>NC_079432.1:6460291-6570291 GCF_026213295.1 Gadus chalcogrammus | reverse complement strand
TGTATGTGAGTGGGTTATCAATCAAGAGGAGTCACTTTGAGTCACCTTTTATGTAAGCCTGTGAACCTTTGCAAGTAAATGCAGTTGCAGGAATTATACCTAATATCATATTTCCTCTATTTTGCTGATTAAAGTAGTTCGCAGGGAAACTGTGGATAGTAGTAGTCTTTATCTTGCTAGAGAAGAGCCGTTGGAAGTCTCTTCTATTAATCAGGTGCTGAGCAACAGTTTTGCAGGTCAGGATTCAGAATCACCTCCTTCAGTGTGGTAACTACCTCCACACTGGGACCCATCCAACTGCACCAGAGGGCCCAAATGACCGACAGCCACTTCCTCCACAGTGGGACCCATCCAACTGCACCAGAGGGCCCAAATGACCAACAGCCACTTCCTCCACAGTGGGACCCATCCAACTGCACCAGAGGGCCCAAATGATCGACAGCCACTTCCTCCACAGTGGGACCCATCCAACTGCACCAGAGGGCCCAAATGACCGACAGCCACTTCCTCCACAGTGGGACCCATCCAACTGCACCAGAGGGCCCAAATGACCAACAGCCACTTCCTCCACAGTGGGACTTACCCAGCCCGCACTGCAGCTCTCCCAAGCCACACATTATGCTGGGGAATCTGACATGAGCGCCGTTGTTCTCTGTATACACAGTAGTGGCTTTGTGTCTGTGCCGGAAGGAAAAAGAGCTACTTTTCATCCACCAAATGCTCCCCTTCTTCTCAGTTACAAGGCTTAGAGGAATTAGGCGGTCAAACAGTAATTATGCGTGGAGACTGTCACGTATGCCACTGTGTGTGTGTGTGTTTGTTTGTGTGTGTGTGCGTGTGTGTGTGTGTGTGTGTGTGGCTCTGTGTGTGTGCGTGAGTCACTCGAAGGATTATGCCAACTGGCTACATGATCAGATCTGCTTAATCTGGCTTTGTTTCGTGTACCTGTACCTCCAGAGTGGAGGAACATTGTTCAGTAATTGGCTGTTGGCGTTGCGTCTTGGCACCGCGTTGCCGGTAGGAGGGATGCTTTAGAATGCAGCGTCACCCTTCTCCTATATCCACCCCATACCATCGTTATTAGACTCATACTTTAGAAGGGTTATCTGAACGGGCAAGCTTTGTGGCTGCACAGTGCAGTCGATGGGAGGGAGAAAATTAAACACACATTTCTTTTGTGGGAGATCGAATTTCACATAAATTTGAAGAAAAAGACACCGTGATGTTTCCCTGGTGACCACTAGGGGGCGTTATGATATTGCCTACCCTGAGAGTGAGGTAACTAAAAGTCATGAAGGGCAGAAAAACCTTAGTCTGGATGGCAACATTTTTGGCATTTCTTCAAGTTACACAATCCTATGTGCCCGGATGACGCAAACCGCTGGCCATTGAAGTCATGGTCAGCTTAGTTGACAAAGTATGCTGGTCAGAGTAAAGACCACTGTGTATTTTCTTACCCCCCCCCCCCCCCCTCCCCATGAATGCTCCGGCCATCCTCCTCGTCTGGTTCGAAGTGGATCAAATGTAGTTAGGATGGTGGTCATCAACAGCCTCTGCATTCCTGGAAATGTGTCATCTGCTGCTGTTTGGACGTGCTGGCCAAAGGGTGGATTGGCCAAGAGATTGAATGGGTGGAATGGGGGAAAATAATGCCCCAACTAAGAATGAAATGGAACTAATGTGCTTATAGCTTACAGTATTAATGTACTACAATATTGTAAACATATCTATAGGCTGACGATTTTCTGATCAACTGAGCTTGCCACCCTGAATCAGCACCAACACATGGGTCATCTTCTTTAACTCCAACTCCTCCTCCAACACTTCCTCCACCTCCTCATTCTCAATCTCCTCCTCCACCACCACCTCCTCCTCCATCTTCACCTCTTTCTCCTCCATCTTCACCTCTTTCTCCTCCATCTCCATCTCCTTCTCCTCATTCACCACCTCTGTTTCCTACTCTACCGCCTCCTCCTTCTTCACCTCCTCCTCCACTACCTCCTCCACCACCTCCGCCGTCTTCAGCCTCTCCATCTCCTCCTGCTCCACCTCAATCTCAACCTCCTCCTCCTCCACCTCAGCTGGCTGCAGACAAACACATCACATTTTCATCTATTATGTATTTGTTTTCTCTCAAGGGAAATCTCTGATAAGCCCTAATCAGTCACCTTGATATTTATACCAAAATAAACGCAATCGTTTGGTGCTCATAGCAGCTTTGAAGTTCTGAAAGGGGACCATTGTTAAAATAAAAGCTGAGGAAAAGGAACAATAAGAGTTATTTGCAGCTTGCCTAAATGTGATTAAGTGAACATTTGGGGCCATGGGAACTATAGTCAAGGAATGTTATAAATGGGAATAATGCATGAAAATATGTGATATTGAGACATGTGGGTAAGGTGATATGATATGAATGGAAAGTGGAAATAAGTGTTTTGTTCTTCAATCACTGCTGGCTGTGGTTGTTTATTTTTCTTATGGTGGCCTAGCATTGAGTTCACACATTTTCACTTTATCTGAATCCAGGTTTCCTACCGTTCCGATGTACTTGCTGAGCGAGGACACTTGGAAGACGCACGCGACCCCACATACACAAACACTCACCAAGAGTACACATCTCTATATGGAGACTTATGCACACACACATACACACACATAAAGACTGTACATAAACATGTAATCAGTCCTTAAGTGCGCATTAGTGCATATCGGTGGTAAACAACGGATGTTTGCTAAGCATCTGTTCTTTACCACTTACATACCTTAATGCACACACTGCAACACCTAATAGGAAGTATATCAAGAATTAAGTTACACAAAACCTTTTGCATTCAGGTTGCGTGAGCAAATATTGGTACCTGGTCACTATAACATCACTTCTGTCACTTTCCTTCACCTCACAAATGCATATGTGTTCCTGAATTGTTTTACCCTTTTTGCATTTCAGTTGTAGTTTTTCCGCTGCTTTTGTCTCTGGGTATTTAGTCGAAAATCAGAGCTGTTCAGTTGACGGGCCCTCTTTAAAACATTCCTGTGATATTAGTCAGGCTCATGATTTGCACGTAGATCTTTTCTTAGGTTTTCAAAAGAGAATTATGAGTCAATATTGTTTCAACTCGACGCTGTAACCTTCAACCTTCAAACATTCACTGTGTTCACATTCAGTTTCAATAAACTCTATAGAATATATAGTTGTGTGGAATTAAACTAAAATACGATTATCAAGGTTAAACTTAAGCACCGATATCCCAGTCTTCCACTAAACCAGGGCCGTAATTAAGTCAACATATTCAGACTGTAAAGTTGTACGACAATGAGGATCAGAATTTTGAGGGCAGGAATCGATAATGTTGACTGTTCCTATGACGACGGCCACCATTTCAACGCTTCAGCACCAATGGCTTTAGCGCTCTGTGGACGCTTAAAACCATTCCCTGTCATAGCCGTAGAGTCAACAAATCGTCCCTAGCAACACTGCCAATGCCAGTTTACATTGCTCTGTCTTAATAGCAGGGACTCCAATTACCAGGCAACCACTCTATGTAATCGTGTGTGTGTGTGTGTGTGTGTGTGTGTGTGTGTGTGTGTGTGTGTGTGTGTGTGTGTGTGTGTGTGTGTGTGTGTGTGTGTGTGTGTGTGTGTGTGTGTGTGTGTACGTGGTGCTGGAGAGATCAACAGAGAGAGAGAGGGAAAGAGAGAGGGAGCAACAGAGAGAGAGAGAGCGAGAGTGAGAGCGCGAGAGTGAGAGTGAGAGCGCGAGTGCGAGAGAGAGAGAGAGAGAGAGAGAGAGAGGATGGTTTATGCACCTTTGCCAGAGAAGTGACCGCCGGTATTGTTCAGAGGAAATTATATGAACAAAAGTCGAGACAAACTCGTGTCTGACTTTTGTTCATATAATCAGCTCTATAATCATCAGGCTGAGAGTCAATGGGACCCAGATTGTGCAGAAATAACACCAGGGGAATAGAAACGGTGGGAAAGTCAGACTACTGGGAACAGTAGTTCTGTACCCACTGTTTCTAAGAAGCAGCCTCTTATATTGCCTGGGTTATATTCGGCCTCCTTCTGTTCCTTGTTGCTTTTCTGCCCCGTCTCTGGTCAGGTTCTCTGTCTGGGAACAGCCCTAAGGACCAATCAGGTTCTCTTTGAAGGATTATTTTGTGATATGCTCATTTTCTTTCCTTTTAAGCGGACGAGGAAGAAGGCCTGAGAGTTGACAAGGAAACGACAACGATTGATGATGGGGGGGGGGGTTGGTGAATGGGACAAGTGGCATTGATTACAGACCTCGAGGAAACTCCTCATGTGGAGACATTAGCGAGTTAACGGGTGAATGGATTAGGATGCCATGAAGAGAAAGGGTGGGGAAATAATGAATGAAAGGAAATAAGCCAGCGCGACTCGTGCATTGGTGCCTATTTGTGTGTGTGTTATATAGTGTTTGTGTGTGCGTTTTTGCGTGCATGTCTGAATGTTTTATAGTGTGTGTGTGTGTGTTTGTGTGTTATATAGTGTGCACGTATATGTGTGTGTGTGTGGATCCGTGTGTCGTTAAGTGTGGTTGTGTGGGTGATGTGCGTGCATGTTGGAGTTTTTTATAGTGTGCATGTGTGTGTGAGGTTTTTATAGTGTGTGTGCATCTTTGTGTGTGTGTTATATAGTGCATACGTGTTTGTGTGTGTATGTGTGTGTTTGTGCATGTATGTGTTACATAGTGTGTGTATAAGTGTTGTGCTTGTGTGTGATATATAATGTGTGTGTGAGTGTGTTTGCATGTACATTTGTGAGTGTTTCTGCATCTTTGTGTGTGTCTGTGTGTGTTATATAGTGTTTACATATGTGCATGTACATGTTTGTGTTACCTAGTGTGTGCACAAGTGTTATTGTCTGTGTGTGTGCATGTGTTATATACTGTACGTATGTGTGTGTGTGGGTGCATGTGTGAGTGTTTTAAAGTGTGTGTATGCATCTATGCATGTGTTGTGTCTTATAGTATGTACGAATGTGTGTGTGCATGTATACGTGTGTATGTGTGTGTGTGTGTGTGTGTGTGTGTGTGTGTGTGTGTGTGTGTGTGTGTGTGTGTGTGTGTGTGTGTGTGTGTGTGTGTGTGTGTGTGTGTGTGTCTAAGATAAAGAATGAGAGCAGAAAAGTCTCCAGACCCCGGCTCACCTAATCGCATGAGACCCACCTAACCAAGGCGGTGGGCTGTGTCCTTCCCACTCCCCTTCAAGGTTTACTGCCTGTCCGCGCACAATGTGCGAATGGCCTGCGTTCCCAGGGGGAACTCGCAGATATTCATTTACACCGATGCAAGCCAAAGCTGTAAATTATGCCCTACTGATGTGTCTCTGTGTCCCTCTCTGATATGTCCTCATGCTCTTTGAAAGTTTGAAGTTGTAATCTAAATATAAATACCTACGTCAGATACACGTGGAATATGCATGCGTTGCACAAATGTCAGACATTCACATATGTACACAAACTTACACTCACACACACACGCACACACACACACACACACACACACAGAAACCCATATGCACACAAACACACACACACACAGAAACCCACATGCACACACACACAAACACATGCACGCACACACACAGTCACAGACACACATACAAACAGACATCCACACACACACACTCTGAGCGAGCATTCCATTCAGATCCGAGAGAGAACCGAAGAAGGCGGACACTTTTAATTGCTATATATATTGCCGTATACCTGCCAAAAGCAAATCCGCTTCCTGCAATCCAGTCCCTTGTTCACACTTTTGTTCTCACAGACACCTGGGCACAACTAGAGATGGCCCTCCTCCCCCCCCCTCCCCCTGTAGCCTCGTCCGCTCCTCATGTCATCTTTACCCTTGGGTTTTTTCTTCTACCCCCCCCCCCCCCCCCCCACCGGCAATATTAGGCTGCAGGTCGCAAGTCATGACTGGAGGAGCCTGGCTCCTGGATTGTGGTTCCAGGGATCAGGGTGGGGGGGGGGGGGGGGGGGGGGGGGGGGGTGGGCCTCTGTCGAGCGGCCTATTGGGAGCACATGCCATCGCCTCAAACCCCCCCCCAGAACCGAAGCGGGTTGCAGGAGATCTGATGACAGCAGCGCTCGGTTCACACACACAGACTCTAATCTGAGCCCGACACGGCTGGTTCACTTCTAGGTCACTACTAGTTCATTTCTAGGTCACTACTAGTTCACTTCAAGGTCATTTCTAAGTCACTTCTAAGTCACTTCTAGTTCACATTAAGTGTTAAGTTAATAATAATTGATACATTTTTTATAGCGCTTTTCTAATACTGACGCTTTACAAATAAGAAAGGAATACATACAGACAGTACAGGCAATCAAACAAAAGGGAAAAAATAAGTAGTTCACTTCTATTTTATCAATCACTTCTACGGTTCACTTCTAGGTCATTTCTAAGTCACTTCTAGTTAACTGCTAGGTCACTTCTCTTCCATTGGTCAATTCTAACCCATTGGCCACTCAAAGCGCTTTACAATATTGCCTGACATTCACCAATCATGCACACATTCAAACACAGACGGCGGTGTCAGCCTCGCAAGCCGACAGCCAGCACGTCGGGAGCAGTTAGGGTTAGGTGCCTTGCTCCAGGACACCTCGATACTCAGCGAGGAGCCGGGGATCGAACCGGCAACCTTCAGGTTACCAGCCGACCCGCTCTACCTACTGAGCTTCTGCCGCCCACAATAATAGTTCACTCCTAGGTCACTTCTGGGGGGGTGGGGGATCAGTTGGTAGCAAAAAAGGAAGGACTAAGAAGATGGCCGTCGAGGGCATAGTTCAAGGATGAACATGGGGGAAATATGGAGGAGACCTAGTGTTTATTGCCAACGGTGCCGTGAAAATCTGCCTATAAGGATCTGAGAAAGAGACAAGCCCAGAGGGTGGGGTGGGGGGAGGGGGATATCTAGAACTCACACTTCCCCTCTCTCACTCTCTCTCTCTCTCTCGCTATCTCTCCCTCTCCATACAAAGTGACGCACATTAGCTTTCATCTCACCCTCGGGTCTCCATCCCACATATTTCCCGTTGTTCATACACAATGTGTACACACTAGAGAAACTTGAAATCCCATTAGAGCTCAAACACTGATAGTTGGACTTGGCTCCCCTGGCTGGTACCTCCTAGTGTTTCCCCCTGCAGTATTATTATCACTCGAGTGTTGCCCATGAAGTGCCGCATAAGGGCACACGTAGAGCACGCGACAGAAGTGTGCCGCTACGGCGCTGTATATTTCTGTTGATATGCCAAGAAAAAGCAGACGCTGAATACGATAATGCCGTGTATTCAGCACGGAGAGAGAGCTCAGAAATGTCTGGGGGAGTCAATGCATGAGTCACCGTCTCATTCCTCCTTCCATGAATTTGATAAATATTTGATTTAGTCTTGGTGTTACTGACCCTGTGTGTGTATGCGTGTACGTGTGTGTGTTTGTGTGTGTGTGTGTGTCCGAGTGTGCATAAGTGTGACTGAGTGAGCGTATGTGTTTGTTTCCGTGTTTTGGTATGCTTGAGTGTGTGTTTTTCGGAATGAGTGTAAATATATGTGTGTGTGTGTGTGTGTGTGTGTGTGTGTGTGTGTGTGTGTGTGTGTGTGTGTGTGTGTGTGTGTGTGTGTGTGTGTGTGTGTGTGTGTGTGTGTGTGTGTGTGTGTGTGTGTGCGTGCGTGCGTGCGTGTTTGCAATTCGTTTTTTGTGCGTATGCTGGTATCTGCTTGTCCTTCAGCCCCTGCCAGCTCAGCAGTCCCACTAACAGTCAGGCCAGGCCGAGGCGTTCCTGCCTGCTCGCCTAGCAGGCGCAACAAGGCCTTCCCTACGGGTCGTACCCCTACAGGGTTGGCCCATCTCCTCCGAGCATAAAGCTCTCTCCCAGGACGGGAAAACATGGAGTCGACCAAGGACTAGGATCCATTTAGAGAGGAGTCTGATGTCTGGATTATAGGTTGTCTCTAAACATCAACGTGGACCACGAGGTCAACAAAAAGCTGCATCCCCCGGCCCGGAGTGTGATCGCCAAAATCGGTGTACCGGATCGAGTCAACATCCTTTGTTTATCGGTAAAGTCCTGCATGAGTTAATTCATGATGACCAATAATGAGCCCCCCTTGATTAGGGCTAATTAGTATCCCAGAAGTATAAATCATTCTTAATGTCATTTCATTAGTTAGGCGAAAAATAAACAAAAAGCGCAATGCTAATCTAACATCATAACAATATTCCATCGTTACCCAAACACAAGGAGCTTGAGTAACCACGCAGCACTCCGATACAACGTCAGGCTTCGTCAGAGAGCGCTGTGACCTGTGACCCAGCGGCGGAGCCTGGGTCACACGCAACAAGAGCAACAACAAACACTTTGTTGCTGGCATCATCATCATCATCATTATCATCATCGTCATATTTTCCCACCAGGCGCAGTAGAGGTCTTGGGGCGCTCCTACTTGAACCTATGGTCCGGCATTTGCAGGAACTGTGTTCTCTTCATCATCTTTCTCCTGGCCTGCAGAAAAATCAATGTCCCGCAGCCTCTCTATTCGATTCCAAATATTTCTTGGCATCCTCAGGGCAAATATGACCTGTTTCTGTAGGTTCGTTATAGCCCTGTCTACATGTCACGTCGTCTGTTTCCCCTGTCCGGGGATGCATCGGTTTAAACGGTATGGGCCACACCGCATCTTGTTCGTTCAGTGTGTCTCAAACTGGGGGGACAGCTGTGACGCGGGTCACAGAGTACTTTGAGTGACAGTGAGTCCCTGGATGGATTTAGCCGTAGCCATCCATCCATGAGCCCCAAAACCCCCTTGAATATGGCTGTTAAAGAGATTACGGCTAATCCACTTAGTTTGAGGGATTAGTACCCTGATGTATAGGCGATATATGATCGGAACATGAAACTATAATGCGACAAGGTCAAGCATTAAATGAGTCAAATTTGTCAACAGGAGACTTTGGTAATCGGAATGTGGTTGAGCGTGTTGTTTATTTTATTGGAGTTATTTTTAGCGTTTGGTTACGTTGCATTTGGTTCACAAGGTGTTCTCCTTCTCTCTCTCTCTCTCTCCGTCTCTACTTCCCTCGCTTGCTCCCATTTTCTCTCCACTCTCTCTCTCACTCTCACTCTCACACACACACACACACACACACACACACACACACACACACACACACACACACACACACACACACACACACACACACACACACACACACACACACGTTTTAATGAACATGCATGGCACGGTGTCAATTCTGACATGGCACCTTGTGTAAAATCCACGATCAACCATGTCAACATAAAAACCAATATAGCAAACAGGAGTTCTTCAGACACACACACACACACACACACACACACACACACACACACACACACACACACACACACACACACACACACACACACACGGCTAAATTGTATACGATGAAGTGTATTATTACCATTATGATCATTATTTACCCCATTAGCTAAACTGCCCCAATCCCCTCCTTTTTCAGCCAGGCTGAACAAGTCAAAGGTAATCACATGTAACTGATTTAAGTGGTCGGGGGCAGAGAGCATGCAGGGAATGTCTTAATCTGCCCCCCTGCCCCCCTTCCCACCCAACATCCCGACCGCCCAACTGCTAATCTTCCAGAAAAGTCTACTGCCTCGCGGACACTGCGTCGCCAACTGCGACTGCGGTCGACACCGAAGTTAGCCAAGTGCTATTTTACGTGGCGCCGTTGATCGTGACCCTAAATAAGAGCTGTTAAAGTCGCGCTAGGCCAGGTAACAGCAGGAAGTATAGGTCTGCACTTTCTACATCTGTGACATTGACGAAAAAAGTCTCATGCACTCCAGTGCATTTGATTTCCTGAGGCTACAAAAATGGTCATATCTCCTGGAATGGATTTCATGAGGAGTGGCGGCTGGGTACGGGAAGCTGTCTGGGACCTTAGTTCAGGACATTGACCGCGGAGGACGGACAGAGTGTTCCAAGAAGCTGAAGGATGTGGCCAAAATCTTCCTCCTCCTCCTCCTCCTCCTCCTCGTTATCATCATCATTATCATCATCCTCATCCTCATGTTTGAAAAAATAAACAACAAATAAATCACTCATTAAACATTTTGGGCGCTTCACTGTCACCTTAAGAGTTTTTTTTTCCTTTAAAGTTGATGTCAGAAACAAGAACAGCGAGACTGTGGGCTGTCAGGGTGGAGGAGTCATCTTGTAGTGCAGACGGAGCCAGCCAGAAGCAATTGACTCAACTCACTGACGGACAAATCCAGGACAGGCTGCAAAACAGGGCTTTCTCCTACCCTGTGTTTATTTTCTCATGGTCAGCCTACGCTGGTCAAAGGTTCTGTTTCAAAGTCTGTCGTGGACTAAAGTACTGTACTTAGAGAGAGACAGTGAGTGAGTGAGTGAGTGAGTGAGTGAGTGAGTGAGTAACAGAGAGAGACTTGGAGAGAGAGAGAGAAACCGAGAGAGACGGAGAGAGAAAGACAAACAGAGAGAGAGAGAGAGAGAGAGAGAGAGAGAGAGAGAGAGAGAGAGAGAGAGAGAGAGAGAGAGAGAGAGAGAGAGAAACCGAGAGAGAGAGAGAGAGAGAGAGAGGCCAGAAGAACACAATCAATTTAGGAGGTTAGATGTGGGGGATCACGAGGATGCAACGATGACTCACTGTACACAATGTTGATGATGGTTTTAGCATTTGCACGTGTGACCCAAGCCCCACAGATTAAACTCTGGTCATAGAGAGCATTGGGGCAGGTGTGTGGGTGTGTGCCCTACCAATCACCGCTGTCCAGTGACAGCACACAGATCACATGAGAGGATTATGACACACACACCGCCAAAACTGTTGTCAATAACATCTTTGATGAGATCATAAAACAAAATAATAATAAGATAAAACATATACCCGGAGAGGGACGGGAAATCTAAACTGACAAGAGCCACCAACCCACATCATGACTCATAGCCATCCATCCTCGAGCAGGAAAACCCCTTAAATATGGCTGTTAAAGAGATAACGTCTAATCCACTTAGTTTTATGGATTCATGCCCTAATGTATGGGCGATATATGACCGTAACATGAAATATCTAATATATAATGTGTCAAGGTCAAGCATTAAATGAGTCAAATTAGTGAACGAGAGACTTTGGAGTTTGGAATGCGGTTTAGCGTGTTGTTTATCTTATTGGAGTTATTTTTAGCGTTTGGTTACGTTGCATTTGGGAAGATAGGAAGGATTCTGCTTTTGGCTCACCAGGTGTTCTCATTCCCTCTCTCTCTCCATCTCTCCTTCCCTCTTGCTCCCATTTTGTCTTCTGCACTTTCTCTCTCTCTTTCACACACACACACACACACACAAACACAACCACACACACATCTTGCAATGAACATACGTGTCACTGTGTCAATGCTGACATGGCACCTTGTGTACACTCCCGTGTCATAAAATATGACACTGGCTCACTTTCATCCAACACCTCGAGAGCAGGATTCATCCCCGGTCAGATGTTTTGGCGGGTAGTAGGTAGAGAGAGAGAGAGAGAGAGAGAGAGAGAGAGAGAGAGAGAGAGAGAGAGAGAGAGAGAGAGAGAGAGAGGTAGGCAGAGAGAGCGAGAGCGAAGATGTTTACACAATGGAGACGTCCGCAGTTAGGACAGTTATTTTTATATATACACCGTTTTGCCTTTGATTTTCATTTAGAACGAGGTCAAACCGACTTCTTTTTTTATTGGGTACTAATATCCAAACCACAATAACAAAGATTTGCTAAAGCCCTTCTTCTAAAGTGCATTCGTCTTTCGCGTCCAAACGTGCGATTACATTTTGGATTGTTCTGTTTGAGAAGATGTTCTCTGAATGGTAGGTTATGATAAATACGATCAGAAAAATGTCAGGCATTTTGCCTTGGGTGGAGTCCAGGGAGCTTCAAAATAACGGTATCTCCAATCCTCTCACACCGAGCCACATATTATCAGTCATTGGTGAGAACACCTCCCCATAGTAACGGCGGGCCGTAACGTAGCATCAGCGCTCATTGAGAAATCTTAAACCAACAACTGTACTTGTGGATTCAACCTACAACCTAGTCCGCACCTTCATCAACCTCCCACATCATCCTGCCATTCTAAATCACTCACGCAGGAGGCATGGGCAGCAAGGATGAGGACAGAGCCACACACACACACACACACACACACACACACACACACACACACACACACACACACACACCGAGTTGTAATGCGGTGGTAATGAGTGTAAGCTGTACTAACTCGCCCCATGTGAGGTGAGTGGGTTCAGCCAGGTCCGGCTCCCATATCCTCCAGTCTGGCTACCATCCACATTCACAGAAACCCCCCCCCCCCCCCGGTCACATACCCACATACCCCAGGCTAACAGCACCCGCGACTCCAAAGCTCAGCGGCAAGAGCTGGTACAACAACGCAGCGTGTGTGACAATGATCCACGTGGAACGGGGGCTTACCCCACCGGGTATGTTATCATACACACTTTCTCTATCCGTTGCTCGACCTCACCCACACATGCAAACACGCAAACAATGGTCGCACACACACACAAACGTGCGCGCACACACTCCAACCGCAGTCAGGATTTATGACGAGGATAAGAAAGTGATGCAAGAGATAAGCAATCTTCTTTCCCGATTCCTCCTATTTTTGCTGCTCTACCTCCCTCCCTCCCTCCCTCTCTTCCCCGTCTACCTTGTGAGTCGTCCAGGATTCCGTCTAGTGTCACGAGGGAGGGAACCGAACCGTAAGGTAAATATAGACCGGACGTCTTCTTAAAGCCGTAGTAGTATGCGTGAGTGGGCAGCAGTAGCCTATCACACAGAGTAGCATCTACCGTGGCTCCTGATTCCCGCTTTCCACTTACATCAGCATGGGATGATTTGCACACCATTACCGGACAAGCTCTTTCGAGTGCGTCATGAGCTCCTACTGCCCCACACACACTCTCTCTCTCACACACACACACACACACACACACACACACACACACACACACACACACACACACACACACACACACACACACACACACACACGATAGGAAATTAACTATTTTAACAAGGGCTTTTTTGGCCCCCATGTAATACTTTTGGGGCCATTATATCAAATTTTCGGTAACACCTTATTTTGTCTATGTTGCATGACGGACCAATATGCAATGACTCCCATGAAAACATTTGGGAAATACAACTCTTTGCAAATGCAGAGTAAAATACAGAAGTTAACCCTTTATTTTACGTCATCTTGATTTCGAAAATGCCATGAGTCCCACTTAACTTCTGACCTTGACTGACACACACACACACACACGCACACGCACACACACACACACAACTCTTCATTCCACTGATGTCTCGGTACACACGACGCTCTACACAGTGGGAACAAACACCAATGTAATGACTCGCCCCATTCAGCTCCTCCATTATGCTCACTTCACCAAAGAAAAAGCTGATTAATAAAAACACACAACTTCTGTCTAAAGGCCATACATAGAGGAATTGAAATCATCGATATTCTAACTTGTTGAACAAGAAAAGTAAACTACCTATTTACGTGACAATCGAGAAACGAGCTTCCCAAGAGACTGTGTTGGATAAGAATAGGGGCCTACGCTGAATCCCATAATGCAGCACATAACTTAACATAAACCAGGCTACCATACTGCGCCCCAATTTGAGATTAAGTGAGCACTCATCATTGATCAAACGGGTTGATGAAAGTGATGCGTGCCGAGAGGAGGTATGGTGTTGGTGTATGGTGAGTGTTGAGGTGCCATTTGGTTCACGTTTGAAAAGGTAGGCTATTTTAAGTTAGCGATGAAAGGGAAGGGGTAGGCTGCAAGAAATATGCAACTCAACCTTCTATCACATACACAAATCCCACACAAACAACCCAAATAAGCATTGTGAATGTAGGCCTAGTTACCTAATTGTCTGTCAAATTTATTCATTTCATGAAATTAAATCTCTCAGTTGTGTTTTCTCTTGCTTCACTTTTACGAAGAATACGTCAAATTGATCATTTATGAAATAAAACTAGATATAAACTATTCGATTTGACATTAACATCACTGTTGGTTGGGCATAAAACAAATCGTAGGCACTGAGTGTCACATTAATCAATAGGATAAGCATTCCACTCTATGTGTGTGCAGAGATAGACTTGCTAAATCAACAGTGAAGTCCATGTACGCTCGCTGACCAAGGTTAGCTAACGTTTACATAGCCACAGACACGCGGCTATGGCTAGCGCACTAGCTAGCTCTTGGTAAACCACAGATTATGTGGTTTATGGCATTCTTTGGAGTGTTTTGCCGAGTGAAGGGGGCCCACGGTTTATAGGGATTTGGTTTGCTACATATTCAGGTGCACATAAAGAGTCAGTGAAGCGGGTCTTAAACACAGTGGCATTAAAGCCCTCTCCAGTGGCTTATCCATCAGTAAGCATTTAGCATGTACGGCTAAGTGGAAATTTGTTTCAAAACAAACATGGCCAACGATTTAGCAACCTCTCAGTGTTCTTCAGTTCAGGTTCAAAACATTGTGAACACATTGTGAGACTAGAGAATACATTGATGTAACAGTTAATGATACAACAGGCCTATCACTTTAGCCTTAACGAACACCACAATCAGACCTATATGCGACTTATTGTCTTAAAAATGCAGCCGTCACAATAAAACATAGCAACCTTCTTCTTATTTTATATAAAACAATATAATTTGAAAATAAATATGCAGTACTACTTTACATAGACAAAGACAAACATGTTAATGTTAATGAAAAATAATCAAAACATTATGACCCTAATTTAAATGGCTGGTGGTACGGATTATGCCGTTTTTTGTTTTTTTCCACCATCCAAATCCGAAAGTTTTGCTTTTTCATAATATTTAAATGCAGAATTTAACAGTAGATTATGCTTGTGTCCAATAGGGTGTTGAGGGCAACTTAAAAGCATTGCTTGATATTTTTTCAACATGCACACAAACACGTACACACGCAAACACACACACACACACACACACACACACACACACACACACACACACACACACACACACACACACACACACACACACACACACACACACACACACACACACACACACACACACACACACACACAAACACACACACGCACACACGTTTCAAATACCAAAAACGCATCCACACCCTTGGATGAGTGACAAACAAAAAACAGACGCCATCTTGACGAAGGATTCATGGAGGGAATGTTAACATGTTGTTTTTTTCTTTTCTACAAAAGCATGGCGTCTCCATGCTAGCCATGACTGACCTCACAGACATGGGGAGATAAGGGGAGGGGGGGACCGTCGGTACATAACACTGCATATATAAATAGATCCAATTAAATATGGGAAGGTAGAAGAGGGAATACTGAAAAAAATACTCTATAGCAATATAAATTATCTACGATGGACTATGGCATAAAGGAATATAAAGTATGTACAGTATGGAGAAGACGATCTGTTATTGTTGTTGATGCATTTACGTCACAACTTCAGAGCCACCTGACTGTCTGGTCACCCACCCAATGTACCGTCTTCTGTGCCAACGAAACAACGAAACAAATAATTTAAGAAGCATTTTGAAGAAGATTTTCTCAGTACGTTTTTGTGAACACACAGTTTTGCGAAATGGAATCAAAACTACAATATATATATATATATATAGGTGGATGTTGTCAGTGGTTTTCACATTGGATGTGCCAGTAAATGCTCTCATGATAACAGACTTCCCTTTAAAAGTATATGGCACTCCAAATGATCTTCTTTAGTGTAGCGTTTACCTACACAGCAACCATTGGCAAAGCATCATTCATAATCCACGCCAGGCTCCATAACTTCATAAGGGCTCGGTCCACTCTGAGGCACAGATCCCCGACTGTCTCTCGGTGCTGAGCGGACGGTTCTAGCGACAGTTGTACCGCAGAAACAAAAAGAAACAAATCATCCGCCATTTTGAATGATTGCGCTCCCACATGCTCCTCAGTTTCACCATGTTCTGTCATTCATGATCGAAATTTATTCTACAGTAGCCTCTAATCCAGTGAAGGAATTTGCATAAAATGAACCGGCGTACCACAGAATGTCTGTTAAAAGCCTCGTTACAAATATAATGCAGAAGAGCGGCCATTTTCTTTATAATCTTCAAAAAAAACGGATAGGTCTAGTTATTTGTTTTCTTAGCAGCATACAAATGATGTATTGTTTATCGTGGTATTTACACACAGATATGCGACGGCAAGAGATTTCAGTCCGTTCAGTCCCTTTCGGTTGCTCTCAGGCGGTCAGTCCAGGGGGAATGCTCTCTCAACAGAGAAAAAAAAAAAACCTTTTCCGCAAATTTACGGGTAAAAGACAAAGTGCTGTGCTGTGAAATATTTCAAAAATATTCCTTCATCTTGAACATTTGGTGCTCCGGTCTCATCTCCTGGGTGCGTCACATCTGTAGAAGGAAATGAAAACACGTTAAGTGCAGTGGATGGTCCGGACTCTGGAAATAAGATACTAAACTAAGTGGAACTACATTGCAATTCGATAAACTCCCTAATTTCCCATCTGGACTGAATAAGGTACAGAGAAAACTTAATGGCTGCATTTCTATTTTCAACTTCAACCTCGACCTAAAGGGATCTCTTCTCGATACATGGGATTAAGTAGCAGGTAGGAATAATTGCATGAGGGTCCGGGATGCCTAAAGGTAGAATCCAGACTTTGAGGTGCTTTTCTCACCCAGAAACATTTTGGCTGGGTGTGTCCCACAGTCACCTCAGAGGCTTAGTTATGATTCCACGTCAACGCAACGCAAGGGGTTTTACAGACCCATTACGTCCTTGCGGACCCTCCTTGTGTCCACCGCAAGGGCCGGACGTGCGCCTCCCAAAAATTGTAACCTTGCGTCGAGGCGGAGGAGAAGCAAGGGCTGTGATTAGTCCACTCACTGAAACCCGATGCAGAACCAAAACCGGGTAAGGACTGCATCGAAGTATCTGCCTGGTCCTAGCGTTGCGTCGATGTGGAACCATAATCATCCCTTTACTTCTACAACCCCATCCAACCCCTATAAATCAATTACAGAAACACACACACACACACACACACATGCAGCCCCGGGACATACTTGCAGGTCCTCTCGTTGAGCTCTAGCTGGCGCTCTTTGCAGTGTTCGTTTGTGTGCTTGCAGGAACACTGGCAGGTGCGAGGGTCCTGGACAAACAGCTTCCTTCGCCTCTCTGAGCACGGCTCGCACACACTAGCGAGAAACACAAACAGAGAGATAGAGAGGGAGGGATTATAACTGTGAAACACGCTAGGCCAAAGCCAGCCATATTTAAGCTTTATGTGTTAGTTGGAGAGAGGTGTGTGTGTCTTTTGCGGTGTCGGACGTCAAGCTGGTGTAACAAAAGGCCGCTCCCACACATACAGAAGAGGGGGAAGAAACTGCATGCGTCAAACATCACGCCATCTTGCAACTCACCCCACCGAAGTGTGTGTGTGTGTGTGTGTGTGTGTGTGTGTGTGTGTGTGTGTGTGTGTGTGTGTGTGTGTGTGTGTGTGTGTGTGTGTGTGTGTGTGTGTGTGTGTGTGTGTGTGTGTGTGTGTGTGTGTGTGTGTGTATACAGTTGTCCACCAACATTTATATGGTTATAAAAGAGGTCATCAAAGCACTGGATGAATTAGAAATTGTTACAGTATGGTTTTGGTTTTGGTTTGAAAGGCAAGTCAGTTTTCCTTCTGAGCCCAATGGGTAAGGCAATCCAAATCTGATAAAGAAGACTCAATGTTCTGTTTGTTTCACAATGATACAAGTTCTCATTTTATTGAAATTCTTATGAAGGAGTGTTACTCGTTCCACAAAGAAACAGATTCAGATTAGGAAGATAACAAGAGAGCTGGCTCGGATTACAAATGCTGGCACGATCTTCAAACACAATCTAAAACACTATTTTGTGTCCGTACAAGGAGAGGGAAAACGTACATCCTGAGGAATGGACGCCGTTCTGCCATCCCTGGCACGGCGGACACATCACCACTTCATTTAACAAAAAAAAAGGCCTTCCTACCTGTGTACTCTTATGTTGGTTCAAACCAATGGAGACAACAAAGGTGGAACACAATAACTAATTCCTCCAGACAATGTTCTGGTTTACATAACCCCCTCCCAATCGTAACAAAAAACAAAAACAACGACCAAGACAAAAACGATCAAAAAGGCCATCGAGTTATCTGTCATATCTTCACATCGCATGCGAAACAAACAAAAAAACGCCAGCATGTTGGATAGAACAGCAATGAAACCTGTTATTGGAGGATGAAAAGAACAGGTCGGAGAAAGGAGACCGCTAGCAGACATAGCAAAGCCCCGAAGACACAACAGCGAACCCAGGAGATCCCAGCACAGATACAGGGTTAGCTGGAGTCACTGGGGTGCAAAGCCATGCTGGTGGATTCCTTATGGGTTATCTGTACACGGTTCCTGTCAGCTACTTCTATATAAGGTATGTGCATGTATATCCCATCTCGGCTTGCGTTTCGATTCTTTGACCAGCAATTCAAGTTCAAGATGAATTGAGATTTATTGAAAATGACTTGTTTCAGACATTTATCCAACCCAAGGGCTAAACACGTGGAGCTGGGAGCTTCAGAGATCCAAAATACCCTGTTTCAGATCATTCTGAGATTTTGTCTTCCTCAACTGTTTTTTTCCGAAAAAGGAAGCAAATTGGACTTTAGGATCTGAGAACTTGGGTTCAACTTTTAGAGAATAATTTACAGTTGGAAGTAATCATAAGTTGCAGCCCTAAACCTGACTCTCTCTCTATTGGCCATTGGTTCATACAGTATGTTCGGACGCTATGAGGTGTTTCATGCCCCTGTAGCTTCTTCTAGACTCTCTAACCATCCAGTGGCTCATTAGCTTAATTTCTACCGTGGTGTTGGAAATACGATGAAAGTCAGAACAGAGATTTAAATGTTCACTTTGTTACAGCAAAATCAAACAAACATCAATGTCCAGCCCTGTTCCGATTTTTCCCATCTGTTTTTTTAAGCCAAAGGAAATAGAAAGACGTGATGTGCGCGCATCCATAAACAGGTTGTGAAAGTGGTTGTGAGGGGTAAAGGAAGTAGTACAGTTCAAGGATTGGAGAAGCGAGAATACATACATGTATATGTGCGTCTTTCCTGTGTCTCAACATATGCAAGGGTTAGTCATGTTTGCATATTTCAAAACTGGCTGGCTCTGTCTAATGCTATCCAACTGTCCGTCGCTGACTGGATTTTGACCAGGTGCTACAGAAACTGGTGTTGCAAATAGCACTTTTATTCACATATTGGGATGCAATATCTGATCGCTGGAAACAGGTTGAGAGCCCTGAGACAGTATGCTTGCATGACGTCAAAATAAATTACACTTTTATTCAGAATGCTATTGGCAGCAGTAGGCTTAATGCTGGTAAGCTGTAAAACTACAATTTGTCCACCATAGTTCTGTTTAAGAGGAAATTAGGGGATGATTTCCTTTTCATGCTAGATGCCAGGCGTGAAAGTTACGCAAATACGGTTTGGATACAAGGTGCATCTGGACGAGACGAGACATATCTGGATACACGACACACCTTGGTACAAGGTGCTGAGCTGGGCGCACAATTCAAAAAAGTGTATTCTTCTTTTCTACTTCTGTTTGAGCCTGGTTAATATTCTACCAATGAGGAAGACAGGGATTTATAAATATGCAGTTACATGCTGCAGGTTAGTGGTGCTGGAGCCCAGAAGATGTTCTTGTTAAGTTATTACACTTTTGATGTTAGTATTGCGTTTTCATTTTGCGAACAAACAACACATACAACACAAAAGAAAACGTACCCCAGCTTAGCCGACATATCTTAAAGTGTCAGTGAACCCCACGTTTCATCTTGATTAAAACCCCAATAGGTTCCTGCTAATGGCAACATTGTGATACGATTTTTAAGCTAGTCCACATCTCTGAGTAGGACCGTTATACTGAGCGATGTTGCAAATAAAATGGGCCACACACCATGGGGTTGCACGATAAGTGTCCGATAAGCTTAACCCTCTCTTGGACACGGCCATCAACATCAACCGCTGCCCACACAGAACTCCTCATGTCATTAAAAACTCTGGCATTGGCGTACCCCAATTGGTGCCCCTAGGTCCTGCCGTCCAAGTTCCTTCGAAAAAGCCACTTGGACGCCACGAAAAAGAACGGGACTTGAGTTCGGAGCAGGGTGGAAGGTTAACAAACTGGTTGGCAGAGGCAAACGCATCGGATTTTACACCACCTTTTTCGGAATTACGCTATATTTTTTAGTAACAGTGCCAAAATGGCATAGGTCACCATGTTGAAGATCATCAGTAGACGTATTGGCATTCAAAGGCGAGTTTGGGTTCACTGACACTTTACCTCGGGTTGATTATGAGACATCGCTATGGTGGCAGTGTGTGGGAATGACGGATGACTGGACGAGACAAGATTAGTGAGTGGGTTTGACGTTCACACCATCACCAATCGTCATGCTAATAGATCCTTTTCCCAGGGGAGTCCCGGTGGAACACAAACACAGAAGTCGCTCACTACACCAAATATGATTTCTCCTCCTCGGGTAGTGGTCCACACTAGCGAAGATAAGTCTACCATTCAGGCCCTGGTACATAAAAGTAGCTGTGTTGTTCCTGCGATGACACCTCTGGGAAAAAGCATTTGCATAAGGCTGCTTGTCAATGCGTGGATTAGAACGGCGTTGATCAGAGTGAGCTTGTGACCTCTTCCCAGGTAAGCTTAATCATGAGAAGCGCCACACTCAGGTGTAGGTACGGCGAGAAGGCAGAGCTGACGTACACGTCAGGATTCTTTAGGTCGCGGTTTTTCTTTCGCTTTCTCTTTTGGCCTTTACGCTTTCCTTTGGGCTTTCTGGAAAGGAAGAACAGCAGACAACGCAGAGAGAGAGAGAGCTGAGATGCAGAGGAGAGCAAGTGGAGTGATACCTTACCACGATTCAAACTGGCAAGACATGAAGGGTTCAGTGGATGTTACAAAATGGAGGGAAGCAGTGGTGGTCCTTAGATTAATGATGTTTAACGTTTTTAAGCAGTTTAGCATTCGTTATTTATGGAATGATTTGTCAAGTATTTTTAGATTGCTCTTTTGCTAAATAGTGTATGTTTTCAACCATACATTATTTATTCTAATGAAACAATGCCATAGAAAGTTATACTATAGTTGTAGTCATTCTTCAGTCATTGGTTGTAGTTAGCTGTCGGGAGTCACAAATTGACCAGGACAAAGCCGTCATAACTATAGCCCTGGAACTATATTCTGGAATCATCTCGAAACCCCAAAAGCATTATTACATGATGTGGTCATCAATTTACAGTAAGACACAATGTAATACATTTTCTAACTGCCACTGAATTTGAATGCACTTGCACAAAGTCTCAATTCCAGGCTGGTTTACCGTCCTGGTCATGAACACTGCTTCCAAACAAGCCATGGAAAGAGCATATAGCAGCTGGCCTTCGGAGTTAAGGAAGGAAAGCTTGGCCTTTCAAGGGCAGAAGCTGATGTTCTGGCCATCTTGCACATAAAGGGCAGATCAATGGTAAGGGGTCACATTGGTCACATTGGTATGGTCACTCAGTCAAACTGTTTAACTATCTGTTCACTGCTTGACTGCGCACTGACTCTGGGATCAACCCCGGCCTGGGGGGGGGGGCCACTTCTCTGCCAGGGCTTTCCGATGTTAGACAACACTTTAGAGTGTAGTAGCAGCAAAAAACAGAGGTTGAATGACCCCGAGAACATCCATAAGGCCAGCAGCGTCACAAAGCAAAAGAGCCGACTCGTAAATGTTTAAGATGGCATTAAAAAGGAAGGGTCTCGAAAGTGCAGGCTTATCTATACGACGAGCCAGGTCGGAAATAAAACGCTGTCCAACCGGCTTTAGAAATGTGAACTTTGCGAAAAGGAGAACGGAAGGTTCATTGACCCCGCATGTGTTGGATCGAAGGGAAAGGTACCGGGCCTAGAGCAAGGCTTTCAACATTTCAAGTGAATTTAGGAGGAACCTAAAAATAATTTCCTAAAAGTTTCACAGAGAAGATTTCATAATAGCCAATGGAGTACCACAGGCCTTAAAGGCTTTTTGACTTCTTTAACATGGATGTAAAGACGGTTTCCGATTTTGTTAATGAAGACACTAGATAAATCAATCTATAGTCCTGCTGTAATGGATGTAACACATTTGAAATGGACACATTTGATAAACATCAGGAGTACCATCAGTATGGTGTATAGGATGAAATGGAATATGTACATTCACGTTAAGTGGGAGATGCTTAACTTTAAACAGGTACAATTGGTTGTCATTACTGTTACACGGTTTCCCACAGCTCAATGATCCTTAAACGGTCAGGCTAGATAGAACAAGAAGATAAATGTAGCAAAGGTGTACAGGAACTAAACTAAAGCTAGGACAAAGATCTTATCAGCTATCAATGACCTGAAATTTAATTCCCTGTTGGTGACAGATATGTGTGTGTGTGTGTGTGTGTGTGTGTGTGTGTGTGTGTGTGTGTGTGTGTGTGTGTGTGTGTGTGTGTGTGTGTGTGTGTGTGTGTGTGTGTGTGTGTGTGTGTGTGTGTGTGTGTGTGTGTGTGTGTGATATCTGTGTGGTTGTGTCTGTGTGTGTGTGTGAGGGAGAGAACCTGTATTTGTGTGTGTGTGTGTATTTGTGTGTGGGGTGTTAGTGTGTGTGTCTGTGCGGTTGTGTGTGTGTGTGTGTGTGTGTGTGTGTGTGCGTCTGTGTGGTTGTGTCTGTGTGTGCATGTGAAAGAGAGCCTGTGTGTGTGTGTGTGTGTGTGTGTGTGTTTGTATGTTTGAGAGAGAGCGAGAGCCTGTGTGTGTGTGTGTGTGTGTGTGTGTGTGTGTGTGTGTGTGTGTGTGTGTGTGTGTGTGTGTGTGTGTGTGTGTGTGTGTGTGTGTGCAACGGTAAGAGGCTGACAAAGATTTCCGTCGAGCCAGGAATAGGTTTGGAATGCTGCCAAATTCGGGCAAGCAATAAAATTGATGACGGTGACTCAGGAAAAAGTAAAGAATTCAATTATAAGAGGAGAAAAACCAGAAAGCCTTTTATATAATGGATCTTCATAAAAAATACGTAATGTACTCACTTTTCTTGCTCTATGACTTCTGTCTTTAGCAGTCTGAAAGACAAGAATAAAAGCAGGATGATGTTACATCACACACTCTTATTGTGTTCCAGTAAACAAGATATATATCAAGATTAGCACTGAGAAGAACACGCTTGTCACTCTCGCTGCTCAAAACAAGCAAAGGTGCTTTGCTTTTGACATATTATGTCATCCATTATGTCTTTGGGTCCTTGATTTTGTTTTCCAGACAGGAAAAGCAAAGCTCCAAAGACAATCTTGTAAATAAACAACTAACAAGTGCGGCCGCTTGTTAGTTGTTTTTATGATTTTTGTTGTGGACAACTAAGATTTAGCGAACGGATTTCCACCAAACATCGACAAAAGATATTTATCAATGAATATGTCATTATTGTTTTTTAAGACATGGATAAATTAGCCTTTTCATAGCAAGTGTTCACAATTTGTGTGTTCAATGAGTTACATTGATTAGTGGAGCGTTAAGATTGTGGATTGGCAGACACAGGTACTTGAACCATGATTTTATCAGCCTCATTTTAGCTAAAACGATATTGCACAGTGTGCATTCTGATAAATTACACAATCTTAGATTGACTCTATTATACTCGCAGTCTGTGTTGGGATAGGTTTCACGTGGAATGTCAGACACAAAAACAAAAACAAACATGAGACAAAAAAAAGATACAACTAAAGCGAACACTTTCAGATAGTAAACCAGAGGAAGTGCATGAAATCTATTGTTTCATTGTCATCAATCATGTGTTGTAATGCATGCACGCACACACACACACATGCACACACACATACACACACAATTTGTCAGGTCTGCTCTGTGTGGGTAATAGATTGTGAAGCAATAACTCGCTGGCACCCTGGACACATTGGCAAGCCAACAGTGTTGGGAAACACGTATTATTAAGAAGGTCACACAGACTCTGAACGCTTTCCATTTGACTCGGTTAGGAGAGCTGGCAAGTATTGGATTGGCTTGATAAATTGACGGATGAATATGCAAAATCGTGGTCATACATATTCAGAACTATGAATGCATAGAGCATATGGAATTGTAATTGTTTTCTCAATAAAGGCCTCATGTATTGAGGTCTTTTATGGAGATGTTTGTGGCTCTTGGTATGTACATGCCCTAGCCCGGGAATGGCAGATGCTATTGCTAACTAGCTTCTAGCTAACTCTGGTGATATTGAAATAAACGCACGCACAAATAAATAAACAGGATTTCTGCATCGCGCATTGATGATAAATGATGACCAAATCTGTTTGCCACTGTTAAAACATATCCAGCTGAATTATAAATTACCTGAATACATACATGTGGCTAAAGAGTTTAGCTATTTTTTTGTAAGGAAGCTATGCTATCTAAAATGTCTATCTAAATGACTTACCTGTGAGCTTTGTTAGCCACATGAAGCCACTGTATTATACAAAGCCTCATTTGCTAGGCTATTGTCTTATGGGCCAATAGAGCCCATTCCCATTCACAGCTCAAAAGTGACTCATGACGAGGCGTAGTAGTTTAATCGTTTGGTCTCGCCAACACAAACTGAGAGACATTCGTTGGAGGGCATTCTGAGGGTGAGATGCTTTTCAATGGGTTTATCTTGGACCAGCGATCAATAGTGAACGTTATCTGACCAACCAAGCGCTGAAACATACCTCCACATGCCATGGAATGAAAACAAAGGATTATGTAGCACAGCACCTTAGCAGGTTCAGCTCATAATTCAATAAACATACATTATATATATAAATATGTGTTTTTATGTGTTGCGGGTTTCTTACCTGCACTCACATGCGATGTGTTCTGCAAAACTCTTAAATGAATTATTTTGCTGCCTGTGCAGTTTTATTCTTTTAATCTGTGGAATAAAAAAACAAAGAGGAAAGAGTTGAACAAAGACACTGCAGGACAAAATCAAGGGTTGGTTGGGTATTAACTACACAGGACTTCTGCCTTTGAAATTGATTAGCTTGCCAGTCTTGACTGGAATTGTTCCATGGTTCTGACAGACAGAGGTACAAAGTTTGGGTTGAAAGGTCCAACTCTCACTTGTGGGGGCAGATGTATCGGTGGTGAGTGACAGCTCTAAAATGCAATTACTGATATCGGCATAGAGACTAAGGAATGGAAAGACCACAGAGGGAAATGAAGGAGAAATACTAAAACAACAAGAAATCCTCATCTCGCCTAAAGTATGTAATATCTGCTCTTACTGACAGTAAAAGTACAGCTGGCATCTGGAAGGTGTCTAGCTATAATCTAAACCACCTCGAGACATAATCCAATGAAAACCCTAGGAACGGTCACGCCAACAGCTCACCTATGACATACTGAGTGAGGTTTGCGGTACACTGTGTCCTTCCATGTCAAACTTCAACATGAAATGGAAATTTTTACCTTTGGACTATTTTTAAAACACAATCCCCCCCATCATAGTATTCCCTGATTCAAAAATGCATGTCAAGAATGATCAGAAAACATTAACATCAAAATGTAATCCACAAAGCTGCTCTACGACCTTTGCCAGGGACGTCAGGCGATTCCGACATGGCCACGATCAAATCGTGCTCCGACGGATCCCAACACAGAACCCCTACGTTCCTCCTCATCGCTACTAATCCGAATTATCCTTCGGCAAGACGTCAGACCATTACGAAACAAATAAGTATGTTTGCCGGCCGAACGGTTCAAACTAAAAAAAAAAAACACCACCCAAAACAAAACAAAGAGGTGGCCGGCGGTTCAAAGGGTCCTCTCCTCCACCCTGAAGACACTCTCCTCCACCCAAAGCAAGGGGAGGCCGGCAGCCGCTCACCTCCATGGTGATGTTATGGCTGGACGTGGGGGTGCACTGCATCTTCTCGTCGCTGCAGCAGCCGGCACAGCGCCGCAGCACCACGCAGGAGGGGATGTAGATGTTCTCCACCTCCTCGGGGTACTCGTGCAGCACCTCCACCAGCACCTCCCGCGGCTGACACTGGGACTTGTTGTACACCTCCATGAAGGGGACGACTGGTGGAGAGACAAGGGGTGGAGCAGTATTATATATACAGCATATATAAAATATATATTGCATAATCTGTATGTATATATATATATATATATATATATATATATATATTTAGATACATATCCTAATGAGTAGATATTGTCTGAAAGAAAGCTGCAGATCTGTGTCTGTCTATCTCTACTCTGGCTGTGTCTGTCTATCTCTCGTCTGCCTATAACCTATCTTTGAAGTGTAGCCTACACACAGACACACACACGCACACACACACACACACACACACACACACACACACGCTGATCATTCCGGTAGCACATCAAGTCAACTTAGGTAAAGGTTTTCCCTATGCTGCCGACAGTGTAGTACGCACTTAAATAAGCACACCAAGGCCCAATCCTCTTTCTTTATATGTAACTTTACCACACTGTGTAACCTCATCTCTCTCAATTATTTATCAAAAGAAAATTCTGTGCAGAAATAGGCTGTTCAGAACCACTATGATATGCCAAAGAAGAGCACATATCTCTCTCTCCCCCCCAGGGTTCACTTATCATGACACACGCTATTGCTATGGACTATTACAAAACAAAAAGAAGCCCCCGGATTTGGATTGTGTGGCTCACCCACTGAATTGTCCAACACTTGGTGTGTTCATAAATTAAAGTATGGGATACAATAATAATTGACTTATAAAAGTGAATACAAATACATGTAAGTAGCGATTGCAAGAGCTGAAACACTTTTGCAGTTAGTGGTCACAATGCACACAGACGGGGGAGAACAAACTACCACGGGTGTCCACCAGTCGGCGACAGTAGTGCTAGAATTGTAAAGGTGATTCACACAACAGCGCATGGCGCATGGCGCCGAGCCAGAATCAAAACCCAATGAACATTGTATTCCCACGGTGCATCATTGAACACCTACCGTCGGTTGTACCTCTCCCCTCTTCTCTCGGTATGTGGGCACTCTGCAGGAACAAAAAAGACACACACACACACACACACACACACACACACACACACACACACACACACACACACACACACACACACAACAAGTTCGATGTTAGATGTTGTGTGTCTGCCTAGGGCACATAGGCCTTCGCCCGGGGATTTCTCAACTTTCCCAAGAGAGGTGGACCTACTATCTTGTATTGATAGTTGATGACGCAAATATGTATTGCGTGCCATATTACACGACTGTACTGACGTCATACATAATGGTTTCAATTAAGTGCAACGAGAGGACAGTATTAATTATTTGACACGCTTTTACGCAGTGATTAACACGCACACAAAAACGCGCGCGCGCACACGCACGCACAACAATGACAACTAGAATCTGAGCTGGTATAAACTAGAAGCCAAATGACAAGCATTCCCTATTTGTCGTATCATATATTAAAAAAAAACGCAACAGTCCACGGAGTCCAATCATAAGCGTCACTGCATCTGAAATCTCCACCCATTTGGTGGCGTGAGAGGGCCCGACCTCTGTGTGCTCAAAACGCTGTTGCCTGCTCTAAAGAGGTCTTATAAACGAAACCGGTGCGAAGCTGCTAACGGGCTGAGTGACGATAATCCAACGCCAGCATTATGACAGTCTACTATTGGGCTACTGAAGCATAGCCTAAACCGCAAGCAATACATAATACAACGCATTATAACTTAATATTCATTGTATCTCAAGTGTATATCTATAGTTTTCCTTCTGACTTCAATTCACCCAATTATTAAAGAGTTCAGTCATCGAGCGTGTGACTACACGCACGTTTTAAGGCTTCCTCTGAAAGCTTCGATCACAACAATGAAACAGTCCAAAACTTCTGAGAAAGGTTTTGGGAACCGGCATTTTTTGGCTTTTCGATGTGGCTAACGTTTGAAGTAAAAAAGAAAGTGCATGCCTCGGTACACGGGCTGGCACACTTTGCAGTGTGCACGCTGCTACACTCTGGCCGTTTTGATTCGCGCTTGTGCCAGTCGTGAACTTGCTCACATGTTCTGGCTAATTCAGAATGTTGTCCTGCGCCTTTAAACTGTAACAGTATCTCCAAGGTGGTCCAGTGCAGGCCTCGCAATCAACCCAATGCGTTGTTTAAACACAAGCAATGACCTATCAAGTTGAACAAGGACGTTAGTCGTAAATAGGCCTGTTCAGATATTCAAATATATATATACTTCTTTATATATATTGCTCTCAGTGAGACGAAGTGTCCAGTGCCCACGTTCATGCTGTGACATCTTAACTCACCTTGACAACTGACAGCGTCAAAAATAATAGCGTCAAACTGTCAATCAAGTTCATGGTTGAAAATCCAATGGCAGATGACGGCTGAAAATCCAACAAACCAATGTGGTAATTGTAACAAATATGAAGTGTGGAACTCAAATAATAACAAAAATAGAACTGCTAAAAGGTCTCTAAATAAGGAACCGGTGACTGATAGTCCAAATCTGGTCCCACGTTTGGGGCAAATCCTTTGCGCATGCCTTCCTTTCAACTGTTGCCAATATTTTTCAAAATGTCCAGAAACACGAGAATCCAGGACGCATATCTTTTCACATTGTTCTGAAGCAGACTATCATTTTCTTGAAGGGGAATAGCAATCCACATTACAGAAATAATTCCATGCTTAGTGCGTCAAGCGTCTCCAAATGCCTGTCCATTGGAACTTGAACTCCTTGAACGTGTGTACAGATATGCTGAGTCGTCGTATTGTGCCAAAATATCCGTCCAAACTTTGCCCAAGTTGCTCAAACCCTGTGTTTCTTTTTTCCTTGGCTCTCCTTTTTGCGCAGCCCCTTTGCAGTGTCTTCTCTCTCCGTTAACTTAAAAAATCGACCAGCTCCGTTTCACGCTGTCAGACTCTGGAGCTGAATGGAATGATACGTTCCATGATACGTTCCGCGAAACGTCTGCGATTGGCTCTAAAACTCAAGATGGGCGTGCCCTTTGCTTGCTCTCGGTCTATTTCAAATCCTCACAGAGATCTGTCATACCGCCTTGACAGGTGATCGACAGCGCGAGGCTACTGTAAACCACGAATTCAAAGCCTCAAAGGGCCGAATGTTTGTGAATTTGAATCTTATCGGTGAATATCTGGTGTTGTATTATGCTCTCATTGAGGTCCAAAATATACCATCCTCGTGGGTTAAATGTTGTTCATTCATGGACATTTCTACTTTTTTCCTATGTGGGCAAATAATAGTATAGGAACGCAAAACATACCTGATCACAGAGCAAATTCTTTACAACAATATACATTGCAATTAAACACAGCCAGCCACGTGAGTGTCGTTTTAAAAAATAAACACGAACCAGACTAGACCCACATCCGTTGGTGTCATGACAGTAAAAGAAGACGAATTACGCAACGGAATACGCACTTCAATAAGGTGGACCGTGTTTTCGGACACGTATACTGCGTGCGTGCGTCCTGGAACGCAGGCCGGGCTATGTTTCATCCACCGCTCAAGCAGTCATACGGTACCTCTGTGCGCAACTGTCGGCTGCGGTCAGACGGCAGCTTTGTGTGATCTGGAAAAAGGGTCTGCTGTATGGGCTCACAGATGGGCCACCTGTGAGAAAAAAGAGGCATCGCTAATTAAAGGAGAGGAATTAAAGATTCAGTAATAGACCCGTGTGTTGTACTTATCCCGATGGGGTCTTGTTGCGATAGTCGCAGTTGTGTGATGAACTGAATGAACTTCATGAACACGCGCGACTGTTATACCGCCGTGTTCCGCGCGTCTGTTGTACTTACGGTATTAATCCAAACTCAATAACACAACGGTGAACAATCTCGACCAAACAAGTGGCCTAATCCTACCACTTATTGTGCTCACGCGAATTCCCGAGAACCGGCTACATTCTCTTCAGAGAAATCTGTTTTATCACACGACTCGCTCAAAGCTTTGATGCCCTCTGCCGGTGCTCGGGAACGCCACAATGTAGGCCTACACCTGGAAAACCAATAAATTGTTACGTTTTTAGAAAGTTTTTTAAAAACCTGTAATGATTAAAGAAATCTTCGCCATATCTCTACATAGGCCTACACTATGACCCCTCGAATATCAAATCGGATGGAACACGGGAGAAGGCAGAGAACAAGGTCATAAGAATTAGATAAAGCAAATAAAAGAACGAGCAGGACAAAAAAAAAAGGACAACTGAAACTATCATGAAAGAGCGTTTTCTTATTGCTGTCTCGACGCTTGATCCAGGCTGGAGGACGTTTCCTGGCCCCCATATACTGTATGTCTTCTGTTTAATTGAAGAATAACATTTGGGTTCATCAACTGTGTCACCAAGCTCTGATTTCTGCTGACTCATTGTGGTTGTGTTTGTGTGTGTGTTTATGTGTGTGTTTTTGTTTATGTGTGTGTGTGTGTGTGTGTGTGTGTGTGTGTGTGTGTGTGTGTGTGTGTGTGTGTGTGTGTGTGTGTGTGTGTGTGTGTGTGTGTGTGTGTGTGTTTATACTTATGTGTGTGTTTATATGTGTGTGCATGTGTGTGTGTTTGTATTTGTGTTGGGGGACGCTGATATACATTGTGTAACTGACAGTTGTGTTGAGCCCTCTTTCTGCTGACCTTATGACGAGAAGAATCTTGCAACACACACACACACACACACACACACACACACACACACACACACACACACACACACACACACACACACACACACACACACACACACACACACACACACACACACACACACACACCCTTTAATGAGATGTTACCGGCACTAAAAACATCCTCCCCTCATTACCATCTGTGGATGATATTGTAGTGCAGGTATCACCATCCCTGTTTGTTTAATGGGCACATGTATACTAACACGTAACTGGAACCAGTCCATTGGATGGATCAGAAGTTTGATTCCCCGCCCCATGACACATAGACAATAAACTGTTTTTTTCTTTTTGGAAAACCCACCAACACATCTTCCTCAATGGTTTTGTTTCCTCATCGTTCTTCCCTGTATTGCATCGGTTGATAATGTATCACTTTTGGGATGACCACATTTATCACATGAAGTGCCTTTAATATATGCAGTTAAGTTATACCTTCTTATAATTTATAGATATTGCAGAATTATTTGTGTATTTGGACCTGTACCAACAAGTGCATACCTGAGTACACTAATATATATATATATATATATATATATATATATATATATATATACACACACTAATATATATATATATATATATATATATATATATATATATATATATATATATAATATGTACTACAAATATCCCTTGAGCCTCTTCTCGTCTGCAGCATTCCTCCTCCCCTTCCCGCTCCGTCCTCCTGGTCACCTCGTCTCCCCCTTTCCCAGTGTTCCCAGTGTTCCCAGTGTTCCCAGCGAGAGGGGAGGGCCTGTGCATGGAGTAGGACTGATTGAGAGGGATTGAGAACGAGCGAACGGGAGAGACTGTGTGACGTATCAGCCTCTTCCCCCCCCCTTAACCAATCTTATATAAATTATCCCCCCAATGACCTCCACCGTTGACACTGATAAAGGGACTCGATAACATTCACACTGAACCACCGCGTGACCCGTCTGGCTCGGTGTGTGTGTGTGTATGTCTGTGTTTGTGTGTGTGTGTGTCTGTGTGTGTGTGTGTGCAGTTTGGTTGGAGGGAGGGGGGGGGGGGGGGGGGGGAGTGTTGATAGAGAAAGTTAAACTACTGTAGTGAGAGTAAAATAAAGTCAAGCCTGCCTGCGTGTCTGTCCCTCTTTTGCCTGTGATTCGGTTTGAAACTATGTTTATATTCATATTAGGCCACATGACGTGTAACATACATAAATACATGTTTCATTCACGTACTAATAATTACATCAACGCATACATCAGCATGCTCAAAATGCTTAATATCAGTGGTATGGTGGATACTCATCTGGGATCTGAAAGTCCTGCTATGTTAGAGCAGAACCTTTGGGGTCAGACGACACAGAGCCAGGGCCGGTAATCCATGATATGCAAGGGGCGGAGTTACACTTAGTTTCCTGTTTACTTACAGAGATTTTTGATGGTAGAAGCTAATTCCCGTGGATGAAGCTTTCAGAGGGGACTTTAATAAGTGTATTTGTACAGTGGCCAGTCCCATCAGTATTGATTTGAAACCTTTACAGACACTTTTCTAATTTTTTTTTACAGTTTGCTACTGCTGGCCGAGTTTATGGTCACCAATCAATTACGAATGCCCCGTTCATCCAGGTTTGAACTTGTCTGTTGGCAGCAGACTGGTTTGTGAGACTAGGCGGACACAAATTGAAGGAAGAAAAGGCCAGACTAGAGGTGTAAGGTCCGATCTAAAGCACGGGTACCATTCAGGTGCTCTGAAGAGGTGGGTTTGGAGTTGGGTTTTGAATGTCGGGAGTGAGGCAGAGTTTCTTATGTGTGATGTGAGGGGGGGTTCCAGAGAAAAAATGTAATATCCTGTTTATTAAAACTTCTCAAGATCATACCTTTCCCAGGTATGATTCCCTCCTCTCCCGGGGAACTCCTGAAGGCAGCTGGACGGATTGAAGCCATCCATCCCCCGGTGTGATTCATCAGGTAAATACGGACGGCCAGCCTAGGAGGGAGGAGCCATATTGAGAGAGCTATGACACATAGTGGTTCTCCCCATTCCTGGCAGAATCTCATGGCATCTCTTTTAATCTTCCCAGATGGATTTCCTGCAATAGGGTTGAAACCGTGGGGAGGATAAATCCTCAATCTATACATTTATGGAAAGTGATCATTTTGATTCAACTGGGTGTGATCGACATTCACAGATGTTTTTGTGGATGCATCCTCATCCTGAAGAGCTGAAACGTCTGTTGAAATATTCATGGCCACGCTTGCATACGTCTGACTGACAAAAGATGATGTATTCTTTCCACTAACCCTCTTCAATAGCATCAAGTCTTCAGGAAAACCAAAGAGCCGCTTTTTTTAGCTGTCGGATGCTACTTGGACTTAAGAGTCACACAGATGACTTCTCTCATTGGAAATACAGGCCAGGTTCATCATGAACCCATTCGGCTCACTGTGCCATGGGTCGCAACCTTTGACCCTCGACCAGCTGGGACAAGTGTGCCGAGAAAAGGCCAGGGCAATGCAACCGGACCCTCGGCACGTGTTGAGGCGGACGGTGTCCTCCACCCTTCTCTCTCTCCTCCTCCCCCCTTTTGGCTGCCAAAGGATGAGTGGATGAGTCAAGGCTTTAAGTTGTAGACAGCTAACCGTTCAAATGGCCCTGCAAGCACAAAACTTTTTCCATCTCTCTCTCTCTCTGCGTTTCTCTCTTTCTCTGTGTCCTTTGGTTTTTCGCTTAGTTCAAGTCAGGTTTAGAGTTCCCGTCGTTTACAGGGTTTACAGTTCCTGTCGTCCATCTCTCTTTCTCTTGCACGTTATACACGTCTTACACGGAAAAGAAACGTCTCAAATAGAACTCCCATAAGCGGTTCCAGTAAGGAGGTGTTTTTAGGGTCAGTCTCTTTTTTTTTTTTTAAATTGTATCCACGTTTGCCTATTTTCGGACAGCAAGTAGTTGAAGGAGTTTCATGAAGAATGAAGAGTAGGAGAAGGCAATAACTAAAGACACATTACTTGAACCCCCGCTCAGGTTCCTCCCGTCACCATGTATCATGCTCCAGTATGTTAAGCTCCACTTCACAAACGCATGGACGACGGTGGAGGTCAGAGGGCACTAATAGGCAAATGAGGAGGCTAGCTCTTACGCCGGTCAACTGTTACCGGCTGGGGTGATGATTATAATACCCCAAACCCCCGGACAGTATACAGTCGGTTTGGATATCTGATAAGAATTGGCTAAATTACATTCCTCCTCCGTTGGTTCAGTACATGTTCCGAGTAGAATGAGGAGTACAGGTGCCCTCTTTCCACTGCATTAAAAGGAGTACTTTTTAACAAGTCGACAAACAGAAATGTGCCTTCTCGCCTCTCATCCTCCCTCTGGATAAAAAAAGTGACCTCCCTCCTGACTGAGCCCCATACTGTACGGTGTATGTCTATCAGGCTGCCATTGTTCGAGCGTAGAACAACACATGCTTTGCTGTAAATGCTGCAGGGTATAATGGGATACGGGTCCGAGCTTGGAAAACCCGGGAGGTGAGCGGGTCACGTGGATCATACTGCATCAGTGGACCGTGTTACACCGATGGTAAAACAAAGGGGGTCCTTCCCACCCCTGGCACCGTATGGGAGGCATATCAGGGGTTAAGACTTTATAATAATGGTAGATTCATTAACTATTCATTAACATTAGTTCATACAGTAATAAGCATTAACTCAGTTAAAAGTTAACTAATGGAATTGTTTACTAATGGTGTTCATGTTAAATTAATAGTGTTCATAATATTAATTTAACAGTGTTAGGGTTAAAGTTGACACTAACCAACTTACCCTACCACCTCTGTGAATTCTATAAAATGATGGTTATAACGGCATTAACTAATGTTAATTAATGCTTCATGTTACCGTATATATCCTGGTCGGAGAAGTGAGTAGCGGTCAGGTCCGCCCAAAGAGTTCAAGGCCAAGTTCAAATGTTAGTCACATACACAAGTCCTGATACTTACAGCAATGCATTATTCACCTACTTCTTACACTGTGGGCGGGACACATAGAGAGAAAATAAATGAGGAAAACCCACACAATACATTTAAAGAAGTGAGAAATAGTAATAAATAAATAAATAAAAGTATAGATAGAAAATCAGCACTGGTTAAAGTAATTAATAAATAAATCATAATGTGATAAAGTCTGTCATAGACTCCAAGAGAGACCAAGAAACCAAATGTCTGTGAAAGTGGGCAATGGGTCCTCATTGGTGTGCATGCACACACTTACACCCACACACAGTTATGCTTTGCATTAGGAGTTGCCAATGTGCAGTTGAGAATATGCATCATTTGAGGAACTTTCTTTTCTCTAAATAATGTTAGATTAAACCAGCAGCTGGAAGTGACACCAGCATGGCGGTTTGAGACAGGGGTTTTGGCCAGGCACTGGGCTGTGAAAGCCTGCCTTCCATGAACTCATTCCACAAATATTTACTCCACACTCATGAAAGTGCCTCACTCATAAAAGCGCAACAAGGTTGGAGGTTACATCATAAACATGCCCATACATTAAATCACTCTTTAAACCTTGCAATGCATTGAAGGGGGAACAAGCCCTTGACAAACCCCGCCCCCTCTCCCACAGAAAAGTGATTTATGAGCTGCAATGATCAGAAATTATTCGATGTCACCATAGTGGAACGATTTTATCACTATTCTAACGTGGACATTTGTATATGTGTGTCAGTCAAAGTGTGGTTGTGTGGTTGGAAACGCATGCTCTACATTCTGCATTGATTTCAAACGGTGGGCAATGTAAGCTACAATTCTTGGTCATGAAAGGGATGGAAACTATTCCCCCCCCCCCCGTTCCAAAAGCTCAAATCTGGGCGAACGGGGAGTTTCACCAGATTTCATTAAATTCAAATTTGTTTTACAACAATCATGTGGCTGGACTCGAGGTGGGGAGCTGTGAGTATTTAGTTGGTGAATACAAACTCGGTCATCAGTAATAAACTGTAAAAAAAAAAAAAAAAAAAAAGGTTCTGTCAAGGTTTCCAAGCACCACTTTGTAGACTTGCCAGTGTAGAAATAGATTTATCAAAAACCCCATCTGAAAGCTTCATCCAGTTGTGCAAATTAGTTTTTTTTTCTTCCATAGAAAATCTCTGTATCAAAACAGGAAACAAGGTGTAACTCCACCCCATGTGTTTTCAAGTTTCCGGCCCAGTCTCCCCCCCACACTTCAGATTTACAATAGTAGTAGACCTTTCACACATGCACTGTAACCTGGACATTATCCAGATAACACCCAGAGTATGTTTGAACGCAAACTACAGAATCTGCCCCTCCTGAGTTTACCCAGAGTTTACCCAAAGTTTACTTGGAGTATACCCGGAGTGTACCGAGAATTTACCGAGAGTTTATCCAGAGTTTATCCAGAGTTTACCCGACAAGGCCACTTGTGTGAAGTCCGGAGAATCTGAGACTTAACATTGAGCGAGTGAGCACAGAGTGTAACCGCTTCGTACTTTTCTCTTTTATCCCTTAATTCTGTGTTCAAACTACTTTCCACTCCATTCTGTTGATACTGCAAACAAGTCTAAATAAATGCAGTATTGATATTGCCGCAAAAAAAAATCTGCATTACGGAGTGGGTGGCCTCACCCACGATCATCAACGTGTGAAAAGACTGCGACCTCCACTGCATACTTGTTTGCATCACGTCCTGCCTCCTACAACCTTCATCCAGGTGCGACCCCTCACCCAAAGTATACAGAGTAACTACAGGACCTGTGAACACGTCTGATAGTGCTTATCTCCGGTCGTGTGTCGCATGTGTCAAAGGGCGACTCCGGATTATCTCCGGACCTGATTGTCCTGAGATTATCCGTAAGTGTGAAAGGCCTATGCGACTGCTGGACCCCAGATGACTCTGGATTTCCCTCAAACACGCACACACATAAACACAATACATACATTAGAATGATGCATAGACGATAGTGTTGTTTACGGCTCATCCCTCGGAAGTAATCAGAATGCTCCTAAAGACATGCTGGCCTTGCCTCTCGGAGTGTTTCATTCTACATAGAAGCATGTGTTCCCAGCAGGGAACCTCCTGCCAATGGGACAGCTGGTGGGCCGGCGTGGATCCCCCTCATCAACAACACATTTTACACCCCCCATTCTGCCCAGACGCCCACATGCTTATTGTGCACCTATGCCAACTTGTTACGCACACACACACACATACGTAAGGGCGTGTGTGTGGCTGTGTACATGGGATGGAATAGGGGGCGGGGTTTTCCAGCGATTGCATGCAGACAAACACAGCATTGACATCACCCCTGCTGGCATTGGCAGATGAGGAAATGTCCATAGTCTGACATAGTCCCAAGTATTCAGAGTTTTGTTCCCCTCTGTGTCTGTCTGTCTGTCTGTCTGTCTGTCCGTCCGCTAAATCCTATGTTGACGCGTTCTCTTTCACCGGGTGTGATTTATTTTCGTAAATTGAACCATAACCTGTCAGATATGCAAAGTATGCATGCAATGTCCATCCATTGAGTCAAATGTCTCCAGGGAAATGAACGGATGTTTAGCTTCGTCTGTTTACTCAATATATTGTTGAATTAGTGTAATCACACAAACACACACACATGCACAAACACAAACACGGATATAGGACATTCGGCATCTCCGGTTAGGACGCCGACGTCCAGAACATGAAGGCTTCGGCCAACGGGGCGGGAATACCCCACGACCAGTCTCATGCAAGTCCACAAAACATCTGTCCTACAGCACAATACATCAGTGCAGCCCGTTAATGTGCAGGCCAGCTGACCTCCAGTATCCAACTCCTCAGACACCAGGCCACACCTCCGCTCCAGCAGCCCTCCTGCTTTCATGGGTCAGAAATTTGAACCCGCCACCCTCCTTTCCAAGCCAGAATAATGGGCCCACCCGATGACATCATCAGTGCGAGACAAGGTCTTTGTTTGTTTGGGGTTTTTTTTCCTTTGGTACCGCACCCCTTTGTTTGACAGTAACGTCCGTCCAACTGTATCTTCTAGAGGGAATTGACCTCCGGGACTGACTGACTGACCACTGAGAGAAAGTTTCCTTTGGAGGTAAGAGGTCTTATTGTTGTCTAGGAATCGAAGAGAAATATCCTTTGAGCCTGAGCAATTATTTTTATGATGTATGCGGCGCACAAGAAAATATTGAGAATATGAGTGATGACCTAGCGACCACTTTGACTCTGTTTCACATCACTGAGTGCATTACTTGGCAGAGAAAAACAATAAGAAAGCTTTTAATTATTTTATCTCCAAATCTGTACAATATGAAGAACAGGACACTGCGTCACACGTCAACCGGTCTACAATTATTCTGTGATTAAACTAATGAATCAAAATATAGAGGAAAGAGACAAAGCTAAACATCCACTCATTTCCCTGCAGACTTTTGACTAATGATGAAGACCTGATTATCTCTATGACAACATAAACAAAGAGGGCCGATTGCTAGGGGGTCTCAATTAGACGTCAGTTAAATTAAACTGTTGAACCCATTTACTGCATCTATTAATCTCTAGGACACAACATAATACCGACACATACATTTAGGATTTATGTTTGTTATTTTTGTATAGCGTGGACTCCATTCAGAATTCACTTCAAAATTGTAAATCATTAAAATAACTAGAACTATAATAATACATAACTCATTAGTAATGATACTTAATGTATTACTTGACAGTACACGGTATAGCAGAGCAGAATACATACCCCCCGCACTTGGCTGCGATTGTGAAACTGCCATGTGATTTTCCATTAAACCTCATGGGTGACATTGTCCAACCCTTTCCAAACTCAAGTTTAAGTGTCACTGGAGGGCGACACTTAAACTTGCCCCTTTATAGCCCTGTAGTGTGGAATTGAACCGAGGTTTTGATTTCGCCTTGCCACCCAGACTGAAGCTTCTTTTGAAAAGTGTGCACGTGCATGTTTTTGAGTTTGTGTATGTTTCTATTTTTTTGTTTATGCATGTTTTGGAATGTGTGTGTGTGTGTGTGTCTGTGTGTGTGTGTGTGTCGTGTATGTTTTTGTGTGTATTTTTTGGAGGGTCTGTTTGTGAGTGTGTTTTTGAGTGTGTGTGTGTGTGTGTGTGTATGTTTTTGAGTGTGTGTGTGTGTGTGTGTGTATGTTTTTGAGTGTGTGTGTGTGTGTGTGTGTGTGTGTGTGTGTGTGTGTGTGTGTGTGTGTGTGTGTGTGTGTGTGTGTGTGTGTGTGTGTGTGTGTGTGTGTGTGTGTGCGTAAACATGCTTGTGTAGCGTTTAGTTATTGTACATGATTGTTTGTACAGCCTGCAAGTGAGTCCTGGACCTGATGTCACACAATGGGGTTCAATACATCTCTGTCAGGAGTTGGGCTTGGTGGTACTGTAAGAAGATGTTGACTCATGATATACCATACAGTCTCAACGAACATGACCTAACCTAGAGATATTGGTCAGTATTTATTAAATGGCGAAGAGAAAAAGAAAAAATCCTCCTACATCGACATTAAGTTACCTGAAATGATTTCATGAATGAATTTCACAATAATATTCAGACTGTCATGTCAATTGATTTTGATTGATATCACACTACCTTTGTTGCTCATTTGACATCAATAGGTGGATGTAGTGGACGAAGTGCACTTTATTCATCTAAAAACAATGTTTTTTGGATCACCATATGGCTGATATTGGCATATCTAGACTTCTGTGTCCTGGGACAGTTATGTGGAAATCAACAGTTCCAAAGTGTTGTTGAGACCACAATTCCATGTATTTGCAGTGTTTATGAGTCAACTTGAGAAAACCCTTCCAGGATTTGCGTCCTGGGACAGTTCTATGAAAATCAGGCTGTAAGTGCCGTCTCTTAAGTTTTAATTTCTGCTTGATTCCTGCTATTTCACTTGAGCTGTTGTACTCCTTGGGATTGGTATTGTATATACAGCGCCTCAGAAGGGGACAAGCACTCTGGGACGTTTCAATTCACCTAGTGTAATGAGGCCGATGCTAATCTAGCCAGAAGAGAGAGATTGTGTCTATCGCTTACACACTGTGTACAGTACCTCTTCAATGTGGGATTGTGTATGTGTGTGTGTATGTGGACCCATGTATGTGTGTGTGTGTGTGTGTGTAAGGACCCATGTGTGTGTGTGTGTGTGTGTGTGTGTGTGTATGGTATGTCGACCCGTGTGTGTGTGTGTGTGTGTGTGTGCCCATGTGTGTGCGTGTGTGTGTGTGTATGTCGACCCGTGTGTGTGTGTGTTTGTGTGTGTCAGTGTGTGTGTGTGTGTGTGTGTGTGTGTGTGTGTGTGTGTGTGTGTGTGTGTGTGTGTGTGCGTGTGTGTATCCTCTTTCAGGTGGCTAAACTGCCTTGTCTTTGTCAGCATGCCTTGTTTCGGTGTGACCGTATCCACAGACAAGCGGTGAAACCAAACACTCCCGCAGGGGGGGAGAGAGGGAGAGAAAATATATAAAGAAAGAAGCAATCAAAGGGGAAAAGGAAGATAGAAAAAAAAATAATAAAGAAGGAATGAAAGAATAAAGAATAAAAAACAAACAAATAAAGCAGGAAAGGAAAGAAGGGGTATGAAAGAAAGAAAGAAAGAAAGAAAGAAAGAAAGAAAGAAAGAAAGAAAGAAAGAAAGAAAGAAAGAAAGAAAGAAAGAAAGAAAGAAAGAAAGAAAGAAAGAAAGAAAGAAAGAAAGAAAGAAAGAAAGAAAGAAAGAAAGAAAGAAAATCCAGAAGTAAAGACAGAAAAAGTGGAAGAATGATGGCGAAAAAGAGTGAAAATACAAGAGAAACAAAGGAAGAAGGTACAAAAGCATGTTTGGGGAAGAACAGGGGAAAGAAAGAAAGAAAGAAAGAAAGAAAGAAAGAAAGAAAGAAAGAAAGAAAGAAAGAAAGAAAGAAAGAAAGCCGGTGCCTGAAGTCTTTACAAGGGTCTGAGTCCCACTAGGTGGGCCCAGGGCACGCTGGGGAGTCTGGGAAACCCGACAAAAAACACCAAATGAGCCCCCCGTACTCAATTAGGACAGTGTGTTTCCCGACTTGAAGAGAAAATGGATGCCGGGCTCTTTCATACTGCAGATGTAAATCTGAGACCAAAAAAAAGAGAGAGAGTGAAGAAATGCAATATGACGCATTTACGCAGCTATGTTGAACTTTGACCTTTGTGCTGGAGGTGTGTGTTGAAGGGGGGGGGGGGGGGTTTAGGTGATGGAGATGGGAGGACAAGTGGTGGTCGCAGAGGTGCAGGCTTGGGGTGTGTGTGTGTGTGTGTGTGTGTGTGTGTGTGTGTGTGTGTGTGTGTGTGTGTGTGTGTGTGTGTGTGTGTGTGTGTGTGTGTGTGTGTGTGTGTGTGTGTGTGTGTGGGAGGCGGGGGGCATTGGTTGGGATTGGGGGGGCGCTGTTGACATCCTGGGGGTGGAGAGGCTGAGGTTTGGCCTCAGAGGTAAGGGGGGGGGGTGTGGCTCCATAAATGAGCGGTCGCTTGCGGACATATTTGACAACTGCCGCGATATGTGTCGTTGGTGCTAAAGCAACAGAGAGGCGAGGCACTAGTGGCTGCACGGGTTTGTCATCGTTAAGGGATGGCGGCGGATCAATGGCGGACGGGGTCATACGCTGGAGAATTATTAACTGTTGCAATAATAATCAAAGTTACTGTAAATGTTCAACTTTCTTTTCTTTTTGTTGAATCACATTTCTGCCAGCTCCCTATGAATCATGTGTCTGCCCTCCGAATACCTCAACGGCATGAACGCACACGCACACACACACACACACACGCATAAGCACAACCACACATAGACACACGCACAATCCGTCTCTCTTTCTCTCTCTCTTTCTCACTGTGCCTGTTTAACGCCCCTTCCTTTGAATTACAATTCAGGTTCCCAGACATTGTTAGGATACATGAACTCTTTCTCTCAATCTCTCTCACCCCCCCCCCCTCCCTCTTTTTATCTCTCACTCTCATTCTCTCTCCCTCTCATTTCGTTGCTCATTCTATGGCTTTCCGGGAAAGCTGAGGGCTCAAAGCTTGGTCAGAGTTTGAGCTGTCGGGTCTCTCTCTCTCTCTCTCTCTCTCTCTCTCGCTCAGTTGTCCTCACCAGACAGTGACAGTACAGAACACAAAGTCACACTCGCAGCATGCAGCAGAGCCCTAGCCATAGCTCACACGCTCACGGATTTCATTCTCTGCGATATAAAAAGCGGTAGAGCAAAAACGCTTAATGGATAACCGGGGACCAGGGAGAAGATTTAAAACGGACGCCAAGTGAAAATTAGCAAACATGGCGGGCGACATATTGACCTCACCAGGAAAGTCAGGGCCCGGTAGAACCCGCTGAACCCAGTCGGAGTAGTCCCTGAGTAAGGGAGGGCGGAAGTAGCAGAGGGCCCTGTAGGAATAATTAAGGGATCGTCATATTTTCAAAATGCACTATGTAAGCCTTGACCTCAGCCAAAATAATGCACTGTAAGCCACACTGCCTCCTTTGAGAGTGAAAGGGCTCTAGAGAGAATGAGTTTTTGATGAATTCATCTTTCAGTTTCAAATCACAGTTTCAAAGAGATTTCAAATCACCATCTTGTAGTTTACCCCTAAATGCAATGAGAGGGACAGTGTGTAGGGAAAAGTAAATAGGGTGTCACCTGTACCTTGCCCTCCAACCTCCAAAGCCTATTGAACCAGTGAATATGTTGACTACGACAAATAAAACTGATGGGGATAGGTGTAACTGCTTTATTTGCAGGCTACATCGCTCTACATTCAACCAAGTGATCAAAACTAGTGTCGCTTTTTCCCCGCAAACCGGGGTCTTTATGCATAGTCCATATGCGTTGGCCTGTATCATTCTGTTGATGTGGAATAGATTGCAACAAACAATTGTGTCCAGTGTTAAAGATTTCTTCCTTGTAAACTATGACCCATAGGATCATAGAGGAAATAACAAACCTATGAACAAATAGGTAATCGTCAAACACGATTATTCAATGCGATTTATCCCAGGTCAAGAAAACTATCAAGGAACCTCATCACTAAGGTACCTGCTGACACCTTAATCAACACAGGCCAGTGCAGGCCGCCGTACTCATGAGAGAGGGAGGGCTGAGAATTCAGTTGGTTGAAATCTGCAACCAACACACTGGAACTTTAAACATATTCTTGTGAACTTTACTAATCCTACTTTTTCTGTAGCGATGACCTACAAGACAGAATGCGTGCGTGAGTGTCTGGTAACAGCAGCAGAGGCAGGCGATGAGGTTGTGTTGAAGGACTGTGTTAGAGTGTGCGTGATATACATGGTGACCGGTTGCATCTCTATGATCCTTCTAATTATCATCCTCCCTCATGGGGTGTGTCTCCTCCGGTGTCAATCATCTCAAACCATATCTGCATGCACACGCGTGTACACGTGACAACATGAAGTTCCTTCGATAAACCGCATTAATAATGGGTTGGCAAATAGTGTTCAACCTGGATCTGCTCCAGCATGGGTGCCTGTGGCTCATCCACTGCTCCTTTAGATGGGTTCCAACACACATTTCTCCACCGGGATCCATTTCAACACACAAAATTAAAACCGTCCCGTTTGCAATCTCATGCTCACTCCACACTGCAGAGATGAGACCGAGTATAACTTACAGACCAGTTGTGCCAGGGACTGGTTTGTATTACAAATTTCAACTTTCATCCGCCATTCCGACAAATACAAACACGCCAGTGGGATCGTATTGAAACCTATGGTTGGTGAGAATCTTCCCGCTGATGGGAAACTAAACGCATGAAGCCCTCTGCGACGTGGATGTGAGGAAGAGAAACCACACCACTACCAAAGTCCAGGCCGACAGATGGAGTTGGACTCCAGACTACATCAACGGTGTACTTTTGCTGCAGTGAAACGCAAAACCCGAGCAGCTTGCACAGGCCAAACACAAAGTCAGCAGTGATGTATGATATAAAAATAGGATTTCACCAAATTACATGCCGCAAAAAATACATGCAGACACTGTATTTTTCCTTCTTCCCTCACACGCACACACACGCGCACACACACACACACACACACACACACACACACACACACACACACACACACACACACACACACACACACACACACACACACACACACACACACACACACACACACACACTCTCTCTCTCTCTCTCTTACAGACACACACACACACACACACACTCTTCTTTCATCACACGCCCACACACACACATTGACTCTGTTACACCCACACAATCAAACGCACAATTGTTTCACACATCCACATAAAAATTCACACACACACACACACACACACACACACACACACACACACACACACACACACACACACACACACACACACACACACACACACACACACACACACACACACACACACACACACACATCCCCCCCCACACACACACACACACACACACACAGTCTGCCGGTTGTACGGCGATATTGTTTCTGGCGTGTGCGCGGACATGCTTCCTGTGGGACAGACAGAGCTCCGCGAGATGTGAACGAGAAAATCGGCTCAAGTCAAAGTCCGAGAGCGCACGGGGAACCCAGGGCGCACGCTGAGGGACCCGCTTTGTGTTCGCGTCAGCGGCGAGCGGCCTTGAATCAACATCACACGCAGAGCGCCGCACGGCCCAATGAACTAGAGAAACAGAGGAGGAGAGGAAGGAACACAGGAGGAAATGGGATTGAGGATGGGGGGGAGGGAGTTGGAGGGAGGTGGAGGCTGATTTAGAAAACAAAAAGGTCTCCGCTTTGTTGTACCATCTGCACTTCTTCAGTTGGAGAGTCTTCAGAGCCTGTGTGCGATGGGTGTGTTGTGGAGACGCTGAAGGCGCGAGGGAGCGCTATGGACCACGGGTGTGATTTCCATGTCCACTCCCGAGACACGCCACCTGTCTAAAGTAATAGATTCTGGGTGTTGTAGTCATGCGTTAGTTTTTATAGCCGCTTTTGGAAGTGTGGTTTTATGGTGAAAATGTGATGGAAATAACGGCCTTGTAAAACAGCGATTTTGTTCCGTGGTTGGCTGCTCTCGTAAAATGCGGACACGAAGGCATCGGGGGAAGCTTTTCAGTTCAGCGCTCTCCTGCGTTCACCTGCATTCCATTGGATGGAAGGTTGCGATCTGTGCCTGATTGGTCGGTTCTTGTGAAAGAACGTCCAATCGGACACATAGTCATCGAGCCATCGAGTCTTCTCTGAGAGTGTTTTGTTTGTTTTGTTTATAACTAGCTACGAAAACCACACAGCCGCCTCTACGGAACCTGTACTTGGCTCAGCACAACAGGGGAAGCCTCTCCACTAATGAGGTTTCCACACAACCCCCCCTTCCACCCGCGTCAGGCCCTGCTCGTCTGAAGGCCGTGAGGCTCAGAGCAGTGTGGAGGTCACTCATGCTTGGTGTCAGAAGCTAATACTCTGGTGTCTTTGAAGATGACCTACATTCTACACTTGGCTGCGGAAACAGCAGGGGGGGCGAGGGGAACCCTTGACTACACTGACCTGGGAACGACCTCTACTTGGACCTGACCTCTAAAGGAATAAGTGAGAGATGGGAGGGGGGGGGGGGGGGTGTAAGTTCCCTGATCACAAACCATCACATGACATGAATTCTCATCGTTAATATGTAACAATTTGGTCCAAGATCAATCAGCGGATCAATGACTACAAGGCAATTACATCCTTACATCCTGTCCAATCTCATCTATTTATTGAGAGAAAAAGGTTGATCTCATTTGGATCATCTGGCTTCTTGCCTTCGTTTGATTTGTTTAGTTTTTTTTCTATTTTATTTTAGAATATTTGGCAGCAGTAGTCACGGTTGAGGCTCTTCCTGTTTCTAAATACAAACATGAGAAAAGACAAGGTGAATCAGAAGGCGGAAGGCAGACGGCGTCTGGCCAGATCCAGACTGTGTGGTCGCTGCCAACAGCCACTCAATTAAATAGAGCACAGCCAAAACAGGTGCCTTGCTCTCATTGATTGATGCTCCTCGTCCTAAACTGAACTGTCTGAGCACAAAGACATGCGCTCTACAGCACAAAGATGCATGCACACACAAAGACAAACAACAACTTTGTTCTGTGTATGTGTGTGTCTGCGTGCGTGTGTGTGTTTGTGTCCGCATGCATACGTGTGTCTGCACGCGTGTGTTTGTTTGTGTCTCCTTGCATGCGTGTATTGTGTACGCGCCTGCACTTATGAGTGGGCGCATGCATGTGTACATGTGTTGAGAGAGGGAACCATTTGAGTAGTTTCAGTCCACCAGAAGTTAAACACTTCAATGTCTATTTATGAAAAACCCACCCACAGAATGATTACAACTTGTTAATGTGTCAGGTTTGTAATCATTGAGGCTCAACAAACTAAAGGAATAATTCACGCTAACAAAATAATCATATGTATTATCATATAAATAATAATTGATGTTTCAACACATAATTGGTAATAATTTGGATTTAGGGTACATTATTCCTTTAAGGTGGAGTTCCTTACAGTAGGAATGGGCCTTATTCGCCCATAGCGGCTATCTTGATTCTTAAAGTTAGCTTTTCGGAGGGAACTGAAAGCGGAATACTGCGATAGAGATACGAGTATACTTATTGCATACAATACAAGTATTTAAGTCAAGGGCGTATAATGGAGTAGTTATCCGGAGGTTCTTTAAAAAGTGAAAAAAAAACATACAGGATTGTACGGTAGCTAATGTCCATCTTTGGGTTTTTGGCCACAAAGGTTATGTTACCATGGCGATACCCGGAGGGCAGTGCAGACATTTAATATAGCAGCAAAGATTTAATGAAACCCAAGGGAGAGAGGCCGAATGAATGTGAAAGCAAGTAACAGAGGAGAGGGAGAGGAAAGGAAAAGCACAAGCGTTTAATAAGCACTAAATTAATTCTAAAGTCGGACTGGTAACTTATTGGTCGCGCCTTATGTGTGTGAATGAGTGTGGTGTGAGTGTGAGTACATGAATAGGTTTTAACACCAGGCCGTGTGCTTGTACCAAGTGTGTGTGCGTTCGTCTGTGTGCCTGTGCGTGTGTGAGGATTTGCATGCCTGCGCCTCTTAGCCCTGGAAGGCAATGACGCCAGGTAGGGACAAGGTGAGCGCTGTGCAGACAAAGTGAGTTTTGTCGGAAAGGCCTCTTGCCAAAACTCGCTCAGGACACAGATAGTCAGATAGATGACTGGTCTGGAAGCAGTGGCCACAAGGTGTTTCATGTACATGTGTCTGGGTGTGTGTGTGTCTGTGCGTGTGTGTCTGCGTTTTCCACATGTGCGTGATCATACCCATGTTTACAGCTACGTGTACACATGTCATGACGTGTATACATGTGAAGGTGAGCCGTTGGTATGTGTGAGAGTAGGTGTGCGTGTGTGTGAGGGTGCATGTGCTGATGCTAGCGGTGCATTTTCTTGTTTTGATGACGATGATAGAGTTGGAGAAATCACCAATGTCTCTCGCTCGCCCACTCATCCTCTCGGTGTGTGTGTGTGTGTGTGTGTGTGTGTGTGTGTGTGTGTGTGTGTGTGTGTGTGTGTGTGTGTGTGTGTGTGTGTGTGTGTGTGTGTTCATCTCTCTACATGTTAGGATAATAAATGCTGATCACTTTAATTACAATGCAATAGACCTTTTATGTCTCTAGGCCCAATCGAGTACAACACAGATACAGACTGTGTGTCATTGTTAATCATCATTTCCTATGATGTTTAGTCAGAACTTGATCAGGAAGAGCATCTGGTGGCTTCGTACAAAAGGACACAGGATAGACGGATAGAGGACTGATCTTGGAGCAGAGGCCAAACATTATTTCTGTGCGTGTGTGTGCGCGCGCGCGCGCGCATGTGTTTGTGTGTGTGTTTGCATATATATGTTTGCATATATATATTTACACCTACATGTTCACATGTCACAACATGTATACATTTGAAGGTGAGCCGTTGGTATGTGTGTGTGTATGTGTATGTGTGTTCATGTGCGTGAGCATGCTAGCAATCCGTGTTCTTGTTTTGATTCGACTTTTCCCCATTTCCTCCTGTTTATTCCTTCATTATTCCACTCTGTTTGTGTTTCTTCGCACTAAACATCAAACCTCCAGCAGACACATCTGTATTTAAACAGGTTGGACTTGGAGAAATCACTAATGTCTCCAGCCCACTCCCGCTCACTCCCTCTCGCTTTAAGTGTGTGTGTGTGTATGTGTATGTGTATGTGTAGTGCGTGCGTATGTGCGTGTGTATGTGCGTAAGAGGGGTCTTGGAGCAGAATATTATTTAGGGAGATAGGAGGGATGTGGGAGGGAGGGCTGTCACTATTTAGAGGGGCCCAGCTGGGGGAGAGGTGTGTGTTTGTGTGAGGGTCAGGGAGCCAAAGGAAGTGCTGTCCAATGGGGGAAATGAGAGGAGAAGGGGAAGACTGCTGCACACACAGACACATACGCACACACACACACACACACACACACACACACACACACACACACACACACACAGAGACACGCATACAGACAGACCGAACACGCAAAGACACACGCACAGACAAAGACACAGACGCGCACAGACACACACACACACACACACACACACCTCTATTGCAGTTGAATTGTTCAAACCTACCTGGTGAATTTTCTAAAGTTATGTTGATTATTGACCCCCAAACATAACCATTACCGTAACCACACACACACACACACACACACACACACACACACACACACACACACACACACACACACACACACACACACACACACACACACACACACACACACACACACACACACACACACACACGTTTCAATAGGTGGTCCATTAAATGTACCCTGCAATGTCCCACAGTGCTGTCCCGTGTGCCTTGAAACCTTTAAGGGAAACCAAACATTGGATGTGGTGCAGGATAACATTATGCTGAAGCAGCGCCACGCGGGGATTGACATTAAACGTTTGTGGCGGTGTGGCAGAGGAATATGGATGGGTATGGCCATGACCAGAATGCATCCTGCGGTCGACGGCCATAAATGTAATGGAGATTTGTTGAACCTGGAACATAAGTTAGTGTATGTGGTTGGACATGTGTGTGTGTGTGTGTGTGTGTGTGTGTGTGTGTGTGTGTGTGTGTGTGTGTGTGTGTGTGTGTGTGTGTGTGTGTGTGTGTGTGTGTGTGTGTGTGTGTGTGTGTGTGTGTGTGTGGATGTCATTGGGGGGATTATCTTGGATCTGTCTGGTGTGTGTGTGTGTGTGTGTGTGTGTGTGTGTGTGTGTGTGTGTGTGTGTGTGTGTGTGTGTGTGTGTGTGTGTGTGTGTGTGTGTGTGTGTGTGTGTGTGTGTGTGTGTGTGTGTGTGTGTGTGTGTGGATGTCATTGGGGGGATTATCTTGGATCTGTCTGGTGTGTGTGTGTGTGTGTGTGTGTGTGTGTGTGTGTGTGTGTGTGTGTGTGTGTGTGTGTGTGTGTGTGTGTGTCCTGTACTTTTGGATAGTGGGGGAACGAGGAGCGATATAGAAAGAGAGAACAAGAGCGAGAGACAGACAGAAAATGTCTGGGAACCAGTTTTGTAATTCAGAGATGTGGGCGTCAAGCAATTACAAAGAGAGAGAGAGAGAGATGTGGAAACAATAGAGCTTGTTTTGTTTTGTGCTTGTACACACGCTTGCATGCGTGTGTGTAAAAAGTGTTGATGGATCGGTGTGGAGCTGTGGCTGTGTTCTACCGATCACAGACAGACAGACAGACAGACAGACAGAGGATAAACGAAGAAAATGATGAAATGAACGCACACCTACTCAAAAGGGATTCAATTAGTCAAGATGAAGCTGCAGACTTACAGTTTGCAGTATCGAAGAGTAAGCCAACCAACAATCACACAAAAAAACACTGTGATTGTGTTGGTGAAAATGTGTTGGTGAAAATGTTAGTGTTATTTTTTACTAAATGTATAAACTTGTTGAACGTAGTCTACTATTTCTGCCTATAAAATGAGCTTCTAATGGCTGCGCACTCTGGCTCGCGGGAAAGATACGTCGTTTTGACAACTCCCCTCGCACTTGCTTCTATGGATAACGATGTGTCCTTTAATTTCTGTTCCACACACACACACACACACACACACACACACACACACACACACACACACACACACACACACACACACACACACACACACACACACACACACACACACACACACACACACAGTAACAGGCCTTGGTGGAGCGTGTTTTGTCTGAGTGGCCCCAGTGAAGGCCGCACCAGGCTCGTCTGATCAGCCTCCCTCTTGTCCTGTTGCCCCTGACGACACATCTCCCCTTGAGAGGGGGCCAGCATCCAATTCGAAGATCAAAGTAAAACCTCCTTCCCTTTCCCCCCCCGCCCCCAAAAAATGTAAAAAGAGGAAGCCCCCTTTTTTACTCCCCGTGTCTCGCCCTCTGTTCTGTGTTGTATCACTCTGTCTGTTATCTCTCATCTGTTTCTAACAGTCCCTAACTCTCTCTTCCCTCTGTTTTTCTGTTTATTTTTCCTCCCTCCTCTCTTCCTTTTTACAATTTGTTTCTGAACTGTTTATTTTCCTTTGTATCTTCCGTGTCCCATCGCTCAGTTTGCTTTCCATCCATCCTCTTCATCACACACACACACATATTGTGGCGCTTGCTCAACCGTATCACTGGGAAGACTGCGAGCGGAGATGAAGGAGAGGAGGGGGTGGGCGTGGGGGGGGGGGGGTGATGACCCGGCTTTAGTCCAACATAGACACTGCCAAACAGCCGGTCTACACTACTGACACGAACAGAACGTGTGCAGCTCCCCAAAACACACACAGTAGTCTATAGGCACCCGAGTCTGCAGTGGTAGACTGGATTGTTCAATTCAAATCGTCTGAATACAATCATGATGCCTGTAATTGATACCCTCTCCTTCTCTTTGTTAGCACACTGGCTAATTGATCCTATAGCGGTCAAGAAGCTGAAGCTAGGAGGCTGTGTAACATGGTCCAGAAGAACCAAACACGCATCAACGCTCCAAGAGAACCCAACATCTTCGTCCAATCCCAGTCTCCCGTGTCTTCAACCCTGGCCTCAGTATTTAGAAATGTTTTCGGTCTCTTCGACCACAAACCATCGGCGTTCACATTTTCAAGAATTTGAAGATGTTATATAAATACGATGGGCCTTCAGAATGACACACTGAGAGAACACAGCGTTGGATAGCGGTGGTGTTACTTCTGATGGGCCTGTTGACAAACACTGTTCTCCCCATGCACATTCTTGACTCTTTGTGTTTCTAGGAGCAGGAGCCAAGAGTCGTGTGATTGTCTTGGACGACCTCCTGCTTCTTGTCCTGGTCTAACATAGGGTGAGGGGAAGCCGTTGGAAGCGAGGCCAAGCTACTGGCAAGAGGAGCGCTCCTGAGCTCCAAGCAACTTGCTGTCAAGGGTCTTTTCCACTCAATTTGAAGACGCAGGAATAGTGTAGCTTTCATTTCCCAGATTTTTGCTAAATATAAAACACGATTCCTCTGAATCAAGGGGAATTTGTTTAATAGCTTGACCGATATAAAATAAATAGGCTGATGAACGGTGAATTACTTTGGGTAATAACGATGCATGACTGGCCACTTGGCAGACCTGGCTAGTGGTTAGCTAGTGGTGGCACAGACAGTGTGACTCCCAACCGTAGACCGGGGAAAAAAATGCACGTCACATCTGTGAGGTTGTTTTACCCAAGACCATTATGAAGCAGTGGATTTCGCGTTACTGGCGCCGTCATTGTTTACGATGTTCTGCACCTACTAGCGGAAGAATTAACCACATTCTGCACACCGAAGGCGAGAGTTTATGGTGGCCTTGCCTGCTCGCAACCGAGAGGTCCTGCATGTAAAGTGCACTCTCTGCAGACTACCTGTAGCGCGATCCTTTGGCCTAATAAAGAAAAAAAACACAGAAATGTCGTAAAATACCACACAATTACACTTTGTCAACAGACCCCCTGCTGAATGTGGTACACACCTAGAGAAAAAAAGTCCCCATCCATTCATAATTATGCACAGCATGGCCGTTACCCCCACGCCCCTCCCTCTCTTCCCTGTACTTCCTCCTGCTCGGGAGTCTGGTTATTTCCCCGTCTGAAGGAAGCCCAACGGTCCTCCAGGGTGGGCGGGCGGTGATGGCCTCCTTGATGTACAGCGCCAGCCACCGTTAAAGGATGCAAACCCAAGTCTCTCTCTCTTTATTTGTCTTTCTCCGGTGCCGTGTCTCTCTCTCCCTGGCCAAACATTGACTTATTCTTTCATATGGGACAGACGCTGTTGTGTCCTCTCTCCCCTGCAGTTGTTGTAGTCGTTTTGCTTTTGTAAAATCTTTTTCTACACTTTCCTTTTTTTCTTTTTACAATGATTCTTCAAAGCAAATTGAATATTTTGATTTTCCCTCTTCTCCCTTGGAGACATTTAAAAAGGCGCTTTTATATAGTTTGGAGACGATAGCAGTGTTACTGTTTTGGTACTGTTTATGTCAAAGAGAAGAGACCAGATGGAGGAAGAGACTCAAAGGACAAAATACTTGGATGTGAGATAGCGGATTAATGTTGTTAAATGAGAACAAACCCAAACGCCGAAACCTGTGCCAGGATTACAGAGGTTTTTGATTTAGTCAGCACCTTAATGTTGGGACCATCGTTGTTTAAAGGCGTGTGTACCAAATAGCCCATGGCGAATCTCCATCAAGCCAATCATGGACTTGGCAGCATGGGCACCATCTGGCTTATGGCACCGCTGCAACGGCTAACGTTGTTTTTTTTCCATTTTGGAATACCGAACCAGGTGTGGTCCTGTTTGCGCAGAGCAGGAATGTGCAGATCCCAGTGTGGGTATTCCCCAGTATAAACAAACGCCGGCCTCCTCCAGACCTTCAGATAGGAGGACGCTGTGGTTATAGGCGGAGGGGAGTGCAGAGGGGAGTGCAGAGGGGAGTTTGGCAATCTACTGGCTGCTCCGGCCTGGTCGAAGATCTGAGGGCGGAGGCCAGTCCTCCAGTCGCTGAGGCCGTGTGAAAGTGGTCGGAGAAGATGCAGCGAACTGGTCCGGGCAGTGGGGGTCCCGTAGCCGGACACAAAGGTTGTCACGGTTTCGAAACAGGAGGAGAGTAACTGGCGGACCTAAACGCATGCAGTTTGCATGCGTCTCACACGCGCATTAGAGAATCCATTTCTTTTTTCCGGAGAGCATGTTTCCCTTTCCGGAGAGCATGTTTCCCTTGGTAAGGCGCAAGGGTGGGCGTGAAGGTCCTGATCTTCTGGTCTCCATGGGGTACCAGCCTGTTTGGCGGTGTTCAGGGTGAGGAGTACACCTACGAATGTTGTGGACCTCTCAGGTTTAACAAGAAACATCTGCGAAAGCCAGGAGTTTTTTTGCATTAAGCTGCCTTTTCATCACTCTCTGCCAGTGGAATAGGATGGGAAATAAAATAAAGGCGTGTGTATCGATGTATTCTGTCAAAATGAAATTCCAAATTGTCCATCGGTTAAGGTGGGTCATACTATAAAACGCTGCCAATCAACAGCGCTGATTGGCTGCCGTGCATCACCCAAGTGGGTGCTACACACTGGTGGTTAGTGAGGTCCCCCCCCCCCCTTCGCTTTAAGCGCTTTGAGTTTCCAGAAAATAAAAGCACTACATAAATTCAATGAATTATTGTTTAGATCCACCTCTTTCGAGAACATCTCCTAATCTGAGCAAGTTGCTGTTCAGAGCTCCATGTTCCATTCAGAACACACTATCTTGAGATATGAGAGCGGTAACAACGTTAAAATGTTGAGCTAGTAAGATATTTAGAAAAGGGATTGTGTCTGACTGCTTACTGCTCTGGACTATGTCTAGCTGTTTTTTTTAGGCACCTGGTTGTGCAGTAAATTTTTGTCGATTTCCAAATCTGTTCTTGGCCTCGCTGTGCAGTTTGGATAAAAGTTGCAACGGTTGCAAGAACTCCTCAGTGTCTCAAGAAGTTTGGGTGCCGGTGGCTCTAGACTGACATACCAGGGTGGTGAACCCCCATGTGCTTTCACTTATTAAAAAAAAGAGAGCAACACTTCCTTGTCTTCTTGCCTGGAACAACCTATGGCCAAACGCTGGGCAGACAGACTCTGGCTCCTGGTCAAACCTCATGCGATTGAGATCCAAACTAATTCTGTCCAGCGAGTGGAACAGGGACCTTTTAATCCACTGTTGGTCGAGCCTCCTCGCTCTTGGTTGCCATCATGTCAACGGATGATATCAGGTTGTCTTCTCGGCGGAGGTTCGAGGCTCCGGTTGAAGAGGTTCAGGTATATCTGTGGGTCCTATTCCCAGAGCGAGGCCCAACAGAATGACTAAGGATATTGTAGGATATTGTGCATCAGACTACACTGTAGACGTGAGAAGACAGGGGCATTCAAGCAATTCTGCCTACAGTGATCTTGGAGTGCACATGACAGCACTCGGGCACACTGGCAGACATGGCGCTATGGAACAGTGAGGCAACGTTTAATCCCCTGGTAGGCGATGCTAAGGGATGCCTTCTACCCAAATCATAGGCAACAGCGCCTCTATATGCAGCCAAGGCATTCATTTCCTGGCAAGACTGAAAATACTTGAAAAGTGTTTTTTCTAACAGAATAGAATCGAATGAAATAGAATGGCTTTTATGCATGGTTAGAGCTGGAAAAATTGACTGCCGTGCATCCGCCATCGCAGCGCTAATGTGTTTGAGCAGACGGATGGACTGACAGCAGAGAAGTCAGGGTTTCCACAGGCTGTCGACGGGCACGCTTTTTAAAAGAAGAGGCCTGTTTGAACTGCCGTTTGTGTGAGTGCATGTGTGTGTGTCCCCTCGGCCCAGGTCCATTACTGTAAGACAGGATGTCTCTGTGCACACGCTCACACTTGAGACTCTGCAGCCTCCCGATTGCTGCAGCCAAACATGCGACCTCTGCCTGCCACCAAGTGAGGGGGAGGGCGGGGAGAGAGAGAGAGAGAGAGAGAGAGAGAGAGAGAGAGAGAGAGAGAGAGAGAGAGACGGACAGAAAGAAAGGAGGGAGAGGGAGAGAGAGAGACAGAAAGAAAGAAAGGAGGGTGAGGGAGAGAGAGAGAGAGGTGGAGGAGGAATGTGAGACCGAGAGGGGTAGACCAGTAGTCTTGCTTACTTTACTGCGTAGGTTAATTACCATGCTGACAGATAGATTACCCAGAGAGTGACATGGCAGAAAGGGGAGCGGGTGGGTGTGGGTGGGTGTGTGGGAGTGTGCGTGGGGGGGGGGGATTGGTCCTAGCAGCTCCCAGCTGTACTCCTTAACCTTCCCGATGTGCGTGCGTGCGTGCGTGCCTGTGAATGTAAGTGTGTGTGTTTTGGTATGTGCAAGGCAGAGTGGGACAGCAAATCCAGGTGAAATAAAATAATAGTCTGCACGTCGACACCGCTGCAGCATGGATGTTTCTATTAAAAGCCTCATAAGGGAGGTGCGAGCGCGTGGTGAAAAAACTGTATAAATACAAACCGTCACAAATATGAGGGCGGACAATTGACGACACAAACCGCTAAATTTAGTCTGACTGCATATATATATATATATATATATATATATATAGCTTTCATTTCCCAGATTTTTGCTAAATATAAACCTTGATTCCTCAGATTCAAGGGAAATTTGTTATAAAATAAATACGGTGATGAATATATCTACAGTTATATAGATATTTATATTTATCTCTATCTATATATATATACACATATACACATATATATATATATATATATATATATATATAAATATATATATATATATATAAATATAAAACTAACTGTAGATAGATTCATCACCGTATTTATTTTATAACAAATTTCCCTTGAATCTGAGGAATCAAGGTTTATATTTAGCAAAAATCTGGGAAATGAAAGCTATATATATATATATGCAGTCAGACTAAATTTAGCGGTTTGTGTCGTCAATTGTCCGCCCTCATATTTGTGACGGTTTGTATTTATACTGTTTTTTATATATATATATATATATATACATATATATAGTTGAGTATTGTTTATAAGCCTCAGTCTGTAAACCGTGTGTGGTCCAGTGTGTGTGTTGGGGCCAGGAGTGATGTTAGTGGAGGTGGTGGTGGAGGTGGAGCTGGTGGAGGTGGTAGTGATGGGTGGGTGGGTAGAGGGGGGGTGGGTGGGTAGAGGGGGGGTTGTCGGACACCTGGAGAAACAGCAGAGGGTTTGGGGTGTCTGTATTGGTATACTTTACAGTTCAGGGGTCGCTGCAAAGGTCACCGCGAGAGGAAAACAAACACATCATGAGATGCCATGGAAACACACACACATAAACACACACCCGCCACCATCATCATCAGCGCCTTCATCATCATCATCATCATCGTAAATGTTTGCTTTTGGTTTGCAAGCGCACTGAAGTACATGCCGTGGTGAGGGGCTCCGTTTCGTGGAACGACGCAACACACACAAACACACACCCATACACACGCGCGCACACACATTTACTGTTTACTCTCCTTTGAGTGACTCACTTCCGCACGCCTAAGTGTTTTATGATTGGCCACAAAACATGGCTACAAACTTTGTAGACCATAGACCCCCCCCCCCCCTCCCATCACACACACACACAGACACGCACACACACGCGTCAGTTATAGAACACAGCTGTTTGTTATTTACCTTTCAAACCTTCATGGGGGGGATAGGGTGACAGATAGACAGATCAAGTGTGCTTTGCTACTGCACGTGTTCCCAAATCATCCATCTGCTTGAGTGTTTTGTTTTCCAGTGTGTGTGTGTGTGTGTGTGTGTGTGTGTGTGTGTGTGTGTGTGTGTGTGTGTGTGTGTGTGTGTGTGTGTGTGTGTGTGTGTGTGTGTGTGTGTGTGTGTGGATTTAAGCATGCGATACAATTCTGCCACAACCCATACGCACTGTTATTCCTTAGTGTGATTGGTATAATGTTGGTGACCCATGTTTGAAAGTAATTCTGTTCACCTGTGTTCCATGTAGTTGACTGTCCGTGTGTGTGTGTGTGTGTGTGTGTGTGTGTGTGTGTGTGCGCACGCGCACACGCGCGTCACATACTACCAACATGCTGGCGTATTCCAGGAGGTGTTAACGTGTTTCTCCGTCTATTACCAGAGCGTGCTCGGCCTCCCCACGATCACAGTCACATTGTGTGTGCCGTCTCCGCTTGCACGAACGATGTGCAATGTGCGCACGCCATCCCCAGTGGGGGCGCTGGGACCCTTACGACTACTACCCCCCCCCCAACACTACCCCCTCTGACCCCTAAACCCCATCGCTCTTCAAGCTCAGGGCCCCTTCTCCTTCTGCCAAGGAGGAGGAGGAGGAGGAGGAGGAGGAGGAGGAGGAGGAGGAGGCGATGAAGAAAGTGAAGGAATCGCGTAGCCTTGGGAGGCTTGTTCTAAGTAGCTTAAGTGTCTTTTGGTCTTCGTCCACGTGGGGATCAAAGCCAGCCTCGGGCTATAAGTACTGTCGGCTACGTGAGAGGGATTAGCTACCAAACGCCGCCGCGCCCGGCCCTGATCGGCCTCCCGGCTGAATGGTGAGACGGGGTAAAATTTGTGGGCTTCTGATGCCACGTTTTGCCGGACGTACATTTACTTTCATTAGGGAGAAAAAGGTGGCGACTGAAACGGAGGACAGGTGGTACTTTCGCATTCACACACTCGCACTACTGGACTAATTGATGCAAGCTCACACACACTGTCTTTCATAGAGATGGACACACACACAAGCACACAGTTTCATATTCATATACTAATGCTCTTGTCTTGTTTGGCAGGTTTACCTGTTGCATGGTCGTTTATGTGTGTGTGTGTGTGTGTGTGTGTGTGTGTGTGTGTGTGTGTGTGTGTGTGTGTGTGTGTGTGTGTGTGTGTGTGTGTGTGTTGCATGGTCGTTTATGTGTGTGTGTTGCATGGTCGTTTATGTGTGTGTGTTGCATGGTCGTTTATGTGTGTGTGTGTGTGTGTGTGTGTGTGTGTGTGTGTGTGTGTGTGTGTGTGTTGCATGGTCGTTTATGTGTGTGTGTTGCATGGTCGTTTATGTGTGTGTGTGTGTGTGTGTGTGTGTGTGTGTGTGTGTGTGTGTGTGTGTGTGTGTGTGTGTGTGTGTGTGTGTGTGTGTGTGTGTGTGTGTGTGTGTGTGTGTGTGTGTGTGTGTGTGTCACTCCTGTCCAGCCAAGCTCAACTCCAGCCTGTCAGAAAGATAACCGGGCAGGAACGAGATGAAACAAAGCAGGGTTCAGTGAGTACGCTGTTGACACCCTCTCTCTGTCTGTGTGTGTGTGTGTGTGTGTGTGTGTGTGTGTGTGTGTGTGTGTGTGTGTGTGTGTGTGTGTGTGTGTGTGTGTGTGTTTTTAATAGGTGATTTGTGCATCCGCTTCCTCTGTCTGTGAGAGGTGGACGGATGAGTCTAGGGGGGTTGTGGCAGGATTAATTTACGATGAACAAATCTTCCATTCATCGCCTTGACCCATGGGTGAGACACACTGCTAGAGTCTTCTCCTAAGTCATTCCCACCATTCGTTAAAATCGACGGATAAATATTATGGGATGACCACCCACACACACACACACACACACACACACACACACACACACACACACACACACACACACACACACACACACACACACACACACACACACACACACACACACACACACACACTGCAGCCTGAGTGTCCATATTAGGTCGTCCTATTTCATATTTTCCAATACAGAGCTGGGCCAAAGGACACCTGGCCTGGGAACTCAGCACACAGGTGACCGGGCAGCCGCTGACACCACACACACATTGTCGGCAAGCTCCTCTGTGTGACTCTGTCTGAGTGAAGGAGTGTGGATAGGGATGTTGGGATAGGAGTGTGATATAGTTAGTGTGTGTGTCTGTGTGTGTACGTGATTTTCTGTGTGTGTGCGTGTGTGTGTGTATGTGTGTGTTTCCGTGTGCCTACTTGTGCGTGTGTGTGTCTGTCTGTGAACGCGTGTTTCAGTGTGTGTGTATTTCTGTGTGTACGTGTGTTTCTTTGTGCGTATGTGTGTCTGTGTGTGTGTATGTGTGTGTGTGTGATTGTGCATGTCTTTCTGTGTGTCTTTGTACGTGTGTTTCTGTGTCTATGTACGTGTGTTTCTGTGTGCGTACGTGTGCATACGTGTGCGTGTGTTTGTGTGTGTGCGCATGTGTGAGTGCGCGTGTGTGAGTACGATCACCAACCTGTTAAGCAGTCAGGAATCCAGGAATGGTTGCTTGGTGCCAGGCAGTCACAACTGTTTTCATTAATAGCCCGGTTATGACTGGTGACATTTGGGTGCCCCGTGTCCATCATCAATGTGTAAATCTGCCAAAAACACAACAGGCAAGAGAATATCAGACACAGATTGTATACTTCAGTGACCTTTGAACATTTGCGTTCCCTACCAATTCCAGCCCTATTGAAAAAAGAGTCCTTTGCTGTCGCTTGTTAGTTGTGAATATTGTTACAAACTTATCACACCATAATTGGATAAGAAGTGGTCAATTATTAAAAACAATTCAGACCTTTGAGGGCCACTATTACTTTTCTTATTATAAGAAAGTTCACAGGAGGTCATTGCACATACTTTGAAGTTTAAACTGCTGACACTAGAATAAGCGATGAGTGTGAGTCACGCTACTGTTTATATCAATGTCCTAAATTATTATTTATTACGCTTGCACAAACTGACTTTCTCTACTGACAATGCCTGCACTCTCCAAGCAAACTCAAATCAATGTTAAATATTCTAGTAAAAACATTCTGGAATCCATCTAGTTTATTAGGAATCCTTTCAATATTAAGCGTGTTGTACTTATTTTTGGTACCATTGGTACCATTTCATACGTCCAATAGAGGCCTTCACTACCAGGTCATGTATCACATGCTTGTATATTTGTGACCCTGCTTTCCAGCCAATGCCAGAGATCAATGATAAAACATGGAAAGTACGTTTATTTTTCTAATACTAAGAGTCTAACACAAAGAGTAAACAGCTACGGTGTTTGGGTCCTTGGCACACTCTTGATGCCAAAGACAACAGCCTCCAATTCCATGGAAATTGAGTTCAGCCAACGGAGGGATATTTTTGTTGTTTGTTGCGGGTTCTCCCTCACATTTGACTTATCATTGTGTCCAACTTAACCCTTCAATGAAAAAAATCAAAGAAAACAAATAAACCATTTGTAACCTCCCCTCAAACACACACACACACACACACACACACACACACACACACACACACACACACACACACACACACACACACACACACACACACACACACACACACACACACACACACACACACACTGTTGTTTGGGGTACGCCATGCGTCTCCAGTCGTGTAGGGTCAGGCCTCGATCCCTCTGGCGGGGTTGACGGGAGAAGGGAGGCGGTGGGCTGAGATCTGCCAAGCTTTTGTTTTCTCTTTATACACAAACAGCATCCCACTGTCAGCAGTTCATCCCTCAAAAACTCACAGAAAGGGAGAGAGAAGAGAGAGAGAGAGAGAGAGGGGGGCTGGCGGAGGGGGGCATATCTTGTACTGGAAGGCCGACCCCCAGCTGGGGGGGGGTGACCCATACTCTCTCTGAGCACTCGGAATGTCCTACTGGCTTTTTTTTTTTTTCCTATTCTATGGACATTTTTGTACACTCCGGGAGTGTCGAGGAATGCCGGCACCAGAGGAGTACGGTGGACACCGAAGGCACCGGACGCCACCTCTCAGAGAAGCAAACAGCGATTTTCGAGGCAAACTACCCAGTCTACGGCTATGTACGGAATCCAAGAATGAACAAATACATATAAAGAAACCAAAAGCACCCCCCCCCCCCCCAAAAAACAACAACACGTTTAAAACACAAAGCATTCTTCCCTCTTTGTCCCGATGTCGTGACATTAAGGTCGGATTACACGGTGACTGGCAGGGTAGATGTTGTGTTTTTACGGCCGGCACTCAATCTCTTACCCCGTTAAGCCAGCTCAGGGGGGCATTAACCGCGGGTTACCACCCTCACGCTTGTTCTTCTCCCTCTCTCTCTCTCTTCCTCTGTCTCTTTTTCGTGTTCGCTGAAACTCAAGACGCTCTCGCGCTGATAATGGGTTTAACAGGTGCCTTCCACAGAGCGCTCGGCAGATGTGTGGCAGAGCCTCTAGGGGAAGATACCGCAGAGGATCGTCTAGGGTGGCCGTGCCGCCCCCACCAGAGCTCACCTGGAGGTGCCCCCCCCGGAACCACGGCTCTCACCTGTACTTAACCCGATTTTTTTTCCATCTCGTGTTCCCTGCAGCTCAGCTGATCCCCTCCCTGCCCCTCCCGCCCCTCCCAGAAGGCACATCTTCTCCTCTCGTCTCACAGGTCCCTCCCCCCCTCTCCCCATCTCCCTCGGTAGTTTCCACTACAGCGCCATACCTTTCTGAAGAGTCACACTCTCGACACCCTCAACGCACAAGACTGCACCAGAATTTCCCTCTTCTTCAATGTTGCCTGATTGAACTTGCAGCCGACGAAGGGAGTTACTCAAGTTTGCGACCTGTTTTTTTCCCCACCTTGATGATACCAGGAGTGTTTCGGCTTGGTAGCCTTTCCTCCACGCGCCAGATCAATTTCACACCAAATCAAAAAGAAAAGTTGACAAAAAAAGTACCTTTGAAAAAGGTTGCTGACATCGTGACGCTGAGAACCGTTCCCAACTAAAGGCAAACTCCATGAATGTCGAGCACCCACAGATAAGCGTCAAACATCCCTTTTGTACCTAAACATGAACGGGAAAATCTAGGGGCCGTAGAGGGGGAGCTGAGAGCAACACATCGTCCTATGAGTGAGCATCAGGGAGGCAGCGACGCGTGGGGGGGGGAGTCGGCTGGAGGAAGGGGAGTCTGTCGTCAAGGAGGATGGACAAGGAGTGGGTGTGGAGGAAGAGAGGGAGACCTGAGCGTCCCCGCAGGGCTGAGGGGGTAGGGGGAAGGAGGTGAGGGGGTGAGGGGACGAGGAGGTGAGGAGGTGCGGAGGGGGGGAACCCCCCCCCCGGCCTCTGCTGCTGTCTGGGTGGCAGATCCACAGGGAACCGTCTTAGGGAAGAGCATCTGGCAGGAAATAAATACAGTCCCCGAGGCACTCCATGAGCCAGAAAATACAGAAAACGATGAGGAGCCCACATGCAACGGAGAGAACTCAAGTAGTGACGCAGTTATGAGTCCAAGGCACCGCGCAATGACACGGTTGCGATCGAAGATGAATCACTCATTAACATCTTAAAGACTAATTCCATCCAGATTGAGATTGTCCCTCGTTCCACTTAGCAAAACACGATCCCATTTATCAAAAATATATATATAAATAAACAAAAGATACTTAAAAGTGCCTCCAAAGTGCACCTCAAAGCCAGGGGTAGATGACATTTTGGTCCATTTAGCAAAGAGGACCTCATTGACGTTGTCTCTGGTGCCGTCTGTTTATGTTGACATTAGCGTGTCGTTGTGTGGGCCGCATTCCATCCGGTCGTGTCTGAACTTTTGCACGACGCGTTGACTAACAGATGGAGGCTGAGGCCAAGGACGAAGCCGTCTCAATGGCTTCCCTTGTCTGAGGGCCGGCTCACTCACTCACTCACTCCTCGTCCTTCGTCCAATGATATTTGAGAGGGGGGGGGGGAAACGAATGGCATGGGGTGCACAAAGAGAGAGGAGAAGCGGCCACTTTGAAGAATCCTCATCATATATGTCATTGTCAAGAGTTTGGTGCCAAAGTAAACTTTGAACACCACCAGCCAACCTCAACCACCAACAACATCGCCCCCTAAGCGGCACAAACCAAACACGAAAACACAAAACACAGCTTTTATAAAGAACACATTCAAAAATTTTCTCCCCCCCAGCAACAGCAGTTTCTCCCAAACGTAGCTTATCTGGCATAGTGCTCCTGCTCTGTGGGTTTGTCAATCACAGGCCAAGGAATCTGCCTAGGCCACTACTCCTTGCCAATCGAACGATGAGGAGGAGACTTTGAAGCACCAGCCAGTGTTGACAAACCTGTTTAAGAGAAGACTGGCGTTGGGTTGTAGAAAAAACTGCTTTCCATTTGTGTATAATTATATTTCATGTGGCTTGGATTCCTGGGCATTCCATTTTTTTTGTTTAGCGTCAGCCTATGTTAATGCATTGCACCGATGCTCTTGAATGACTTTGCTTGCATGAAGGTGAATGAGTTCGATAATGTCACCTGGCACAGATTTCCAAACGTCTTATATAATTAATACTCTGCACTGATAATACCAATTTAACGAAAAGCAGAGTACCTTGTCAATGAATGAGTAGAGCTGCAAGAAATGCATTGGCATGGATTCTAAGCACGAATATCCTCTTTATCTGTTTGGCGGAAAAAAATGTTTGAAGGAAAAAGGCTAGCAATTACTGGATTTTAAATCCAACAATTGTTTTTGAGACACACATGATGCTTGGAAAAGACATGCTTTTCCCCCTCTGGGATTGCATAATCATGATAGAACAGGAGTTGTATAAATCATGCTTTACCAAAATTGCCCAACTGTGCAAAAAAACCTGTGGTTGAGGTTTAAAAGTAAAAAAATAAGCTGCGTGACTTACAATATTAAATAGATAAAAGTATCCAACCCCAAGAATGGAAAGATTTCAAATTGCATACAGAAACATGTTTAAATTCATATTCTTCTTCAATTTGAACGGATTAAGCACTTAGTAGTGGCAGGCATGAAGTAAGTCGAATATACCCTTAACCCACGCTATGACACACACCGCCCACAATTAAACAAGCATGCACCGCACAATATGAACTGATAAACAACCAAAACACACATAACCCCAAAACAGCCAACAGGGGTATATGAGCACTTGTCTGAGTCCATTATCTCTGGGATTCTTAAAGTAATATTATTCTTATTTATTTTGTCCTCTTAACATGACCACCACGGCCCCCTGGATAAGGGCTAATTGAATTTCCAGCCGGGGCCCAGTCATGAGAGGAGGTCTCTTTGGAGCCGAGCCACACTGGCTCCCCTGCCAGGATGTAAAGCTAGCAGGCTTCAGGGCCGGCGCTGTTGTGAGGAGCCCCGGGCATCACAATCTGTCAATATTTGGTCAATATTTTCATATGGCTTCCTAAAACGTACCTTTTTTTTTTAGTTAAGCTTTAATCACTTAATACTTTCCTTTCCTTGGTTGAACCCGACATCTCTGTCGTTCTATTTTTTGTGTTCTTCTAAACGCATTTCCTGTTGTGTCGTTTTTGTTGTGAAGCACCCAGTGTTACTGTTTAGCACAAAAGGTGATCTGTAATAAGGTTTGGACGCAACACTTTTTTCTGACTTCATCTTCTATTCTGCCCTCTATTGTTAATGTGTACCTCTTGCTGGCCTTTCACGACCTCACCAACCTATTAAATCCAACCATGGAGCTTACATGACTGAGCGTTTACAGGCCAGCCGAGACTCAACATCATGATTGTGAATACAGAGATTATCTTTTTATTACTCAGGTGGGATTCGGACAGGTCCTGTGAATTAGGTACAGCAATTACCGACTAACTCCCACATGGAAGCAGAAGGAGATCCATGCTAACTTACAGATGTCCACGTATATCAAATATCTCAAATACTTTTAGCTGCAAAGCATCCATCAGTTGGTTTTTAGTACATTTAGGAATTATACTTTTATGTACAAATAAATGTAAATGAATACCCTTTACCTGAAAGACACGCCCACTCTCTCTAGGGTCTTTAGAGTGAATGGCAGACACAATTGCCTTCTTGAAAGATTGCCAGAGATAGTTTATATGTCGATTAAGTTATCTTTTTAAATTTCACTAATGGTCTCTCTCTGTCTTGTCCAACTGAATTACCACACAGCGAGACACAAACGCAAGCAGGCATCGTGCACAACTCTCTGTAGAACCAGGTGGAGACGCCTGGAGACAATATACACACTATTCAATCAAATAGTGGGATTTACTACCAGAACAAGGTTGAAAAAAATGTGTCCAGATGTTTTGCATCTGGGATTATATTTGTGTAGCGTTCCAGAATTGAAGCGGAGCCAAGGGTGAGCTCACAAGATGACTTTATGATTGAAAATTCCCAGATCAGTGTTCTAATTCTAAAACAATATCTCTTGTCTTGTTCTCATCCCTATATAGAACGAATGCATTAGAGATTTGAATCTTGAAGGGATCATATTAGTGTTGATTCTAGTTTATAGTGACAGGTTGTAGATTGCATATTCCATATAGCAAATATTGAGTACAGTTGGCCATGTGACAGACTACAGCTCATCTGAATCGACAAACCCAGCCAATCCGCCCGGTTGCTTTGACCGATAGCTCTTAGCGGAGGATCTGGATCAAACACGGTCAAACACAGGGGCCTCCGTTATACAGCCTGCAATACAGCAGGACCAATTCGGACAGTGCACCACATTCAATGGTGCCGGAGTATTCTTTGGCCTTTAGTATGTAAACATACCATAGAACCCCCCCCCCCCCTTCACCATCCCACCCTGTCCGAGTGAACCCTCAGTGGTCCCTCAGGGTTGTCCGATATTAATTCAGGGAAAAGCCCCCCAGACAACATGGGGTCGGGGGATCGGATGGAGTGGCGGTGCTATCTGGACGTGAAGGTGGACGTTCGCGGCCCGGAGCGCACCAGTGCCTAACGTGATTTTCCGGGGGGATGAAGGAGGTATTTCTTCATTGGGAGGCGGCGGCGGCGCCGGCGGCCACTAAAGGTACAGTAGATCTGGTTCATATTAGTCCATGCTGCACCTCACCAGGCCTCCACTACTGGCCGTTACACACATATATGCTCTTACAGACACATACACACAGGCCCGGTAATCAGAGACACATTTCAGCTGCAGGGTGGTAGGGTGCTGAGGTTGGAGGGGCTGTGCGCGTGTTTGTGTGTGTGTGTGTGTGTGTGTGTGTGTGTGTGTGTGTGTGTGTGTGTGTGTGTGTGTGTGTGTGTGTGTGTGTGTGTGTGTGTGTGTGTGTGTGTGCGCGCTTGTGCGTGTGTGACAGTGACTGATTATGCTCCCTCACTTTTTTTTTTTCCAACATCTTTTCTTTCTCTCCTCTTTGGTATCCTAGGGATCTCCGGGACCCAAGTGTCTAAAAAAAAACCAGCATGTTCATCTTCATAACCCCACCCCCGCCCATCCAATCCATACTACAGCAAGATTTAGATCCCCTGTCCCCCTCGCCTCCAGCTCCCCAGCCCCGGTCCTTTGCTTTACGTTAAACTGGACATATTTGGATCATTTATACTATTTATTCGTATTTGTCAGTGTTAAAAACCTCTGGGATGTACTCCGGCTGCGCGCGCGCGCGCACACACACACACACACACACACACACACACACACACACACACACACACACACACACACACACACACACACACACACACACACACACACACACACACACACACACACACACACACACACACACACACACACACACACGACAACTTCATGTCTGCTTTGCAAGCAGGCCTACCGCTGTTTATGGAAGAAGGCTTAGGACGAGGCCAGTTTGTTAAGACAAGAGATGTTTATTCTTGAACAAGAGACCGGTTACCAAACAGGTGTCACACGCTCATTTGGTGTGGTTATCAACGGATTTGTGAACAAAAACACACTGCCAGTAAAAAAAAAAAATATGTTCAAATAAGAAAAGGTAGACATTGTTGCCGCCCTCTGCTCATCCCTCTGGGACTAAATATTTGGCAATACCGTGAGAATGTGCGGTAGATTAGACCAGGGTCTGTTTGATCCATGGAGAGTCCTTATGCAAACAGACGGTGGATCTGCTGAATGTCTCGCAGGTAAACGCAGGTCACTGCGGCGAGACCCTGTGAAGTCTGGGCTCTCTGTCGTACAGCGCATGTTCTGCACGCACCACTAAGTGAACTTCGAGGTGATGAAGTGTTTGTATGCCCCCGGTGTGGTTACCACAAAAGATATATATATTTATAGTCCAGCGGCAATGATCCATCCTTTAACAAGGCCATCACGTGATGCACTTAGACTAGCAACAAGCATGTGAACATGAACGAATAGGTGCCCTTAAATGTTTCTAGTTTTGGAAGAATTTATTTTTTGTGATTCAGATAACCACGGTAATAATCCCACAAAAATACTACCATTTCTATATAGTCGTCGTACTGCCATTAGCCCTCACGATTAATGCATTACAACTGAAAGGAAAAACTTTTTTTTATTTTCATCTTCCTTCAACTTTCCGTCACCAGTCCCTCCATAGTTCCAATCCAATCGCAACAGAAACCCTACAGCGCCTTAAATTGCTTTGACTTCTGCCTACGGTCAACTCGTTGGTCAAAGCCACGGAGCAGGTTGAGATTCGGAGCGGCAGACAGCTGTTAGATGAAAGAGCCAACGCTACCCCAATCTAACCCAAAAGGGAGCAGCTTCTTGGACAGGCGTGTTTGTAGCATTGTTCTCCTTGCACCGAGCACATGTGCACAATCTGACAGGTTGATTTTTGTTTTTACAGAACGGAGCGGAGGTCCCAGGACCTGCTGTGAAGCCGTTTGTTCTTTCTCTCCTGGTACTTAATCAGGGGCTGTTTCTTCCTCGCCTCTTCCTCTCTCATCTCAAATCCCTTGCTGTCCTTCCATCCATTAGCGTCCATGGGGGTCGCTTATGCGATCCCTAGCAGGGATAGGGTTGGTGAGGGAAGGGGGGAGGGGAAGGGTACGTCCAGGCGATGATTTGGCTTCCCACAACAAAGTCAAAGACATTTGCCTCTGCTTGCGAGCTTCTACTCACTGTTGAGTCAAAGTTGCAGACATTCAATTCCCAAGCTCTCTTTCTTAATTCTGGGGATTTTAACCACGCCTCCTTGTCTTCCACTCTCCCCCACATTCACCCAATATGTATACTGTCACACCAGAGACAAAATAACTTTGGATTTGTTTTATGCCAACATCAAAGATGCATATAAATCAATACCCCTACCCATTGGGCAGTTCTGATCATAATCTGGTCCACCTGACCCTTGGTTACATACCCCTAGTAAATAGACAACCAGCAACTAAGATGTACATAAGGAAATGGTCTGATGAGGCAAGCATGGCTCCAAGACTGTTTTGACAGTACGGATTGGGAAGTACTGTACAGTCCTTCAGGGGAAGATAGATAGTATGACAATTTCTGTGTGAATAACACAGTACCTGGTTACAATGTTTTGCAAATAATTTGGGTGACCCCTGACCTGAAAAACTTGGTGAATCTCAAAAAAGGGCTTTTGCATCTGGGGATAGAGAGGAGTTGAGGAGAGTGCAGAAAGATGTGAAGAGGGGAATAATCAGGCGAAAGGAAACCTACAGGAGGAGATTGGGGGCAGCACTGTGCTCTCCCCCTTTCTCTTCCCCCTGTACACTTCGGACTTCGGATACATTACAGGCAGTTGTCACCCCCAGAGGTTCTCTGATGACCCAGCCATCGTTGGCTAGGTTACAAAGGGGGAGGAGCTTGAGTATAGGGTGGTCATCACCCGCTTTGTTGAATGGTGTGGAAAAAACATCTTCAGATGAACGCCAGTAAGACAGAGGAGATGGTGATTGACTTCAGCCGTTGAAGGCACCACCAATTGCACCAGTGACCATCCAGGGAGGCGACATTGAGGTGGCATCAGTCTACAAACACCTGGGTGTTCACCTCAACAATAAACTGGACTGGTCACATAACACAGACGCCCTGTACAAGAAGGGGCCAAAGTCGTCTCCATTTGTTGAGAAGATTGAGGTCTTTTGGGGTGTGCACGCCACTGTTAAGGCCTTGTTATGACATTGTTGTTGCATCTGCCCTTTTTCATGCAGTAGACTGTTGGGGTTGTGGGTTCACTGAGAGGGACAGGAAGAGACTCAATAAGCTGGTGGGAAGGGATGGCTCTGTACCGGGCTGTACACTGGAGCCTGTTGAGGTGGAGGAGGATGTTGGACAAAATGGCATCCATCATGTCCAATTCCTCTGATCCTCTCCGCGAGACAGGGGCAGGGCAAAGCATTTCCTTTCGTAAAAGATTTCACCCAACATGTAAGAAGGAACGTTTCCGGAGGTCTTTTATTCCATCTGCCTTAAGACTCTATAACACATCTGTAATGAAATATTGTGCTGTCAAAAATCACTTCACCTAAATACTGCAATACATGAATGTAATTATGTGCCACTGTGCACATGTGTAATTAAGTCTTTATTCTGTAGTGAAGGATCTCTTAGCCTTATTTATTGTGCAACCCCTAGGTGTGTACAGTTATGCCCTTATGGCATACCATTGTAATCACTGTGTGATTTTTTATTTTATTTATTTTGTTCTATTTTATGCATACATGTATTGGACACTTTATTTTATTATTGCATCTCTTATATTCCATGGGCTGCTGTAGCAGTTGAATTTTTCATGAATGGGATGAAATAAAGTTCTTATCTGATCTCATCTTCCCTCCGTAATTATCACAGCGGACGCGGAGGAAGACTGTCCTCCTGAGTCGTGGCGAAAGCCAACGTCGTAAGTTCACGGGTGTCAGGTGCAATCAAATGTAATTGGCTTCCTCGTACTAAATTGTAGCACCTATTTATCTCATCTGATGCCGTCCACTAACAGGTCTGTTGTGGAGGGTGTTGCAGCATAAGGCCTTGAAGTTTTCATCGACTTCATCGCAGTGGTTCGTTGGCGTTCAGCAAGGATTTATTCATAGCACCGTTAACTCAAATCGTTTCCAAGTGGTCCCGGGATCACGTTGGAACGGTGCCCTTTGCGTCTTCATGAAAAAAAGGGAGTTTAGCTTACTTTTCACGTTCCACCAGATGTTTAGCACCTTCTCCAAGACGGATTGAATGAATCCAGTGTTTTTTTTGGTTAAAATATAGCCTCATTTAAAATATGGCTTCACTTAATCAGTCTGCATTCTTAGCACTCCTTCAGGTAGGTGAGAAAAAACTGTTTTCATAAACACGGATAAGTCCTTCAGGTTACGACGGACGCAGGCCGGGCGGGCCAAGGATTAAACAAGCCGGCGCTCAAGTATGAGAAAATATGGAGAGAGGGGGGTTATTATGACAGCCATATAACATCAATAAAGAAAGGTTATATTGAGCTGAACACCAAACAGACTGGATCTTCTCCTTCTCAAAGTACGACTGTGGTGGATTGACAATGGCCATTCTATGAGCCATTGTTCCAATCAAAGAAGACCTTCGTTCCAATCTAAAAACATATTTAAATTCTGTGTTACTAATCCGCTGCTTAATCGCTGAGCTGCAACTAAAAAGACGGAGACTTAGCCAAGCCCGAGCCAATTGAAAGCCATCCAAACAGCCGGGCGAGCTCACAAAAATCGCATGGGCAATTTCCTCAAGATATGAATCAAGGTTAAAACAGGCTACTTTTAACACTGGATCATGAGAAAGGTCGGAATTGCCACAGTGTTAAAGTCTTATCTCGTGTGGAGACTGAGGGAGGGTCCTCTGCTCACAGCCCAGTGTGAAAAGCTACGAGAGACTTTACGACATCCCGACAAAGCTTTGGATTGGGAAGCACAGCTGGTTCACAACTGGCTCCGAGAAGAAACACAGTCGGCCTGTATGCCGACCGTCCATTATCAAACCATTCACACATTTGGTTCTTATTAAGGGGAAAACATCGGACAGGTTTATTGAGTCTAGTTGTAAAGTTCTCCGCTTTCCTCCTCTCTCCCGAATGTGATGTTGGGTGAACTGCCATTCAGCAGGGCAGACGCTTAAGCTTTGAATTCACATTCTCTTGGAGCAGCGGGCCCGTCTCGCCCCAAACCATGTATTTTGGTTTTTGGCAACATTTGTATGCTGTGTTTAGAGGCTCATTTCCGATCAGTGCTGCTGATATGTGCTGGTGCTCTTGGCCTGGAGGGCAGAAGTGAAAGCCATAATCACTGTGTGGTTTTAAATGAACACACATGAAATGAGTGCATAGTTGTTTGATGATAACAGGATTCTTGGCAAAGTAAACTCATCCTTGTTTCAAGACTCAAAAACTTTCAGTTATTTTCTCCGGAACTGAAGGAATTCTAGCGAAGTTGAGTCAACTCATTGTTTCTTTTATATCCTTGGAGCTGAAGGAATTCTACCAAAGTGTTTCTATCTAGGGACCGCTCAGCGCCGAGACATGGCACTGAACCGGAGCGGGAAATACTTCACGTTTGCCTTTCTTTCGTCTCCCGACCCCGTTGAAGCATCAGGTCTATTTGTCGTCAGTGAATGTCTTCTAATTAGGCATCGTGCTCAAGACTGAGGGAGCCCTTGACTGACTGGCTGTCATTCAGTGTTTCAGTGCTTTCACCTCCCCACACACACACACACACACACACACACACACACACACACACACACACACACACACACACACACACACACACACACACACACACACACACACACACACACACACACACACACAGAAGATGAATTAGATCTGGTGTTGAAAAATAACAGACAAGGCCGTAAACGGGGAGAAGAAAGAGAGCTCAAGTTGCTTTTTCCGAGCGACTGCACAGTGAGCGTGCTCCATCTCCAACAGGAATAAATACCAAAGCCCTTATAGAGCCCCCTCACATTACATTCATTACAGTATGCATAATGCTTTGTCAAGTTGAACACACAACCGTCCTTGGAAAGGGTTGGGAGGAAGGGTGTAAAGTCATTAATCGTTCCTGCCGTTTTCGTTCCGACCAGACGAAAAAGCGACCTGACAAAGCGCATTGGATCCAGACCTTGTCGTTCATAACGTGGAGGAGATTGATTCGTATTTTTTCATGCTTGGCCACTGGTTCAGTGCCTCAGGATGTAGCAGTCAGACATTGACAGCCTGGCTGAACAGCACCTGGGAACCACTACTGCCCCCTGCTGGGGCGTCACCTGTCTGGATGGTTTGGATTTATTATTCGCACTTCATTTTTTGAAGCTAACCTGTGACACGCAAACTGCCTCAAGGTAGGTATTTTTTTCTGTATTAGATCGACAGAACTTGTTTGACATGTATTTTTTTATTGTCAAATTACACACAAATAAGTGACATACTTTGAAAGATAGCACACAGCAGAAGAGTGGATAGAGTGGATATATATTGAAATGAAGTGAAGAGGAGCTGTTCACATCTCTTTTCATCCAGGTTGTTGGCAACTGGACAGAGGTATATATATATGTATACACATCTTAGTCAGAAGCCATATCTGGTCTGAACTGATGTTGGGGTATAAACTCAATAAAAAGTCAAGCGACATCTGCACAGCTACAAACGATTGACTACAAAGTAACATGACAACATTTCCGGTCAACAAAGCCCAAACAGCATCAAAACCAAATAAAACACTGTTAGATAATAAGCTAAAGAGAGCTTTGCATGAAAGGGGATTCTACAAACTAAGTGACGAATTACAGAGCAAAAACTATAAACTGAAAGGGTTCTGCTTCATGTCAAATCAATATTGAGCGTGATTCATTAAAATAACCCATCGATGCTGCAAGCCTGAGATGAAAGAGCAGGCACCCGGGTTTAGTTTAATGGAAGTGGTCAGCGTCGGGGTCACATGACCACCTGTACTCGGTCTTTCAGCCATAAGGCGATCCGTGGCGTGAGATTTCATTTGCTGGAAAACCATCTGGTCGGCATGAGAATCCTGTTGTCCCCCGGATGTCATGGTAACGAGCATGAGGAGGAAGTGTGGACAGGGAAGGCTGGGTTGTGATGGGAAACTAATCTGGACAGAGCTACACAAATGTGCAGCAGCATGAGAAAAAGAAAAAGAAAAATGGCCTGAAATCATGACGACAAAACATCCCTTCTGGGTTTAATTGAATCATCGCTTATGCCGCTTTGTTCCGGGTTGTGCTCCGTTTGAAAGCTGGGCAGGCCAACGCAATAGCTGCACATACAGACTTATGGGGGTTCTGTTCAAGCCTTTGTCGTGTCCGAGATGAATTAGTCCACGAATGTCAAATAGGAGGCTAACATTTGTACATGTCACAGAGACACAAAAGATACAACTGCAAGAACATGACCCAGAAAATGGAAAGTGCAGGGGGCTATGTGCTAAACGACAGTGGCTCCGCGGACAAATCAATGCCTTCTCTCAGAGCAGCCCTCTTATCCTGTTAGAAAAGTGTCTACATTATGTCCAGTTCAGATGCTGACTCCCAGACATTCAGTAAGACAGTACCAATCATGGGGGAGAATTCTACACCAGAATATAGACCACGAGCTTGAAACTATGACAACACAAAAGCCCTAAAAAGATCCAACAACAAAAAAACACTGTGGGCTAGTAAGAAATGTTTTGAAACATTAAAAAAAAGGGAACCACTTGGGAACCAAGGACTCATTGTTGCACTGGGAAACGCATCCCGCATAAAACTTGAATTAATGGACTCCCGTGCTCCCGAGGGCCGAACCAAGTACAAATGAGACAGACGCAAAGGAGTCTGTGCGTTTGTGAAAACACAAACGTGTTTGAGTGTGTGTGTGTGTGTGTGTGTGTGTGTGTGTGTGTGTGTGTGTGTGTGTGTGTGTGTGTGTGTGTGTGTGTGTGTGTGTGTGTGTGTGTGTGTGTGTGTGTGTGTGTGTGTGTGTGTGTGTGAGAGTGAGATCAAGAAGGAGGGTGAAGGAGTATGTGAGGATAAATCCCTAGGCAGTTTTGGGGAGAGACTAACAGGATAAGAGGGCTGCTCTGAGAGAAGGCATTGATTTGTCCGCGGAGGCACTGTCGTTTAGCACGTAGCCCCCTGCACTTTCCATTCACCCAACACAAGAGAGAGAGAGGGAGGGAGGGAGGGAGGGATGGAGGGAGAGAGGGGGCGAGGGAGAGAGGATACTCGGATGGGCGAAGCATCACGTCGCTGGCACGGCCCCGCACCACCTGACATCACATCAAAACGTGGGATAACACACGTCGGGGCTCGACTGCATTGCTCAAGGATGTAGTTAATCCGTAAGACTGAAGCGGTAGAACTCACTGCTATGCGTGTGCATTCTTGTAATCTTGTAACTTGAAGCATAAAAGAGGAGATTTGTATCTGCCTGGGAAGACTTTACCCTAGAGTGCCATAGAAGCCAACATCATTGTTTATGAGACAACGATTAAAAGGAAACTGAGGATCAGTTTCAAACGCACATGCCAGTTCATCCATACGATGTTTGACAGGGCTCCCCCCACACCAAGTTCCGCTGTCGAAGAGCGTTCCTGCGCCGTCGTGCTGTTCTCCAACCTCATGCCAGACTCGTGTTTGTTTTGCCTCACCGCAGGGGGGCCGGGGGCTATTACAGCGACGCGTTCCATGTCCACCGAAACACCAAACTCAAAACAAACAAATCCCGCTCGGGCTTGACAGCAACGCAGGATCCAAATCCCCTGGCTGTTTGGATGTGGGGGTTTGTTTTCTACCACTTGGATGTCCCGTGACCATATCCACTCAACCTCAGGTTCAGTCTCCCCCCCCCCCCCCCATGCTGTGTTCAGCCATTGTCCAGGGGGAAAAGCCAGGGGTTGAGGAAGCTAACCTTTTCGACCATACCGCTATAACTTCTAAACTTCCCAGCAGCGCACAACTCTGCCTGGCTGTCTCTCGCCCAGTGGCCGCTGTGAAAATGTCAGAGCGGCCTCTGTTCCTCTGAGGGTTGAAATCCTATCTGATTTACTTCCCACCCCTCTTCGTCTTCCTCTTCTTCTCCTCTCCCCGACCTCACTGGCGAAGGCGCCTGCTTGTATTGCACCATGTTTCATTTAAATACCAAAGCCTAAGAGAAGGTGGCCCAGACACTTTAAAGGCCGTTTTCTTTTTAGTGTCGGGGTGGGGTGCGGGGGTCTCTGAAGGAATGTGACTGCTTAAGAGCTCCTTGATGAAGCAGCCCGATCATAGAGACACAATGGCTTCTTTGTGATGGGGGAGGGGTGGCAACCCTAATCTCTATCCTTTCGAGTCTATGTCCATTGAGTAGTAGACGATTACAAATGTCCATCTCGAAAGGAAAGTGAGGTACACCCAAATAAAGTGAGATGGTTGAATAGATTGTTTACATTTTTGACCACGCAGGACAACGTTAGCAGCCGTACGTTTGTGCTTGTTGACATGCAAACCACGTGAACATTTGTTTAACGTTTATGTGTGTTGCCAGTCATGTCAACAGTATGCAAGTTCTACTTCCCTATAAAAATATATTTCGAATAAAGTTCCTTTATATCGTAGTTGGACTGTCCAACAGCATTTATGTTTGTTGACCTTGCCATGGTGAAGGACCCATCCATTAGATAAGCTGTAGTAAACGGTAAATCAATAGATAAAACCCAGAATGATGTATGAGGCTACCTAAATGACTTCAATTTGAGAACATAAATCGGCCTTGGGGACAAAAAGAGGAAGCTGTTTGCATCAAAGTAATAGCTGTAAGTAGCCAAAACCCAAGATAAAATCCAGTAGGCAATAATCTTTTCAGTGGATTTATTTTCTTGCACTTGCAGGCGATGACTTGTTGATGACTAATGATTCAATCGGGCTTTGAAGGAGACAACAGGCCTTACATGTCACGTCAGAAAATTCAGATTTAACCTTATGCAACCAAGTAGGCTGTATTTCCAACCCCACAATACCTGCTTTGTAGATTTGCTTGCCTGTGTGTTGCGTCAATAACCACAGTAAGAGCCTTAGAGTGAAAGGCTTTGTAAGGACATTTTCATATTTTATTCAAAATACTAAACCAACATAGCTAAAGCCAAGGATATAATGGCTTCCTAAAGCCTGTTCTATATTGAATTAATCTGAACCAGCCTTGTCACTCTAAATTTATTTTGTGTATGCTTTATGTTGGCGTGTAAACCATGCAGGCAATGTTTCACGGATAACATCTAAAAGTACTGGATCTTGCAATCTAGTTATTTGATCATACAGAAGAGACCAGCTTTGTCTCTGATTGCTCCTGCAACAAAAGCTGGGCATGTTCATACACAGTGTTCATACAAGTAGGGGCCTACCTCATTGTTTCATCTCGAATTGACCTCTTGATTGTTGCCATAGATTTGAACATCTGAAAAAACATGAAAATGTCAAAGGATATTATATTTTACTTGTGAAAGTGTTCCTACATAATTCCTATGTCAATGAATAATACAGGTAAAAAAGTTAAGTTTACCTTAAATATTTACTATAGGGCTATTTTCGGACGTCCTCCTCTTTTGATCGTGGTTTGGTTATGACACCCCTTGACCAAAGGCGTCGCTGTCGCAGATTTTCTCCCTTAAGTAGCAATCCTCCAAAAACAAGAAAGAAGGTCAACAGACCAAGATGGCAGCCCGCTGCGTCCTAGGGTCCATTCGGACATCCTTTTCGGAAATAAGACAGGTGGTCAACGGTGGCAGTTTTAGTTATTTAACTAGAGCATGTATTCCTCAGCTCTCGTTTTTTGGAAACACTCAGTGCAGAGGGATCCGGCAAGGCGAGTACTCTGTGGCTGACTGCGACATCTCAAGCAAACTTCCTTTGCTAGAATTGTCGCTCTGCTGGTTTCAACGTTTTGTAATTTTGCACAATACATGACACTCCTCGTAATGACCCGATATTTATATGAAGTGGTTTGATTCATGTAGAGACTAGTGCTCTCCGTTATAGGCAAGGGCAGCGTCTTTTCTACCAGGAGCTGAAGAATGATTTGTGACGTCACATATAGCTTTCATTCATTGGTCGCCGGTGGGACATGTTTCTTCCCAACGTGTTGAAGGGTAACTTTCTTATTCAAATATTTTTATCTTGTCTTTCAGTGGTGGAAAAGCAAGAGGGTAAAACAATAACAGTAAGTCATTTTTGTATTTCTATTTTTAGAATTCATGTGATCATTTGCACACACACATATAAACAACTGACTACATGTATAAGATATTGTAGTGTTTATAATATAATGGAGGACAAATGTATTGCCATCTCGGTCTGCCCTTGAGTTATGAGTGTTACAGTAGGTTTGACAACGAGTTCTGTCCCAAACTGAGCATTAGCCAGCTTAATTGTATTACCCAAAGCCCCTTGACAAAGAAAGCATTGCTCAAGGTAACAATAGGGTCAGGTCCTGTGACCATTTAACACTCATTTGATGCAGTCACCACTATTTATTCTCAGAAAAAAAACACCATTGTTTTGGGATGAATGGAAATAGGTTAAATCTGTAACTATACCACCCCAATGACATCACAGTCCGCAGTGAAAAGACCCAGAGGATACGAAAATGTTGATATAAATACTGAAACCTTCAAAATGTTTTGTCCAGATTGAGGGACACACCGTGGATGTGGCAGCAGCACCAGAGCCTCCAAACCCTGCTGCCAAATGCCCCATCTACAGGTGGAACCTGCAGAACAAATACGACTACACGGTGACTAAGACACCATCGAAACAAACAAAAAATAAAGGATGAAATAAGATCATCTGTGACCGTGGACTTGATGTGACTCATTGTGGTTGCGTCCTCTACCCCCAGGACGTGCTGCTGCTGAGCCAGTTCATCCGCTCTGACGGAGGGATGCTCCCCAAGAGGATCACCGGCCTGTGCCCCGAGGAGCACCACAAAGTGGAGATCTGCGTGAAGATGGCCCACCGAGCGGGTGAGGGGAGGACGTCCTCTGCTTTGTCTAGTCGTCGTGTTGTATTTCAATAGGAAATCCAGGCAGCACTTTAATACTGGGGTTGAGTCATGATCCGTGGCTGTTTAGTACACACATCGAGTGTGTATAATTAGCGGCATCTAGCGAAAGACTTGAGTAGTGAAATATCGTATTCATAATTATTTTAAATAGTATTTTTTTTTTTTACCTTGGAATGAGTTTTTTTATTTCTACATAGGGAGTTGGTCCCCCTCCATGGAGACGGCCATTTTGCACTGCCGTGTGTCTACAGTTACCCAGAACGGACAGACGGCTCTAGAGATAACTCGTTTCGGGCAAAGAGTTGTAGGAAGGAAGGGGCATGTTATCCCAAGGCTACAACCCATCTGGGATACTTTTTTTAGGGCTGCTGTTGTGCCCCCAGATACAACTTAATTCCACACATTGGACATTTAAGATTACTATAATAGAAGATGGCCCTTTTTCTCAGGCCACAGCCTTTTTTTTATTCGTGAAATTATGAAACCAAACTAGCCTCCTTTTTAAGCTGGTTTCGTTCACGTGACAATGTGTTCTGAATGTAATGTTATTTGTTTGTTTTTGATATCTTTAAATTATTATGACCGATATGATGATATTTGAATCACCTCTAATTATAACATTCGGGTCATTGTGTTCCCACTCTAGGTCTGCTCCCTGACCACAAACCCAAGCTGCCCGAGGACCATGTACCGAGGAAACCTAAGCCCCAGCTCAACAGGTCGGGGTCCACCGTGTGTTAAATCTCCTTATTGCTGCCCTCTGCCCTGTCTCAACACATCTGCTCTGTTTGCTTTTGGTGTATTTCCCCAACTGACGGACACCTCTCTCCCCACAGGTACCTCACCCGCTGGTCCATAGGCTCGGTGAAGCCCTTCGTCAGAACCGGTCTCAAATGGTGCAAGAGGCGCATGCCGGTCGGCGACCCCGCGCTCAAGAACAACGTACAGTACGGCGTCAGACCCCTCTACTTGAAACACTGACGAGACAGAATTCTAATCGACCACTCCCAGGACCAGCTTCGAGACGGTAGCATGAAGCACACTTCATTGTGTGATTGTTTCAGTCTCTCTCAAAGTCCCACGGCAGAATATTTTTTTTCATAGGGAAAACCCAGTGTCTGGCCAATCACAGCCATGGGGAGAAGGTTGAAAGGGTTCTGCATCTGTATTTATTCAGCCTCTTCTCTTTCTTTATATTTTCTGGTTGTGTTTTGTTTATCAAGCGGCCTCGCCCGGGGACTGAATGAATCATGCCGAGCCCCACCCAGAATAATTGATTTAGAGTAATTTGTCTTTCGAGAGGCTTTGAAATGAACTCTGGACTCTAAATTCACTGAGATGGCTTTTATGTGCACAGTAAGGTGGTGGTGTGTTGACTGTGTGTACGCCAAGCCGATCCAGATGTGCAAATAAAATGCGTCCGTTTACGTTTACTCTCTGCGTGTGTATACGGCAAAGGGTGCATGTGCATGTGAACTAAACCAAACACGACTTGGGAGGGACGGAAAATGTATGTCTGTGGCTCAATTTATTTTGGTTAAAGCGCAAACAAAAAAATTGTTTCGTGAAGATCCATTCCGATGACGCCATGAAGATCTCACACTCACACATGTACACACTCACTCTCTCCCTCTCTCTCTCACACACACACACACACACGTGGATAGGAGACGATATTTGTTTAGAGCATGAAGGGCAGGTCCAGGTTCTTGCAGCCGTACCCAAAGTAGACGTAGCCGTGCTGTGGCGTCATGGGCACGTGGTAGAACGTCAGACCCATCCACAGCAGGCTGCGGAGCACACACACGCTGCTGGCGTTCTCCAACTGCAGGCTCCACTGCCCTGAAAGAACAACCAAAGACAATGGTATCATCCGTCACAAATGGTTTCTTTTACTGGCAGGGATACTCAAACGGTGGGTCTCAACCCACATGTTTGAGTCGCAGAACGTATGCCAAACCTTAATCTTTAGAAAGAAAACCATGTATTAAGTCATGTTTCAATGGGTTTATGTTTCCTTAAGTTTAGCATCATTGCATACCGAAATATTGTTATCTTTTGGGGTCGTCACGTATTGGCACAAGTGGCTCCGGAGGCTCGACCAATAGAGAACCACTGACGTAAGGAATGCCGTGTTGCAATTGCTATCGACACATTTGGCTTCAAGATTGGCTCCAGCGAAACACCACTACATGAAGTGCTGTGCAGCTTGTTAAAGATGTTTGCCGTGCACGCCAGCTCCAGAATACGATTCAAAACGATTTCCTGCATAAAAGCTCACAAAAACCCGCTGCAAAGCATACTTTAGAAAAAAAAAAGCACGAGAAACGATTCCTGAGAAACGCGGGGCCAGGAGTGCTGGTGGTTTGGAGTTAACAGAGTCTATGAAGTCCTTCTTTGGCACCTCATTGCACATGCTCCCCTGCTCCCCTGCAGTCAGCAGCAGCACCATGGTGGCCACACAGCTGGGCGCCGCTGGACCATAGCCAGCAGCACACAACACTATCTTTTCATGCCGATTGGGAATGTGGCTGTAAGTGCTGTAATGCCTGGCATGTCCGCTGCAGTGTTGAGTTGGATGGAACCAGCGGCCTTTTGACAGCCGTTCCCAGATCACTATTGGGGCTCAAACCACAAGCTTCAAACCACAAGAAGCAGAGTAGTGAGAGGATCCAAAAGGATAGAAGAAAGAAAATACACTCAGCCTATTGTGCTCTTGATGTGTTCTCAAACATTTTCTCAGGACCTTTGGGTGGGGCGATAAACACCAATGCGTGGTGAATGCATATTAGACACGGGATCTGTTTCAGTAAAATACACTCATTGCTATAAATAAAAGTCAAAGCACGGATGACTTTAAGACCTAAAACAAAGATGGGGTTAAGGGCGCAAGGTCTCTGCACACACGATACACAGCGTGTTGACACAAGTGTCTCCTCTGTAACTGTATTCCAACAACACCAGTAGTGAGCTGACAGGGTCAGACGGCCTGTAGCGTGCCTCCTTCAAACCTGTGTGGCGTGCGAGACATAAATCAAGACAAACTTCCAAGCCCTTCAGAGTCACCTCTGCGATACTGTCGTCGGGGGGGGGGGGGGGAAGCTCACAGAAGAAGGAGCTGAACTTTCTCTCGCTCCGAGGAATAGCACCTGTCTTTGGTTAGAACCCCCCCCCCCTCTCTCGCCTACTGTAGCTCGGGCCCTTCGCAGCTTTGCAGCGCCGACTTCTGCATCGAAAAACAGCTGTGTGATGGTAGCGACGCCGCCGCTGACAACAGCCTTAACTCAAAAGCACATGTGCATGTACACACATATGCGTCCATGCCTAAGCTCCCCGTTATGTCGGGACAGCTGCTGGGTGTTTTAGTCACGGGGCCTTGGTTTTTTACTTATCGTTTTTTAACTCGCTGTGCACTCGGAAACCACCACAAAACATGTATTAAGTGTATTCAGAAACCCCACAAGATGTGACTGTAGATTTACTACGATGGGGGTAGCCACCACAAATAAAAACCAATGCTGGATAACCATTGGGGTAATACGTTATTGGAATACATTAGGAATATAAATACTTGGTTAAGTGGGGTCATCTCTTTATTTCAGGGGGGGGGTGCGCGAGACGTGTCTCCAGAGCAGTTCCCATGCTTATTACGTTCTGTGTTCCTCCCACCGACGGGTCCCGTTGAAAACCCCATGATGATCGTATTACTCTATGTAATTTCTCAGTGTGGAACCCAAGGCCAAAACGATATCAGCATGTTGGCCAGGAACATTATGGAGGAAGGTTATTAGTCTGTTGCACCACAAGCACTTTTTGTAAAGCGCGAGTCTCCCCCGGGGGGGAGAATGCCTGCACAACATAATACTGAGAATACATATTCCATCGTGGGAGGACAGGCCGTCGTCTCGGAGCCGTCAGGCCAACAAACCTTGGTTCGGAAACTTCAGTGAGTGCCATGTTTTCACCGCCGTTATCCCACTCACTGGCGCTTTTGTCAAGATCACACTTTCCAGGAAAAAAGAAACGTGCGTTGCTTACACACCGATTATTTCTTTTGCGTCCAACCTTAATTTCAATAACACAGCTAATTTGGGGTTAATGCTGCATGGCTGCTGGAACACACTAAACGGTCCCCACACACACACGACCGTAAACCACACGACGCTGGAATGTTCCAACTGTATAATTTCATAGATCACAGGCAACCGGCTCAGAGCTTGTTTGGTTTAACGCAAATACTAGACCTCGCAAATTAGACCTCCCGCGTCTACTAGACCTAGACCGACTAGACGTGTTCGACCTCCCAAACCTAAACCCAGTCACGGCTGTACTAGACCTAGACCCACTAGATGTGTTAGACCTCCCGGGTCTACTAGACCTACGCCGACTAGATCTGTTGATGGTGTTGTTTCTCTTTCTTCTGACAAATACTTATTGTAAGTCGCTTCGGATAAAAGCGTCTGCAAAATTGCCTTAAATGTAAATGCAAATGGTGTTGGTGTGTGCACGTGTTTGTGCGTGGCATCACCCTTTGGTACGTCGTCGCTCAGCGGGTCCAGGAAGTCGATGGAGGGGTCGAGGTCGGCCTGCTCCTGGATCAACTTCTTCTTCAGCTTCTTGGGTTTGGCGAAGTGAAGAAAGTTTTCCAGCTTCCCGGCTTCTGCGTGAGACAGCCCTGAGAGACGGAGAGAAAGGCGTGACACACCAGAGTACGCAGAGAAAACAAAGGATGCGCCGGTTCACAAGATAAAACATTTCATGCACGGATTCTGTAGAGAGAGAACGACTCCCAATGAGGTGGTTTTGACCCCTGGCCCTTAAAGCCTGTCACAATATAAATCCCACAGACATCAGTGTACCCTCGAAGCAGCGGTTGGTGTTCATGAGGCCCAGATGTGTTCTGTTGAACGCGCCGCGCGGTACCACAGACACCTCCTCGTCGATCAGGTGGACCGTCACCGCTAACCTCCTCTCCTCTGTCACCTTGATCTGGAACCACCATACAGGGGTTTGGGGATTATTCATCAACTACAGGACTGACAGACAGATTCATTTGTGTGCGTGTGTGCGTGCGCGCGTGTGTGTGTGTGAGAGTATGTGCTGTCATAAGTACAGAATAGTTAATATCAGCCCTAATGAATAAAAAAAATAGACATGTTTGTCGTGTGCAAGGCTTATTGGAGAGAGAACAGCATTCATTTTATGCTAGATTGGCTTTGAGGGGATATAAGCTATTATATATTATTATGGGTTTCTCACAGCAACTTACAACTTTATTAAGGTATTTGTAATCAATAAATGGACAAAGAATGAACAAAAACAAACGATTAAGGTCAAAATAATTCACAATTAGTGCCAAATTATGAATTCATGATTACTATGATTATGAATGCAGGACGCATAAAGTAATAAACCAACGATGGGTCTGAATCAGGACGGATGGGAATCAGGCCTTACTAGTTCTACTGCCTCCGTCGCCTCGTCTCCCTCTCGCTTCAGGGGATAGTCGGTGTACTCGTGGGAGGGATCCCCCATGAACCGACCCTTGGCGGCCCGGGACACCTCCCCCACCATAGCGTCGTCTGCTGGGGGCAGCAGGTGCCACTCCATACAGTTGAAACTAAATGGGCGAGGGCAGACACGCACGCAGGCACGCACATGTGCGCGTGCACACACACACACACACACACACACACACACACACACACACACACACACACACACACACACACACACACACACACACACACACACACACACACACACACACACACACACACACACACACACACACACACAGAGACACGAGTAAAAAATGTAATGTCTTTCCGCGATTTTAATAAATAATATTTTAATTAGGTTTCCAAGCTTACCTGTAGAGAAACTGTTTGTCCTTCAACTCATCATGTCCTTTCCCTTGGGCAATGAAATAATCTTCCTTTATTCCCAATATCTTGCCCCAGAACATGACGCGGTTGAACTTGTAGTTCTTCTTCAGAAGGACCAGTGATGTCTGGAGAGCGGCCCTCTGCTCGCCATTCAGAGCGTGGCCGCTGCCGGAGACAAGATCCAACGAGTAGTACAGCGTGTTGGAGTCCATTGGTTCCTTCTATTACAAAAATATAAGGGAAAAGGTGAGTGAAAGTGTGAATGGATATGCTGACAGAGCTCGTAGACGCTAACCGAAGCAATGAGCCTAACAACGTTGTCATAGCAACGCATGTTTACATTCTTTGCGCGTGCGCCATGCCCACGTGCGGTGATGAGTCGCAACAAACTTTGAGCTGATTTTGAGCACAACGAAAGCGACCTCGTTGTTTTTACAAAAAACAACCTCAGAAATAACACACACATATAAGTATCGTTGTTTTCGTAAGCAGTTAACAATCCCCGCCCCTTTTAAAGCAGGAAACGAGCGTCTGACATGTGGATCTGCACAGTGATTGATTGATAGAGTTGGCGTGCCGGGAAAATAAGTTCAATGCTGCCGACAGGATGGGACATCCCAAAGAGACAGTCTTGTCTCTTTGACACACACACACACACACACACACACACACACACACACACACACACACACACACACACACACACACACACACACACACACACACACACACACACACACACACACACACACACACACACACACACACAAGATCCTGTATGTTTCACTGTGGTCAGCATGACATCGGGGAATGGATAGGAGGAACGGGTCTCACAACTTGCTGGCTGTGACATCTGGTGTCAACACACAGTATTTGTGTATGAACGAACCCATGAGTGCCATAGAGAGAGCGAGAGGGATGGGTTCAAGATTTCATTTGTTACACATGGATCATTCTTGTGTCCCAACTGGTTATTTTAGACTACATGGCTGGGCCCTTTATGGAGGTCAAACTGTTGCTGCAGACTGCACATTGATCAGACATGCAACAGACACAAAACAAATAAAGTATAATTATTATTATCTCAGTTAATTCTTAGACGTTCATAAGTCAGGCTAATCGACCAAACGGCTATGGCCTCATCTCTCATCCAGCAGAGCTCTCATGGAGATGATATGAGGCAGATTAAATACCTCTAATAGCCAGGGTCGATTCGTGTCCAGGGTGCATACTGTACCAGGGTCATCATAGCACGGGGAAGCAGGCGAGGAAGAACAGGATAACATTGGAATAATAGCTAACAGACTCTCCGAGGATGGACATAAAAGGAGGTCAGAAAGTCTCAAGGTATTCAGGAGCAGTGTGATAACAACCACTTCTCTGGTCAACGTCAATTCTGTTATTTAAAGGCACATCCATCAGGAGCCACACGTGAACCGCTGATGGATTCAGACCGATAGACGTTTACCGGTGGGCTCTTTATTCACAGGTTGACGATTTATCAATTTAACCGCGAAACTTCCAGTGTACTTTGGGAATCCAAACATTTTTGGTGCAAATTGGACATGACGGATCATGTAGAACCGTCTGAAAAAGACAACACTGGAAACGTTTTTCGCTTTGGTCTCTGTGCGGTAGAGCAGAACTACACTCTGTTTTGGGACATCAACCCACTGATCCGTCTATGTATACCGACTTACTTCATCCGTAAGGTTCAACAGGGAGGTCAGCTAACCTTAAACAGCAGGTGGGTTCAGGTCCGGGGATAAACTGGGGGTAGCACGGTTAAAAAAACTGAATTCTGTGGGCATCCTTCAGAGTGTGTGGGGGGGGGGGGGGGCTTTTCCCATGTCACAACTTGCCCGTTGCCTGTTTGGCTGTACTTCTGCTGGTTCATTTAGCTGGTGGCCTCAGGCAACAGGACCTCCAGCCGGGGGCAGGCGTTTGAGTGAGCCAACGGTGGGGAGGGAGAGTGGGACGACTTTTAGCCACTGTGTGACCCACTTAAATATCAATGTCATGAAGACACAATCTCTGGACCCCCAATACACAGACACACACCATGTGGAAGTATTTGGTAGGATTAAATCTGTTAACACAGTCTGTAGCTCCCCCCCACCCACCCACCATCGGTGACCCCCAGTAACCCATGCAAGGGGCGGGGTTTTCAGTGTTGGACCCTCAGCGCTTGGCTTCTGTGTCGGCCCCTGCTGCCCTGGGAACCTCACCTCCCAGGCGACCGCCGTTGCCATGGCACTAATCCCGATGGGACAAAAGATGGGAGCGCCACAGAGCATGCTGCTGCCGCAGTACCCCATTGGCTGCAACGATCCCACGCGATGACGTGATTGGCTGCAGCAATGTTTATATACAAATCGGAACGGTCAGAGGTCACACCCATCAATCTTGGTGGTGACGCGGAGGAAAAGTGTTTTAAGTCTTAATTAATACGCACGCGTGAATGCTCGAGCGCGTGAAACCAAACACAGACACACATACACATAGACACACACACACACACACACACACATGTGTTCTTCCTAAGTTCATTGGCCCTTGTGGCCAGAATGAAGTGAGTATTAAGAAACAAGGGGCGAACGGGCTCAATAAAGAGTGTCTGGAGCGTAATGAAGCACAGGCTGTCACAATGCCAAGAATGTGTTAAGGGCCCTGGGTTCATTGGGTTTAACACCTTCACACATAAACAAGCAAACCATTGGTGTTGTGAAGTGTTTTGATTTGGGGTGTAGACTATCACGTAAATACTACAGAGTAAGGGCAGGGGATTTGACCGCATCTTACAGCACTGAGCGTATGTCTTAGCCTTCCGAGAACTCCCTGATCTCGCGAGTTTACATTCTGTTTCTCAGAATCAGTCGAGGCTCGGCCCTGTTGAAGGGCTTTTCCGAAAATGTTGAAGTCATAGAACCAATCAGTGCTCAGAGGAGGGAGCAAGGACTGTCACAGTCTGCCACATTTTCAGAAATATGGCAAGACGCAAGAGAAGTGTAGCAATCTACAGAGCAATCAAAAACCCAAACCGTTTTTATACAAGGTACGGCTGTGGCCATATTTGGAAAGATTTTCTGCCAATTCATGGCTGAGTATCATTGTGAAACAGATACAAACCCTGTTTTAGCTTTAAAGTTATTCTTGGTGCTAACATGCACTCATGAACACATCATTTTGCTCCCACTTGACTGCATACCCAAGCATAAGGCAGTGACTGACATTATAACCAGCAATGGTGCCCTCTTCCAAATGTCCCCAAAATAGAAAATAGCGTTTTCTTTTCTTTAACTTCCATAACAGCATCACAGATATGCACCGCTTTAAGAAAACCAGAGCGGCTGGTGCTGTAGCAGCCTCCATGTGAAGTGTGAACCTCTGAATCTGAGATGTAGGCTTGGAAACATAACTGGGACTAGGCCAATTCTCTCACACACACACACACACACACACACACACACACACACACACACACACACACACACACACACACACACACACACACACACACACACACACACACACACACACACACACACACACACACACACACACACACACACAGTTCTGTGGAAGTTAGAATAAAGCCTGTGAGTCTGAAGTATGAACATTATATCAGGTCAGGGGTCACTTTGGAACTGTGCAGTGGCGTTGGAATGCGGTGTGCATGAACCATATATTATATATAAGTGCTACATCCCACGTATAAAAGACAAGATCTCTATATCATGTGTCCAATATAAGACTTGCAACGGCCTCTCAGCTCATCTGCAGGAGCCACAGGAGGATATCTGAACAGCTGTTGCATGTGACCTTGTGTTTATTCACAAGTATCTCTTCTGTGTATTTGGGCGATTAGTAGATTCCCATGGTGCACTTTAATTCCATGACTATATTAACAGGCTGTGTTTATTATTTTTTTTGTCTGGGGTGGGTTATCATAAAATAAAATGTGCCAGATCCCAGTGCCAAATAGAGAACAGGAGCAAAAAAACAATAGAGCAAAGATTGAATGTCTATGAAGCAATATCAGGAATGTGTCGATCAAACATTTTATGTTTGATCCAAACAAAATGTAATATTTGAAATTAGAGCAGCTTTTAAGTTATACCCAGTGTATACAGTCATCATGGCCACTGTCGTTTATTCCAGTGTCTGCCAAAGTGTGTATTTGAACATGCTTATTGGAAAGCATTCATCCGGTATCTCCAAACAGTGCAGTTATTGCATTATCATAACTGTCCACAGCTGTTAAATAGGCTGTTTGACAGTCAACAGGCAAAACACAGACTAAACTAGACCCTTTTAATGTTTTGTCCTGCTCTATGAAAGAGACCTTGACTAGTGAGTTGCAGTAATAAGATGACCCGTCGGCGATATGGAGGTCTTTAATGGTAATGTGGGCGTTTGAGAGGCATTAAGGGACTGCTGGTTTAGATGGATGTGTGCATGTGCATGCATATGCCAGCTAATTAGTAACACACAACCAAGAGCAAAGTATGTCAACCGCTAAAGCCAGGATGTACTTATTTGTTGCAAAGCCGTTTTGTCGCTACTGTTCACATTTTTCCCCCACTATTTGGCCAGAGATTGAATGTAGCCCTCTATTAGGGTACAATGATCCTAATCCCAGAGACAAAAAATCAATCACAAAGCTGAATAGAAATCCTCTATTCATCTTTCCTAACAACCATGGCGTGTTTTTCCCTCGGCACCTCATTGCCCATATTTAACAACTGCGACCCATGGCTGCAGAAACAGACACTTGAATGACAACAGTTCTCTTTTTTGTTCTTGTGGTGTGATGGTGAGAAGGATGCAGAGGCCAGGGTTGGGAATGTGGAGGGAGGGAGGAGGACAAGGAAATTGGACTGGAGACAATGGTGTGAGAGAGAGAGAGAAAGAGAGAGCGGGAGAGAGAGATCAGGTGAGGAGGTGGAGTTACGATGAGGACTGTGCAGAGAGGCAGCGCCAGGGTTCATAGCAGTGTCATGCCCAGTTAGGAGTCTTCAATGTAATCCCCGGTCATTCCGAATTCTTTTGTTTTACTGGGTTGTGAATGACTTCAGATTTCCGAGATGCGCCAGGCAGGGTTCTTAGCTCAACAGTGCCCCCCGTTGACTCGGTTGGGAATTGCACGATGCCACTCATAGCACACAACCAGCTCGCAACCAAACTCAAAACCAACAGAGTTGACGTCAAGTTGTTTACTTTATTAGTTAAAATAAAAAACGTTCTCACTTTGATTTGTTTGTCAATTGATGTGCAAATGAGCAACCATAGAATACAAAAAAAAGAAAAAAACAGTTCACTCTCCAAGCCTCGGCCTTCATCCCTTTAGCGGGGTTGTTGTATTAAGCGATACATTGACATTTATGTTTGTACACAGATATATTTTCTTCCACAAAAAAATTCACCTCTGCACATTTCCATTCGTCATTTAAAAAAGGCACAATGAAGGATTCAAAAAATTTTCGAAAGCCGTGTGGACATGTTATCACAAAGGAAGCTCAGCATAAGAGGGCATGTTTTGATCCATTTCTACAGTTGACAGAAGCATTATAAAATTCCCCCCCAAATTATATTAATAGAATAATGAAAGAGATGTGCACATTGATAACATATTGAATATTGAATTCTTGTTATACCAAGCGAAACCCTGGTCCATTCAGGAAACATTATACTTCCAGCCTTAAATCGTATTGAAAGACAGGAATAACACGAATAAATCGGAGATACAATGTTGTAATGCAACGTACAACTTATGCACAGCATTCAAAATGCCAAGTAAAAGAAAGTCTGACACATGAACTCCATGCTGAGATTCAAAGGGCACTTTTGGACTTTGACATTGATTGAGGACAGTAGACATTTTGACCAATGATGCGTCACCACCAAATCAAAGACATTTGATGTTCTATATTTCTGTTCTCTTATAAATAACCCCTATTTTTAAGAGCTCATTAGAGAGAATAAAATATTAAATAAACATAGAAAGGGGACTCTACGGCGCCAACAGTAGGTCAAGTCGCACCGAAACGTAAAAAAACAACAACAACACACCAAATCTCCAGTCTACACCAGACCAGCACTGGGATAGCTTCCATCACATCGGAAAGAAGTACAGTGCTCTGCGTGCGGGATTGGATACCTTCTAGTCCTTCCACCTCCCTGGACACCAACGGGGAGACTCAAGCCAGCAGAAGGGTATCGTCCACTGGGCAAGCAGAGTGCTCAGGGCTGCATTGTGTGGAGCCGTAAGACGGTGGAGATTGAGCCCCGTCCGGCTCCTCTGTGCTCAGCACTCTGGGGAGATACACCTGTGGAAGGACAGAGACAGAGAGAGGTAGACACACACACACACAGTCACACACACACACACACACACACACACACACACACACACACACACAGAGAGAGAGAGAGACGAGGCAAACAGAACAAGAAATGAGAACGCATCGATGGACGCAAGAGGGAACACTCTGTAGTTTGGTTCAAAGCTTGCTTCCCCTCATGTGCATTGGATCTGATCCATTAGAAGCAAACAAATGAGATATCAAAATGTACCGTAGCGTGCTCTGCCTTTTCATCCGTTTCTTCGTCCTCTTCCTTCACCTGTATCATGAACAAATGGAGATGTTGTTGGCAAGGATGCTGGCACACAACATCACACACACACACACACACACACACACACTTACCGAGTAGTTATGCGGACTGAGATACTTGAAGTTTCCAAAGCAGTTGTAGCCCGTGAAGATGAACACGGTGACACACAGAACCACAAAGGTGAAGAGGGACGTAACAGCCTTGAAACCTGATAACACACACACACACACACACACACACACACACACACACACACACACACACACACACACACACACACACACACACACACACACACACACACACACACACACACACACACACACACACACACACACACACACAGGGCCGGATTAACACATAATTAACCAAGATCTGTGATCACAGGAACAATAAACAGCTTGGACCCAATAAAAGGTCCAAGCCGTGGTGACGCGTTGGCTTAAAGAGGTTTTCAGTTCCACTTCAGGTCACCTCAGTACCATTCCAATAAAAACAAACAGGCACCCTAGCAGCCCGTGTCTCACCCATCCGCAGCACGGAGAAGAAGTAGAGGCAGATGAGGCAGATGATGGGCGCGGCCAGCGCTTGGTTGACGGCGGCCAGGTGCACCTGGCGGTCCAGGCGCGTGGGCAGGAAGGCGAAGTACAGGTTGTGTTTGTCCACCAGGTGCTTCAGCATCAGGTAGAGCAGGCCTGGGGGGGGGGACGCGTCGCGATACGAGGGATGAGACGAGACGCGTGTCTGTGATGTTTGACACCTGAGCCAATCCCGTTTTTAGAAAGCTGGGGGCTGGATTAATTGGCTGCGTGCTTTGGCTGCTGTCGCTTTGGTTCAACGAAGCCCCTTTAAATGTTGTCGATGTTTCAATTGGTCACACCTGCAAATGTACGCTGCGTATTTAGCTTGACAGGAAGGAGGAGGGGGCATTGATAAACGTGTGTGTCCTTGTATTGCATGTGCCACGCATGGCAAATTGGTCCTTCTGTTTGTGTTTTATTAAAGTAAGCGGGTTTACTGTGACAAGAAGTGTGTGTGTGTGTGTGTGTGTGTGTGTGTGTGTGTGTGTGTGTGTGTGTGTGTGTGTGTGTGTGTGTGTGTGTGTGTGTGTGTGTGTGTGTGTGTGTGTGTGTGTGTGTGTGTGTGTGTCACTGCTCACCGAAGGGAGCTATGATTGGGCAGATGATGCTGTAAGACATGATGACGGTGAAAACACACAGGGTCCAGCTGTACATGGCTCCGTACTCAAACTCGTAAGCCTGGTTCTGTAACACAAACAACAGCAGCAGCCATTTTGGACCGTCTTCCAGTACTTCGTATCGCTGCCAAAAGGTCTACAGGTGGGCCCATTGATTGAGTGCAGACACGTTTAAACACAGTGGGATATTTACCAAGCACATAACAAATCGACACAGAGCGACTGCGGAAGCAGAATAAAAGGAATGAAAATGTCAGATCACATACCGAGATTAAAAAGGATTGTGGGAATGATGAATTAGGATTAGTTCATATTTGTATCTCAACATTACGTTCCCGGTCGGGATTCTTGTGTGACCTCACACGATCATGAGAAGAAAACCACCAAAGGAGTAATAAGAAATGATTTAGAAACAGCCAAAGATTATACAGCAGTTATCCTTAGTAATGCGCAGCCACAGAAAACAGTGTTTAATATTCAGAATAATGGACAAAATTTTTTTTTTCCCGTATTAATCTTTACACGTCATCTGTTATTACTGCATTGATCTATTTAAGGGTGATCATAAATCCCAGTCACAGACATTTTTTGCTAGCATACACGTCTCCACCACTGACCTGTTTGACGTACTTCCTCTCTGCAGCGGAGCGGGCTAGCATCATACGGATAGTGTAGAGCAGTAACCCTGGCAACCGCAACAGCTCCATCCCCGAGCCCAGCAGGGCGGCGGCGATCACGTAGTTGACGAAAAACGCCCCTTGGTCAGGTAAGAAAACACACCTGGAGAAATAGACGGGAGGATATCGGAGTTAGGGTTCCGGTTAGATCCCCAAATGTCCGAAGTCTAACTGTAGGCATCCAAGAGGCTTAGGCCCAATCCCATTTCTACCCCTTACCCCTTCCCCCTCCCCCTTGTTTTGAAGGGGTAAGGGGAAGTGGTAAGGGGAAGGGGTATATTGTGAGTGTCGATCGCATGTGTAACACAAATAATATAAATGGGGTCCATTGGAGGTCTCACGAGAGCGATGGTTTGAAAAGAGCTGAGCCTCTCTTTTAGACCCGTCTGAGTAGAATGCAACAAATCACACAAAACGTGTGGGCGACTTACTCAAACCTCAACTTCCCCTGGTCAAGAAAGTCTTTGTCGAACAGCCAGGGGAGGAACACTGCAAGGCTGAGAGAGGAGACAGAGGAGTTTAGACCACACAGGAGCAGAAGCCTGTCTGAAGCCAATAACACATCCATAAAAAGCAGGCCAAGCTCACAAAAAACGATGGCACGAGGGTAGACAGACCAAAAGACGCATTACGCCCCATGACCTTGCAATGATGTTAAACGGAACAATCTGGAAAAATGGTGGACATGACATGCACGCCTCTTTATTTTTAACGACCCCTCGGACAACCGAGACTGTGTGGAGGCCGGCGGACTTAGCAGCAGACAGCTGCTCCTGGTGCGCCGACGTTACGCAAGCATGACTAAAGAGGTTCCTCCGGTGAGGAGCAGGTGTTCTGGGTGTCGGGGGGGGGGGGGGGGGCGGGGGGGGGGGGGCGTTAGGCCGGTGACTACCTGGTGAATCCCAGGGAGGGCAGGATCAGCACCATGAAGAGCAGGAATATGTACAGTTTGTGCATCATGCTCTGCTGTTCGCTGGACCTGAGGAGAACAAGACCACAGCAACACGGTGCACTGGTTAGCACGAGGTAAGATAGGAAGGTGTAGATCCCGGAAGGGAACGTAAGAAATTACTTCTGGTACCACTTTTTCCTTTTTTTTCCCTCTACAACCAAAACCTGAATTTTCACTAATATTTCCCAGGGCTACATCGTTAAACCTGTAGCAACCGTCTGGGAATAACTGTACAGTAGCATACACTCATGTGTGTGTGAACAGAAGCACACGATTGCACTCTGTTGGTTCTGGACCCACAGATTGATAAAAAATCCTTTATGCCCTTGACTCTATTTAAGCAACGGCGACCTGAACTTTAATTTACCCGCAGCCTTCTGTCCAGCCATTGGTTAGTCGAGCTGCCTGTCCCGCCCTTCGCCCCCGTGTCAAGACCAACATACGCCCAATCTATGCTCAAGCGTCCCCAGCCCTGTCTTGTGATTGGCCCGCCCAGACTGTCTACAGTCTTCCTCCAGGTTCTGTTGTAGGCCAGCGGAGCAAAGACGCCCAGGGTGCCACACGAAACAGGAAAGGAACGAAGGCACCCCAAAGTGCACCACAATGGTCTCACCTGCTCCAGTGAAACTCTCCCAGCGTGCAGTAATAGACGATGGTGGGCAGCAGGGCGGAGAAGGACCACAGCAACAAGGTGGGAAAGAACTGACTGACGACGGCACTCTGGGGGAAACGCAAACAAAGCACAAATCTCCATGTTTAGAGTATCCGTCCATCCCTCCCCAATAGGCTGAGGCACTAGTGTGTGTAGGGCTGAACGATTGAATAATTGAATAATTGAATTCAAACCGACATCGCTATTTAATGGGGCGCGTTTAGCTAATCGCAAAGGGTGCCATAAAAAAATGTATTATAAATATTTTTTATGATTTGGTTTTTGATTTTTTTATGACTTGTTGCTGTTACTGACGGGAGATCAGTAGGTCTCATATTTATTTCTATTTTACAATTCAATAGTTAAATAAAGATGTTATTATATCAATTCATGCATCAATTCATCTCAACACCTGGCCTAAAGGAAAGAGCAGTTTATTTGTTGACTGCTTACAAAGTTGTGTCGGTCATATTATAGATTGATGTATTTCTTGTTTAGGGAATAATACAGAACATGAGGATCTTTAAAAAGAAAAATAGCATACTAAATCGCAATCGCAAATTCCCCCAAATGGTTGAGCGTTAAGTGAGAGGGCTGCGGTTGCCTAGCGGCGCTCACGTTGAGCAAGGAGAGGGGCTGCGTGACGTTGTACGAGTCCATGGTGTTGAGGATGATGGAGGGCGTGGTGAAGAAGGTGAGCAGGAGGATGAGGAAGAGGTTGAGGATGAGGCAGCGCGCCCACCAGCCCACGCCCTGCACCGAGAGATTCTCCCTGGAGCAGAGAGGGAGGGAGGGGAGGAGGACCGAGGACAACGTGGTGAGCTCCGTGAGGACAGGTAATGACCACACCGGGCGCTGCTTTAACCGTCGAATCAAAGGGATTGGATTTATTCTGGGGCGGTACCGATTATCTTGCAGACACCAATTTTCCTTAGTTCATCTAATAATAAATATATAAACATACATAATTAAAACAACACCTTAATCTTTTTTACGACCAGCATTACGTTGATCAGAAAGCCCTGTGGTGTAGGCCTACAGTCATGAACTAAATGCCACCTTTGAAATTACATATAATTAATATATTCTTATGAAAAACTTATGAAAAAGTCCAATATCATAACCAGTCAAAAAGTCAAAGACAGAGTTTTGTCATCATTGTTTGGCCAATCAACCTGGTGAATCTCTATTATTAAACTGCGTTGAGGAGAGCTTCAGTTCATGGCATGGTATCTAGAGCTACGCAGATTCATACTAAATAAAACCACCAACAGACTGCAAAATGTATTATTCCCATGCAAACTAATACAAATAAATACATATATAAATAAACAGTCTAAAAAAAAATTGACGATAATGGAGCTGCAAACCGTGGGTCAAATATTATAATCTCACCAATAAATGTTTATGGGATGGGGGGCAAAGGAGACCTTCCACTTCTTCACTTTCAGAGCTGCGCTGTGGGGCGAGGGCTGGGGCTCCCATCCGACACAAGCACACCCACACCCAACTCGGCCGGCCTCTGAGTCGGCTCCGCCGCCACAGTCCAGGGCGTTGAAGTCTTTGAGGATGCTGAAAGGAACACATCTCAGTTCAAAGTCATTCAGCTGTTGCTTTTATCCAACTCATCCAATATGACTTTAAGACCAACGAAAGCATGCGGTCCATCCTGGAGCAACTACGAATCGAAGTGCTGCAAAACTTTAAGAGGCCGTTCCCAAAAAACACAGACAATTAAAATACAGAAAGAACTGTAACAAGTCTATTCAAACAAACTCGTGAAATGTCTGATGTGTTACTGGCAAAGAGACACAGCAAGAGCTGTTACAAATAAAAATAACCATCATGTTGAATTCAAATAAGGGAAAAAAAAAGGGAGGTTTAAAGAGGCTGCTTACAATTTGGCCATGGCCTCAGACTGTAATGTGACAAAGGCCATCCCTAGGGGGCGCTGTGGCACCAGTTCCCTCTGCTTGCTCACTTCTTCCAACAGAGCTGCCTCTTGGTTGCTGTAGTACTCGATCGCGTCCACCTGAACAAACCGCCCGAATGAGAAGGTTACCTTGACTGTAAAAGGTTGATTGATGATTCAGATGTGTGTATATCATTTTGATACGCAAAAATGATATATAATGGAGTAGTCTGCTTACTATTTTCAACTTTCCGTCTACATACGCCATTAAGACCTTTGCCCTCAGAACTACAGAAATAGTATTAGTGTTTAGACTCTAAGCAGTTCCTTGATCTGGTAAACCTCAACAATAGATGCACCAACAAGTTTTAAGAAAGGAAATGACAATGCAGTTCTTTTTGTCTGGTGACAACCGTCAATCTATGGGGACCTGCTTCAGTTGAATGCGGTTCCAGAGGTGCTTTCATCCTGAAAACAACCCACGGTGTAGATTCTGTAACTTTTCCTGACATGCACGGAGGATACGCACGGCACACGTGCATGTCCTGGCATTCTTTCACATCATAAAGTGTCCTTCTATCTCCTCCTATCGTCACACTCTTTTGTTTCTGGCGTGTGTGATCATTTGATGCATCGGACCAACTCAAACGAAGCAAGAGTCACACCATGCGTGTGGGCAGGAACCGTTGACGTTGCCTCCTTATCCGCAGCACTCACCTTCTCACAATTGCAACACGCGCAGCAACAGAGTATGTTGCATCGGCGGAGGTTGACCGCCCCGCGTTTCCCCGTCCTCTGCAGGTCCTTCTCGTAGTAGCGCAGGTTTTTATGAGCTCGCATCCTGGGATAGAAACATGAAGGAACATCGGTTTATTTCCCCCCTTATTGATAGGGGATATCTCATGCGTTTATATGAGGAATTCTCTGGCCTGGGTACCTCTCCTTGTCCAGCTGGATGAGCTTGGCCACATCGTAACCCAGGGTGACTGCGGTCACCTGGCATGTAGGGTACGCCTCCCTTCAGAACGCAAGCAGAGTGGGGCTGGTCAATGTCACTTATGGGAAGGTGCATTACACTTCAGCGGCACAATCATGGATTAATATATGGTCGGACACTATATATTCATTTTTCCCTCTCCTGCTTATCAAATACATATTTGAGAAGTGGATCTTACAGTGGCATAATAAGTCCCAGATTACGAAAACAGAACAGCAGAACATGCAGTTAATCATGATATTTTGTCCATATTAATCAGAGCCCGCAGTAAAATAATGATACGTTACGTTACTTACGTAAAATGTGTTTTCACTTCTTCATCAGTGGCTTCTTTCGGGACTGAACGCACAAACAAAGTGTTTCTGGCCTGCAAAACAGTAGCCACAACATGTCATTGTGCAAAAAATTGGTATGCCCTTGATTTGGTCTTTGATGATTTAATTGAAGCATAAAAAGTAGTTTGGCTTGTATTTTGTTTTTATTAAGTCTGAAGAGCCAGAAATGTGCGTTAGGAAGAAAGTACTGCTTGCACAGTTTGAGTAATGGTCACTTGCAAAACAGTCATGATAATATTGTAACACAATATCAGAGATATTTGCAGTAGCCTAATTTCCCAGCCACACTGACAAACATGTAGTTCATCTAACGGCCTATAGGTGTCTCACACTGGTTGGATGTATAAAGACCGCCAACCATTCGATGTTAATGGGAAAGTTGTGACTTAATTATTGTATTACAAAACAAATAGATTTGATATTTTTAAGTAAGGGCTGGTGGATAGTTCCTTTCCATATAATCTATTTTGAGGGGTGCCGTTTTCCTGTTTTATCTCATTAAAGAAATGTTAGCGATTATATATGATTTTGAAATAATGAGTTTTGACCATAGACCACTGCAAGTCGGTTCTAATCCTGCACTGAATTTTCCAAATAAGGATAGCTTCCACCGATGGTTGCATCAATCTTTAGCAATGGCGGTGAATGTGACATGAAATCTAAGGCTTCATAAGAATTTAGTGTAAACAAATGCCGTGGAGTCAAGCATGCTCTATCCTTATACATTTTACAGTCTATGGTTTATTCACACACTCACCGTCTCCCGGCGCATGCCCTTCATCTGGGACGTGTAGTGGCGCAACAGCGCCACGGTCACGATCAGATACAGAACGGCAAACACTGTGTGCAGCCACAACAGGTTGTTCCTAGAGAGCGAGTCAACTGTTAAAGAGAGGTCATCATGTTGCCACCATGCTAAACTAATGTCAGATCCAACACAGGTAAATATCAAGAGATGCATGCGTGGAATGGGATAATCACCCTTGTGGAAGATTGGCAATAGTCGTCCTTCCAAAATCGTACGGGTTAACACCTTTGGATGAAAATATTTTTTTTTTGGAATTATGAATAACGAATCACATTACTATCGCTGAACGCTAACATTGACTTCCATACATCATACCGTGCATGGTGCAGGAGTAGACCAAACAAGCCCAACCCTACATGCGGGGTGGCGGTTCGGTTCTCCTTTTGAACGTTTAACGGTAAACATCACACACCTAGCAGGTCCCCGGACAGGTTGACCGGGAGGATGACGGCGAGGGAGGCGACGGTGACCAGGGCCAGAAGGAAGATGAGGTGGCGCTGGAAGGACATGTAGTGGACCGCGTCGATCCCGCACTTGGCCTTCATCGTCTCTGAACTGTAGCAGAGGGATCCAGGAGAGAGTGGTTTAGGGGACCCAGCACAGGGAGCAACGACACGCCACACGATAATGACAACGCAAGTATCTCCTGGGAGTAACCTTCCCATGTAGTCCTAACTCTGTGTGGACCCCTCAAGCAAGGACTGAGCCAGCACACTCTGAGCATATGAGCCAGAACGACAGCTAGTAAGCCGGTGTTAAGTGCCATGTCTCAGCAAAGTGTTGTTATTCCTGTAGACCATTACACCAGACCACATACATCTATTGTTTCCGATAAAGGATGCAGTTGTTTTTTTGGCCTGCAATATGGAACTTGAACCTGATACTGACTAACAGAGCGGTGCATCCCTAGTTCCCATGTGTCTGTAATTTACATTTGGTCAACATCAATTCTGCTAAACTGATAAGAACAGACAATTGAGTCATAAAGAACACTCCCTCCACTCCTATGACAAACAGGCTAGTGTTAATTATAGAGAACACGCACTCCATTCCTATGACAAACTAGTGTAGATCATGAAGAGCACTCACTCCATTCCTATGACAAACTAGTGTAGATCATGAAGAGCACTCACTCCATTCCTATGACAAACTAGTGTAGATCATGAAGAGCACTCACTCCATTCCTATGACAAACTAGTGTAGATCATGAAGAGCACTCACTCCATTCCTATGACAAACTAGTGTAGATCATGAAGAGCACTCACTCCATTCCTATGACAAACTAGTGTCGATCATAAAGAGCACTCATTCCATTCCTATGACAAACTAGTGTAGATCATGAAGAGCACTCACTCCATTCCTATGACAAACTAGTGTCGATCATGAAGAGCACTCACTCCATTCCTATGACAAACTAGTGTCGATCATGAAGAGCACTCACTCCATTCCTATGACAAACTAGTGTAGATCATGAAGAGCACTCACTCCATTCCTATGACAAACTAGTGTAGATCATGAAGAGCACTCACTCCATTCCTATGACAAACTAGTGTAGATCATGAAGAGCACTCACTCCATTCCTATGACAAACTAGTGTCGATCATAAAGAGCACTCACTCCATTCCTATGACAAAGGGCAGCCACGAGCAGCAGCCCTACAGGAGGAGCAGAAAGGGAGACTATTGTTAAAATGCTGATGTAAACATGGAAGTTAATGATGAGATAGTGCAAGATGATTCATTAGCAATGGACTTAGTAAGACCACAATTTGATGAGGTGGGACCTTTCAGGTTCAAGACAATAAGCAAACCCCAACATTTGACTCCAAAAGTCCCAAAGAGGGACCTCTACTACTACGGAAACCTGAAATGTTGACCCTGTGTGTCTTTTGATAAGCATAAGCATTGATAAGCAACCACTGATAAGCAGAGAACCTTATCAAGTGCTTCCACAATCTGTGGACTGGGAAACGTGACATCATGCTTGATCGGTTACTTGTGGTAACATGACTGCAGATCATGTGGACGACTTTAACAGAAATTCCATCGGCATGTAAGAGACTTTACTGAGACGCATCTCCGAGGTAAATCGGATTAGTTCTGAGGCGCACCGCATCAGCCTCGGGGTCGTCCACGGTGGATGTCATGCGTCCAAATCTGCGATGCGTTGATTCCATGAACCTGAAGAACAAAAAGTGCGGTTGAGGCTCAGAAACTCAAACTGCCATTAAAACACGATTATAGGAGTGCACCTGCAATATTTCATGTTTTACATTCATTTTAGCGATATGGGAAATTCATGAAATCATACGACCGATTCATGAAATCATACGAATGATTCATGAAATCATACGAATGATTGAGGTCCAAAGACTGACCCGTCGGCTTCTGAAACCAGAGCCAGCCGACCATAGTCCCACAGCTTCCCCCTGATGGCTGAGAACAGGACGATCAGGAACTGTGTTTGACATGAAGTAAACATAACTCATTAGCACTCATTGTTTCAGTGTGAAAAATCTGTACGCATTCAGTAGGAGGTGGCGTGAGGCTAGTGTTACCAGCAAAGAGTTTGTATTGCCTAGTTCCCAATTCAAGAGGATACAGGTACGCTAAGCCTAGCATCAGCTACCTCGACTTTCATTCAGTGAAATCATCGGCTTGGCATTCGCAGCTGCTCGCGTGGCTCATGAAAAAAAATCTTTTTAAGCAAGCTAATACAATTTGTGCTGGTCTGGCGATATGACATGGAACAGTAACCAATAAGAAAAGGCTAGTTTCAGATTTGAAAAGCCATGAGTTGAAATTCTAACAAACGAGATTCTGATGTTCTTTGATCTGCAAAATAATGCATTTTCATTACGGCTCCAACGATTAGTCAATAAATCAATTGACAAAGAATGCAATAGAACCCAATTTCGATAATTGATAAATCTTTTAGTTTTAAATCATTTATGAAGTACAAATAACAAGCACTTGCAGCTTAATGTTGCAGCTCCAATATTTGGTAGGATTAATCAAACAACAAATGTCAGAACAAAATATAGACTATGAAAATGAAAATGAAAATGGTTAGATGCAGCCCTTAGTGTCATATAATATGACAAGATACATTCTGGCTTAATATTGTCTGTGGAATAAGTTGTCATGCATGCTTTACGCTTTGCTGTTCATTATTTTACGTAAAGCAATTTCTGATCACATATTAACCAAACACAGAGACAGAAAACCAAAACATACCAAAAAGACACAGAAGTCTAGCAACAGTACAACGGGCACCCCGCCAAAATGGACTTCCTTCAGAAAGTTGCTCTGCGTGGACGTGGAGCAGTTAGTGTAGTTCATGCTGATCGGTGCAGGGGTGCTGTCGCCCTCCCACAACAGTGACGACATCCCCACCCTGTGGGGAGAAGAAGCAAAAAACAACATATCTGTATAAGCATATCCTGAGTGTATGAATTCCATTGTGTTGCGGATGGACGTAATGGGGGGCACTTGTCCAAAGTATCGACTGCATATTCTTGAATGGGAATAAATTGGATTGGATTTCCTGGCTCGGTGTCAAACCCAATAGGTCACATGTTCTGCGAGCTGTCAAACCTCGTCATCCTCACGTGACAAGCACCCCGATGTCGGCAAACCATTTTTTCTGATACTACCGTGATATTAAAATACAAATACATCCATAACTCTGTTGTTTGACTAACGAAATCCTTCCTTCCTATATATGTTTCGGTTTACTGAAACGTATTACATGTGTTCATTTACATAGTCCCTGGCGTTAACACAGTGATGTAGTTCGTTTCAGCTTGACAATAACAAACCCATAAGCAAAACTCTGGTATGAATGACTGGCAAATTCCCAATGATACCGGCACAGTAAGCCAAGCATCAGCTACGTCGACCATCACCCAATGAAACATCTGCTTAGCATAGCTACTGTAGTCATTTTTGCCAGAGATTTTTACCCGCAAACAATATTTTTTAGCAAGCAAATAATTAGTGCTGTTCTGGCGACATAGTACGGATATTGACGGACCCAACGTTACCTGTTTTATTGGATGAAAGAGAAATACGCCACGAAACTCGACGAGAGAAAGGAACTCAACATGTATTTCATGTGTTTAGGAATTAGGAGTCATTCATGTTCTGTTTACATTTCCGCGCCTGCGCATTTGCCAGGCAGGCCGCTGTTCCTGTACTACTGGGTGCTGCCGTTTCAGGACCACTGTCCTAGGACCCTATTCATTGGACGCTCTTTTTTCGCGACACTCCTTTCAGGACGTGTGTTTATTTTAACTTGGACAGCGAAGGAATCTTACGACTAACTCAAACCCCTAAACTTAACCATCGCTAATCTGAATCTGAAAGGCTATGTTAACTTTATCATCCAACCATCTTAAATGACCAATTTATGAATCAAGACCTTTACCTATGCGTTATTTGCAACGCCATCCTTTTAAGAATTAGGCTACTCGCAATCGGTCCTAGGAGTGCGATTCGGAAACGGCAGCCTTCGGCATTGCAGTTGCAGGACCATACTTTTGCGTCAACGTCACTATTTATTTAGCCGCCGTCTTTTAGGGAAAAGTGCAGAAATATAAATGTGTAGTAATATTCTTTAACAAATTTAAGAAGATATGATTTAATGAGGGATTTTTTTCCATTGATTATTTTGGATAAAGGTTACAGACAGACAGACAGACAGACAGACAGACACTAATCACTATTATTTTCTCACAAACTAATCAGACTCACACACACACACGCACGCACGCACGCACGCACGCACGCACGCACCCCCACACACACACACACACACACACACTATCAGAGGATCCACTCTAGAGATAAAGCAGTTGCTATGACAACTCAGCACGTCGCACCTTCCTCAGGTACGATTGAGCTTAAAGGATTGTCATTGATCTTCGCCAAGCTGCTGCAGTCAGCTGCCGACACATTGCACATTTACATTACACTTCCTCCATGATTAACGACCTGCATATCAATATTGAACTATAAATTCAATGTAAACATGGATATTTTTGCTCAATTTTGCTTAGGAAGGCGCACCGTTTTCGGTCTTAAGTTGCGTTTACTGCAAATCAGAAAGTGCAAAATGATTGTTTATCTGACCTCTTACCGACAGACGGTTTGAAGCGACAGATTTCTATTTTTAATTTCTCTTATACTGTAAACTACACAATATTTTTGCAACGTTGTCCCCCATACGATTCCATACATGTAAATAAAAAGAATGGGCCTACCAGCGTTAATGTTTGTCCAGGGAGATTCACCTCTCCTAATGAGTCATCATGGTCACTTGTGTATTTAAAGGCAGCTTTCAGCGCTGCCTTCTTCATCCTCTCCAACTAGTCTTTCCAGTTCTATGCTATCATTTGCTGGTGTTTGATATCATGCTTGTTTTTCTTTGTTTTCTGTTTTGCTTAAGAGTTTATTTTGAATTTGAAACCTTGCTTACCTGCTTTTGGATCAAAGTCCTGAAAGTCTTTATAAATCACCAATAGGCCTACTGTCTGTAATAACTAACAATGTGTAATGTGGAGGCAGGATTGTCCTTGGCTTGAGTCTGAAGATTAAACCCAGTGTACTTGTAGGCAATCCTTGCCAAAGATGCCCATCCCCTATCTGGTAATTTCTTCACTTCACTTCACTTTGGATGAAAGCATCTGCTTAACGACTACATAATAGTAAATAGTCGTAATCACTAAGCGTTGTCAAAGTCACATATTGTCAAACGGTCTTCCGTTGCTAGCTAGTGGCAGACCGTGTAATATGGTACAATCTGTGCATTAAAGGTTATTTATTTGACACTCATCGATTGGCTTAAACTCTCTACTAGCCGGCAATAACTCTGACCCAATCAATTGGGAAAGCTGATGGAGGGGGCGAAATGCAGTGCTGCTGCTCAGAATGCAGTAGGTCAAACCAGCCCCCTGTAACTTCAGTTCCTTACTTCAGTTGCTATATCAGTGCTTTATCAGACTTTTGTGTTCCCAGGTGCTTTCCGATATGCCTGAGAGACCACCTTCTTGTGTGATAAGCGTACAGAAATATACAAATGCATGCACTCGACACACATGACATGGACTACTCTTTCACGTTCAAATGCCTGGCCATAAATGCAAAGCGTACAAGGTACAATCCAGTAGATTCACTTAGTGTCATTCTGTGACAGTGTGACAGTTACAGTTACCCACAGTTCCTCGTGACGGCAGCACACTTAAAGAGGAGGTTTGAGGACACATTAAGCCTCAAACAAGAAGCACCATTCCCAACTCCAGTGGGAAAAAGGAAGAAGTTGACTATTGACAATCGAGAGTTATAAATAAGTACTGGGTGTACAATAATATGGCAACTGACTGACTGACAGGATATAATTTGTGACTATAAAGAAACCATGAAAGAATAATATGCAGGTAAGATGTAGAGCTGTAGTAGAGCAGTCACAGCAGGGCAAGAGTAAATCTGCAGAAGACAAATTCAAATCAATAGATTTTCCTCGGAGCAGGAAAAGTGACAGTGGCACAAGTTACTTATACTTGATTTATCCGATTTGTTAATGACAGTGACAGACCACATTAGCAGCCATGCAGTGTTCCACCCAGGGTCTAGTTGTCACTGTGTTTTAAACATCTTTATTCGCGTCACGTGAAAACTACTGGGAGAACCTCCATACTTTACCAGATGTTACAGCAGCTGCGGTATCGAAAACAATCTGAGGGCTTGATATTCCAGAGCTAGTGTGTATTCACATGGGCAGCCATATTCTCTAGTGGCCAAGACATGCATCAATCTCATTATCGCTGTGACTCATCTCTTTTCAATTGGTTTATGCTGCTCTGCCACGGTAAATGTTATTATTATTCTGAAGCTAAGTAGGCTTTTGTGTGTTTAGCATCTAAACAGGAAGCGGTTGGTACAATGGGAGGTCATATAACACCATATAACTGATGGATCCTGCTGCATTCTGCAGAGTCTGATGTGCATGTTCTATGGCAGGGCACACACTGTTTCTACATATGATCACTGCTGTTTAACAGCGTATGTCTGCTCCCTTCAAAGGCCCTACAAGAGAGAAGAATACAAATAAAGCAGCTATGACGAAACATTAAACACGTATAATTTAGCAATGGCCAAACGAGAAGAAGAATCAAATCAAACATCTATGATGAAACATTATCAACATATGATATATATATATATATATTTAGCAATCTATCTAAGCAACCTAAGTGTTTTACACACTTGAAATGATACAAAGTTCGCCCCCACTAAATCTGTTTCATAGTCTGTACCTGCTACTATTACAGGTGCAATGCATAGATATAAATCCAGGAAACAGCTGTTTTTCTTCATCTTGTTTCTACAACAATATCAAGATCTTCATCAAGGGGTATTTCTACACCGCTGGAGTTTTCAAAGCTAATAGCTAATGCAGGAATTTGTTGGGTGCATGTCATACATGCCTTTATGTGAATGTTTTGGTGCTTTGAAATGAAACGACGGTTTGATGTTGTGGCAGATATGCTTTTGCTTCATTGCTTCCAGACTTGAGATGAGAAATTATTTCAAAGTCAACTGCAATCCAATAGACGTCTTAACTTGATTGAGCAACTCGCCTCCCTAATTTACAGTAATTGGAATAGAAAATAGATTTTTCCGTCTGTATTTCTCTTTTTTTGAGATTAGTTGTTTTGCAAAGAAAGACAGACAGCACTGCTTCTGCTGTTTTAATTTTTTTTGCCCACTTCAATTAAGCTGAAAACTCAGTTTTGAGCAATGCCATCACATGCTGTCTTGGCCAGTTGCCCCATTCATTGATTGTTTGTCCAGAAGAGCGAGAGAGAGAGAGAGAGAGAGAGAGAGAGAGAGAGAGAGAGAGAGAGAGGAGAGAGAGAGAGAGAGAGAGAGAGAGAGAGAGAGAGAGAGAGATGGGGTGAGGGTAGAGGAGGGGGGGTTGACAGTAAGTTCTCATTTCCTGAGGGACGACCTTTGGAGAAATCCCCTCATGCCAGTAAAGCCAGTGTTTTGGCAGGTCGGCAGCATTTCCCACCAACTGCTGCCTGAAACCCGCCTACAGCTCAACTCCTCCATCCCCTCTTCCATCGGTAGTGCTATCAACCTTCTGCCGGTGGTACACTCACACAAGGCAGTGCTGGTATTTTGCAACGGTAAATATTTGTAGAAGGCAACTGTTTCTTTCCGAGCTCAGTGCTGGACTAAAGTGTTATAGATACTCTCTGGGAGGTTCTCCTCTCTGTCCGCTTGCTTGAGTCCCACGTCAGAGCTGTGTGGCAGGGAGAGTCAAACCCGGCAGTGAGAGTATGGATCGTTCCATATTTAAGACATCACAGAAGACGTGGTTTGTTGGCAAAGGCATCGCTAACCAATGTCACGGGGATGCTATCAGATCTGCCAGTGGTCAAATGAACGGATCCAATGAAATTAGTCACTTAATTTGCTGTGAGACTCTCTTGGTACATTCGCTCCCCCCTCCATCCCTCTCCACCCCACCCCTCCTCTGTCTCTACATCCCCTCTCTCTTCTCATCCTCTCTCCCTCTTATCCTCTCTCTCCCTCTCCCCCCTTTAATTCTCTCTCTCTCTCTCTCTCTCTCTCTCTCTCTCTCTCTCTCTCTCTCTCTCTCTCTCTCTCTCTCTCTCTCTCTCTCTCTCTCTCTCTCTCTCTCTCTGTTGTGGCTTTGAATGTTCTTTTACAGCACCCCCATCATGCCTTGCTGTGTGTGTTTATGTGTGTTTTGTGTCTCTGTGTGCAAGTAATTTGAGTGCTGTCGCTGTAGCCGTGTGTTCGTGTGTGTACACACACTTACAGATCCGGGATTGTGCGTGTGTGCGTGTGTGTGTGTATGTGTATGTGTGTGTGTGTGTGTGTGTGTGTGTGTGTGTGTGTGTGTGTGTGTGTGTGTGTGTGTGTGTGTGTGTGTGTATGTATGTGGTGACTGTTCATGCCTCACTGCGGGACGCGTTGATTAGCGCGTGCTGCAGCTCAGCTCCCAGCTGTCCTCGTGGCTGGCCCGCTGATTGAAACCAATCAGGCTTGCGATGGCCCCATCGCGGTGACCCGTCACCCCTCCCACCCCCGGCCTAATCACCTGCCGATTGGCCCACGCAGGGCCCCCCTCCCGTTGGCACGGAAGGTTAATTTGACCGGCGGATGGAGCCGCCAGGAGGGAATAGGAACGTGCGCCTGCCGATATTGCATGGATATAGCCTACCTGTCAATCACGACCACTTAAAGGAGAGAGAGAAAGAAAGAGAAAGAAAGAGTAAGGGAGAGGGGGACAGAGCTTCTGGGGGCGGGGGTGACTGCTGGCAGTAGGGAGTGAAAGCGGGATAGGGGGACTGGGGAGAGAGAGGGCACTGTTCCACGTAAAACACACCGTTTTTCTCCTGGCAATGTCATCTCTCTTTCACTCGCTCACAAGTTTTAGATAGTGATTTGCATATCCGTTTGTAGATTATTCATAAATGGAGAAATAAAAGATATATTAGCCTAGCCGAGTATTATGAAAATCAATCTTGTTTCAATCGATATGTTTTTATTATTATCCATACGTTTATATTGTGTGTTTTGGCTTCACTTCAAAGCGATCATAAGCTTTTAGGACTCACTCAAAATGTTTCTATTTTTTTTTACTTCTGCAGTATGGTGTTCTCTCCAGAGGGTGGCAGTGTTGTACATGAGGTTGTCGCTGAGGCAGTTGGGGGCGGGGGAGGGGGGGAGGGGGGGAGAATATCCCCCCCAAATCAGATCACTTCTTGTAATCTAGGTGTGACACTCTCCTGGTGAATTGGTTCTGTAAACCTCCAGGCAAAACGTAATACTTAACAATGTTTTGAATCCAAATATTTTGTAGCTTCATGTCGCCCTGGGCGATAGCTTTCACTTACTTCACTTAAGAAATAGTGGTAATTAAATCTTAACAACAACAAAGTACCAAAAGTCGTCCGACGTCCTAAACCACTGGGCTCCAGCACCTTCATAAATCACTGTCTCATATATGGATTTTCATACTTGCATAGGTGTGTTTGTATACATACAAGCTGTGTGTGTGCGTGTGTGTGTGTGCGTGTGCATGTGTAAATGAGCTGTACATTAGTGTGTGTGTGTGTGTGTGTGTGTGTGTGTGTGTGTGTGTGTGTGTGTGTGTGTGTGTGTGTGTGTGTGTGTGTGTGTGTGTGTGTGTGTGTGTGTGTGTGTGTGTTTGTGATTGTGTGCGTGTGCGTGTGTGTGTGTGTGCTTGTGCATGTGCATGCACACCTTGTGGCAAGATCCCCTTCTTCCTAGTCTCTGGTGGGTAGAATAATGTTACCAGATTATCATATCATTACCATATCATTTCCATGTCATTATCATACTCCTGCCTGCAATAGTGTGTCTGTTTGTGTATGTGTGTGTGTCTGTGTCTGTGTCTGTGTGTGTGTGTGTGTGTGTGTGTGTGTGTGTGTGTGTGTGTGTGTGTGTGTGTGTGTGTGTGTGTCTGTCTCTCTGTGTGTTTGGTGTGTGTGTGTGTGTGTGTGTAAGTGTGTCTGTGTGTGTGTCTGTGTGCGTTGTGTGTGTGTGCGTCTAAGCTAAGGACTCGGTATCCCATCATCAACTGTCTATTTCTGCATCACACAAACACAAACACAAGACGCACACACGCACACGCACAGACCAAACGCACACACGGATTTCCGTGACATGGACTTTCATGACGCAGACTGATCCGTCCCACTTACATGTAAGCAAATCCTTATTGCCGCCACGGCTGCCCCCAAAACCCTCATTTGTTATTCTCAACGCCAATTGAGATGAATTCATTCCAGAGCTATGTATATTCTAGACGCCTCACCCTTTTTGGCCGCCCAAAGTGGGTTTGCTCCCAGTGTACATCCTTCATCCAATGAAAACATTCTCACCGTTTAGACCTATTGATTATTCAACAAGCTTCCGCCCTAGCAAATGACTACCAAACAACAACAAAAACAACAACAAACAAACAAAACATGCGGAAACTAGAGACGTAGAAGAGATGAGTACGGACGACCGGATTAAGTCGTGTGTACAAACAACATCCAGTCTGTCCCGAACCCGAACGGACAGCCATCCCGGCTCCATTAAAGCCATGGCACCATTAAGCCCGGGCTCTCTTTCCTCCCCCTGCACAAAGTCAGCCATTTTGGCTCTGCAGCTGCCAGGGAGGGGAAAAAAAAAAGACCATTTAGTGAGGGGAGCATGTTTAGGGTCGCGCCCTTGTTTACATGGGGAGCCGGAGCTGATGGTTTTAAAATGGCGTCCAGATGGTGACGGGGGCTTGATTGCAGTGGGGACAGCTCTCGTGTCCCGCCCACCCCTGCTGTCCAGCTACAGTAGCTAAAGCGTTTTGCTTTTTATCAACAGCCCCCCCCCACCACCAACCCACGCCCCCCCCCCCCCCCCCCCCCCCACACACTCTGTCACTCTCTCTCTCCTCTCTGACCGCTCACTGCTATTGTGTCTCCCTTCCTTCCGCTGGATATATGCCGTTTGGTGCCTTGCGTTCCAGTCGTGTGTTATCGAAGATATCTCTCTCTCTCTCTCTTTTTCTCTCTATATCTCTCTCTCTCTCTCTCTCTCTCTCTCTCTCTTTTATTTTTTCCTCTGTGTATGCACCCCTACGTTCCATGTGGTTTGTGACTGATGTTCCTTCTTTCCCTGAATCATTCCCTACCATCTCAACCAGCACCACCTCCACCTCCACCTCCATCACCAACTCCACCCCCACCACCACACACACACAAACCCAGCTCGGATACACATACACAAAGTTGAGCGCACGCACACTTGTGTTGCACCGCTCATATGAAGTGTGCGGTTACGGTATGTGTGTGTGTGTGTGTGTGTGCGCGCTCATTGTCTCAGTGAGATGGATTGCGATTTATTCCAAGTGGTCGTCTGATTATTGCATGACCATCTGCTGTAAGGTAGCAGGCAGCAGCAAACCCAGAGCGAGAGAATAGAAAGAAGAGATAGAGAGTAGAAATACCTCGGTAGAGATGTTTCAGGGAGTGGGTGAGGGAGTTAAAAGGAGAAGATGGGTGGACAGGGGGACAGCATGAAGGGGAAGTGGGGGTTACATTTGGTTTGATGTCTGATGGTGAGCTTATCTCTCTCTCTCTCTCTCTCTCTCTCTCTTA
>NC_079432.1:6427075-6460191 GCF_026213295.1 Gadus chalcogrammus | reverse complement strand
GAGAGAGAGAGAAGATGAAGAGAGAGAGAGAAGACAGAGAGAGAGAGAGAAAGAATATGTCCGTGTGTGTGTGTGTGTGAGAGCGAGAAAAAGAGTGTGCGTGTGTTTGTGTATGACTCATCCATGCACCTTTCAGTCCCAATCCTGGCTTATGGCATGTGCACTCACAGCTTGAACACAGTGCGCTTACTATGGCGGCTATACACGCGTTTGCTGAACGACAAATACGAATAAGACACACAATCTGCTGCTGTACCACCAGCAGTGGCATTCGTCCAGTACCATCGCTGTTTGTGCGCTGCTAGGACGTTTCTGGTGAGCTCTACTCACAGGGGAAGGAACAGCCAGTCTTGTTATTATTACTTATTACTTTGCATACGATTACGTCATATCCGTGAACTCTATTGCTGTTATCACCTCTTGTCGAACTGTGCGTGTGTGTGTGTGTGTGGGGGGTATTGCGTACACGTACCAGCCATGCACTCCATCTCTCTCAGAGTATACAGTAATATCTTTAAATCTAATCTATTTCTACATGATTGTTCCGCCCGCTCTGAATGGCTGGACTATGTTCGGAGCGTCTCGTGTAACTCGCACCTTGGCGTTCGACGAAACCGACGGCTGACAACGCAGGGTAATTATCTTCTTTTTTTTTTTTTTTTGCAAGGTGCTTGTCAAATGAGTTCGCCCTTTCCTCTCGGTTGGTGTTAATGAAACATAGACACAGCGATAACCACCCCGTCATTGCTTTGAGATTGAACGATGGGTAACGGCAAAGACACAAAGGAAATTAAGATATGCGAGGGCTGGGGAAGGGGTGGGAGAGCTTATGTCAAATATTATACAATGACGGTACCGCCGTACTAAAGTACAGTACTAACACTACAAGACGGCAGGGGGAAATGACGTCAAATGGGTACTATTTGATGCTGTTCTATCATTTGTTATTCTATCTATCGGAGCTCTATTTCAAATCGTATGGACAGCGGAATGATTTTTTCTTCCTATAATTCCTGTACATAACCCCAAATATCCATGTATTCGGGAGGGGTACATTTCCTCAACAAAACACATACACACGAATTATGAGGTACAGATAACGATGGGAGCACACAGCATTTACACTAAAGTTGCCATGGGGACTGCAAAATAAAAGATAGGTAGGCAGTTGAGATGGCAGATGATACCGGCCGTAGGGAGGAGTGTATCAGCGACGGCATCATGTACTCCTGTATATTTCCGTTGTCCCCTAGTTCTTATTTCCCATCTACTCATTCCCCTCTCATCTGCCCTCTGCTGCACCGTCCGCCACTGCTTTCTTTGGTCGACATCCGCAGTTGTATTCATTTTCTCCGAGTATCCAATCCCTCCCAAAAAACAACGACAGGCAGACCTTACCCCTCGAGGATCCCCCAAACCTCTAGGCTCCTCCATCTGGTCCACTCCCCCCCGCCCGTAGGGGGTTAGGGGGCCCCCACAGCCTCCCTCTCCCCCTCAGAGACATCAGGAGGAGGAGTCACGTGTGTGTCAAACAATCCCGATTCCAAAGTGTGCACGCGCGTGATTCTTTGCGGGGTTTTTTTTATCGCGCGGTCGCGGCAGCTTGCTCGGGGCGCGTGCGTGCATCACTTGAGCGGCTCCATCTCGGAGCACTCCGTGTCCATGTCCGAGTCGTACAGCGAGTGTCCCGTGCGGTCGCTGTCGGGAGAGTGCAGCTCCAGCGGCGGGGCGAGGAACGGAGCGAGCGGCGGGGCGGTGTGTGCGCGCGAGCATGGCCCGTGGCCGTGCGTGTGTGCGGGCGGCGGCGTGTGCATGTGCGTGTGCGGCGTGTGCATGTGCGTGTGCGTGTCGTCCTGGAAGGTGTCCGTGCGCGAGTACAGGCCCAGGTCGGGCAGGTCGGTGTCGCTGTCGTCCGTGTCGTCACGGTAACAGAGGTCCTCCAGGTCCACGAACCACTCGGGCCAGAAGCGCCTGCGGATCCGCTCGCAGTACATGGCCAGGTTGATGAGCTCGCCTGCGACGGACGCACAGGGGGACAGCCAGACAGTAAGTAAGCAGACAGGTCGACGCATACAGGAGGTAGACAGGCAGAAGGACAGATGAGACAGACACGCATAGCAGGTATACAGGTAGATAGCATATGGTAGACAGGTAGATGAACAGACACATACAGTAGGTAGACAGGTAGAAGGACAGATGAGACAGACACGCATAGCAGGTATACAGGTAGATAGCATATGGTAGACAGGTAGATGAACAGACACATACAGTAGGTAGACAGGCAGAAGGACAGACACATACAATAGGTAGACAGGTAGATGGACAGAGTAGGTACAGGTAGATGGATAGCGGAGACAGACACAAATTGTAGGTAGCGAGGTAGATGGAAAGAGTAGACAGGTAGACAGTAAGAAGACCCATAAATATATAAGGAAGAAAGAAAGAGAGAGAAAGATGGATGGATAAAAATAAAAAAAGATAGATCATGGATAGAAAGATACAGCATTTGCAAAGAAAAACACTACTCTCCGCCATTAAAAACCAATCTTCAGAATGTGCTTTTCCCAAGAGAATTAAAAAAAATACAAATAAACATGTTTCCTTTATTTGAGCCTATCTGGGATTTCCTGACTTTGATGCTTCTGTCCAATTTAACGTAACTTAACAATTACACTGATTTAAAGGGACATCTGAAAACAGAGAGTTCAAGGCTTCCATTTGTTTTTGATCATCATGTGGTCCTGCCATCAAAAACGAATACTTGCACCCTATTTACACTACAAAGGTGCACCGCGTTGCATTCAGTGGTGCTGCGCGACAGATGGCTGCAGGTGGCTTAAACAACCCGCAAGTCCCCGAGTAGGTGATTATGTACTGTAACGTTTTCACCATGTTAATGTCATGCTAATGAGATGCGTATGACATCTGAGGGACACCGCACGCACACACACGCGAGCAAACACACGCGCACACACCTTTGATGAGCTGCTCAGGCCGGGTCCCTGGGAGTGTCCACATGGCGGGGGCCAGGTGACTGAAGACGGCTGCGTCCACCGTGGAGGGCCGGGAGCCCATAAGGTACTTCTTGTCCCCTGGGGGGCGGACACAATACAATGTTCTTTACTATTCACGGTCATCTTGCAGAGAATCCATAAAAATAAAAATTAACTTTAAGAAGAAAAATGCTTTTTTCTTCTTAAAGACCACTAAATACGTACCACTAAATAGCGCATCGCGTAGGCCTACCACAGTTTGAGAACATCTGTCCAATAAGTAGACTGCAGATATCGGGATTCAAACCCGGTCCTTTACGGCGGAGCGTCGTTGAAATACCCTTGCTACTACACTAGCCTGTCCCTTATGTGGGTCTCTCATATCAGAGCCACATCAAGGGTGGGCTGCACTCACAAGGTTTCAATTAATTTCCTGTCAAAAGTTTGCAAAGAGCTACTTTTCAAAGGGTCACATAGGAACATTCATGAGGACACATTGCAAGCTAACCTCAATGCCTGGTTTCCCATTTAACTCGACCGCGATGTTGCGTCAGACGCACTAAAGAGCCACGGACGAGTGGTTGTAGTAGGGGCGCATAACCACAGGGGGTCAGCGATGAGTTTTGATATTCATGTCACGCAAACTCTGCCCACTTAGGAAGATTCAAACATGCAGTTCATGAGGTTAAGGGTCTCCATTGCGCATATTAAATCGAATTTAGAATGTATAACATCGCTCTCCTCTTGCCTATTTATTTAAAACTGCGCCTAATGGGAACCTATTAGAATGCCCTTTGATAGGGCAAATATGATTTTGTAAAAATGTGCAAAAGCAATGAAGGACTCAGAAAGCATAATAAAGGTAAAGAGGTCGAGATAACTGAAAAAACGACAGACACAAATGTGCGTTAGAAACACGAGATACTACTTAATGAACTAAAAAGGTATAAGTATAACTTGCACGTTTACACATTGTTAAACCCATATAGGAAAACCTTGAGGGTAATGTGTTTTATGGTTGACTATAATTAGCCAGTAATTCCTAAAAGCTGCATAGGATAGATACGATAATATTCCCTTTTCCAGTATAAAATTATTGGGTAAAATGACTAAATAAATATGCCACTGGATGCCTGTTTAACCAATTCTCCACATGAACACATACAATCCTTCACAGTACAGCTCATATCATCTGCTGTTCATATTTATCGACTATACTTCTTCAACCTCCGTTATTCCTATTTTAAACGCAATTAATTAATACTTCCATATGTTAAAAATAAACATTGGTGGATCATTGATTCACGAACCTAACCGACACAGCCTGAACATCAACAAAACAACATTAATATATTTTTGTTTTGATATGGTAGGAAGGAAGGAAGTAAGGAAGGAAATAAATTCACATTACAAGCCTGCCTGCCTGCCTGCCTGCGTGCCTGCCTGCGTGCCTGCGTGCGTGCGTGCGTGCCTGCCTGCGTGCGTGCGTGGGTCAGAAGAGTACAAAGAGGGAAGAAAGTCGTCAACAACAACAACAACGTTGTCTGATGTCTCCATACCCAGCAGGGTGGCCAGCGTGCGCATATCCTTCTCCATTAGGGCGTACACTTCCTCCTCGGAGAAGCGGCCAATCCCGTGGCCGTACATCTCCCGCTGCACGATGCCGCCGGTCAGGTGACTCAGGATCCACTGGAGCAGGTCGCTTAGCGGCCCGCACACCGCCAGCATCTTCTGGGTCTCCTCCAGGTTGTCCACCCACTGGCAGTAGGCGATGGTCCTGGAACACACACACACACACACACACACACACACACACACACACACACACACACACACACACACACACACACACACACACACACACACACACACACACACACACACACACAGGTAAAGCAATAGGAGCCTGCATTGGCTAAAGTTGTCGGGATGCACCTTATTTTATAACAGGGAGGGGCAAAGTTGTGCATTACAATGCAAACACGACAATAATTGGCACCGTTCTTGCGCACTCAGAAGAACATGAACTGAATAAATGCCATGTATATAGCATATCGGAGACTGCCATGTATATAGCAAATCTGCATTAACATGAATAACACACACACACACGTATAGACGCGCACAAAGACGCTTACAAATCATCATTAACATGAATACAAACAACTTACACACACACATATAGACGCTTACAAATCATCATAAACATGAATACAAACACACACAAACAAATCGTCATTAACATGAATACACACACAGAAACACATATATAGACACTCACACATACACCCACAAAAAGCAAATCATATGGAGATACACATAAAGACATACACAAATCAAAACACATACAAATCAGCATTAATACACACACACACACACCAGCTTTTACTACCACTTTTTTTTTACCAGCCATTGATTATCTGTCAGCTGCGTGATTGGACGCAAGGGCATCAGAAAGACCGCAGCGCAGCCGTTCATTATTGATACACACCCATCACTCTCTCTCACACACACACACACACACACACACACACACACACACACACACACACACACACACACACACACACACACACACACACACACACACACACACACACACACACACACACACACACACACACACACACAACCCTGTGGGGGGTGCTTTTTCAAAGGTCATTCATATATTGGCGGGTAGGTTGCATGCAAGTATTTTTTTGATTTTTGTTAAAATTTTGGCTAGTTTCCAGACCAAAGGACAAAAAATGTGTAAGAAACTAGAACCGGAGTGAAAGTATTTCTCTCATTTGCTGTATTTACTGCAAAGTGATTCAGTTAATTAATTGTAAATTAGTAAACTTCTTCAGGTCTTGTTTTAGTGATTGTTCCTTGGTTAGTTTTTGAGTATAGCAGGTATAATCAGTAAAAAGTACTCTAGTCAAAGCTTTCTATCAGTCAACGTATAAGGTTGTAATTCCCTCACTCACTACAACTCGCTTTTATACTTTTAGCGATATTTATAACATTAAAGAATGGTAGTTAAATGTTACATATTAAGATTTGAGAGAAACACAAAGACTTTTACCAACTATTTGTGTATACTTTGTAAAGAACTACACCGAAACGCTGTACAAAAGACTACAAGTCGTGCATGTCTTCTTCTTCTGTGGTGGCCTGGTCCTCACCAGTAGAAGTGCTCCTCCACCATCTTGGTGACGGCCCGGGACACTGCCTCCTCCTGGGGGCTCAGGTTCTTGTTGAGGCCCACGCCCAGTCGCTCCTCCAGGAAGTCGATGATGAACTCGTTGCCGTACACCTGCTCCCGGTTGTACTCGATCCACGGCATCTTGCCCTGCGGCGACAGCTTCCCGTCAAAGTAGTTCTGTAGGGGAGACCGGGAAGGAAGGAAGGAAAATAAGGTAGGAAGGAAAGAAAGAAGGAAGGAAGGAAGGAAGGAAGGAAGGAAGAAAGAAAAGAAGGAAGGTAGGAGAGAGTATTGGAGGGAAGGAAGAAGGAAAGGAAGGAAGGAATTAGTATAAGTATAATTCTGAGTATGTTTATCTAAAAGTACTAATCCATGCAGAGGCAGTGGCGTAAGCCTTCGACCCCCACCCTAAAGGCTCTGGGTTTGACGTCCAAAAGTCTGTCTGCATTCTTGAGCAAAATACCTGCTCATTAAATCAGGAAACTTAACTCACACTTGCGAGTTCAGGTTCTGATTCTAGCTGCACTGATTCTATCGTTCTGGCCTTGATCCCGTTAAGAGATTATAAGAGGACAAATCAGTGCTCAGGGGAAGGAGTTTAGGTCCATAACGAACAAGGTCTGCTGAATTAAAAAGACAAAGTGGCCAAGGAAAGTATCAAATATATATTTTTTTTTCATCCGAAATACACTGACTATCGATGGCAAAAGATGAACAGAACCTGCACGGAAGAGGTCTCTCAGACTAGAATCAGTTTTTGCTCTAAAGAGCACTCTGATCGGCTGGAGTTTTTGGAACAACATAAGGTCACGGCCATATTTGGAAATCAACTGATATGCCTTGCGAAACGCAAGCGTGAAATGCTAAGGCAAATTGCGATAGAGAGTAGTTGCCTCGTTTTAAAGATAGGGAAACACTCGAAATAGGAAAATGTGAAAAGGGAACACAGAATGTATTCCAACGTGGAGGTCGGTTAGCGAGTGGGCCTGGCTTGTTGTCCCTCAGACCAGCGGCTGTACCTGATAGGGCAGGTCCACCATGCGCAGGTAGGTCTCCATCTTGAGGCAGAAGGGGGACAGGGACGGGCCGCCAGTCCGAGGCCTCGAGAACTGGTGGAGGATGATCGCATCTTTAGAGTCCAGCTCTTCCTCCTTCCTGTGTGTCACACACACACACACACACACACACACACACACACACACACACACACACACACACACACACACACACACACACACACACACACACACACACACACACACACACACACACACACACACACACACACACACACACACACTTAAATGTCTTCAATGTGACTTTGGGGGCCTGTATGTAATTCATTGCCGTTACTGAAATATAAATGGATGATACAGTGATTGCTACTGGGGATGCAGGCAGTTAAATCATACACAGTAAACTGGAAACAAAGTATTAAGATAATGTTATGAGAACCATAGCACCCAGATATTCAGAATGGCCAACTTGCATTAGAACTGAGTTCTGATCGGTTGTTTGAATGCATCATCAAATAAAAAATATTTAAATAATTTAGACTTAAAAGGAAACTAGTGAAATCGGATTTGTATTATGTCATGTTTGCTGGGTTCAAGCGCATTCACAAATTCTACTGATTCAAGAAGAAAATTCTCAGATCACAGGCCTTTTTTGCACAGATGGAGGCCAACGAGATCCCTATAAACGCATAAAAAGTTCACAACATCAACAACTGCACTTGAACATTTAAAGGCCTCACAAAACACTGCAGTCCAGAGCGCAAGAGGTGAAGGGCAGACAACGGAATGCAGGAATGTCAAACACGATTACACAAACCCCCTTGTGGGGACTGCTTGTGCTTCAGGCCTGTAGGCTACTCTACCCCAGAAAGCCTCGGACTGGACACACCATGCTAGCCGACCATTGAATAACTCTGCTGTGACGACCCATAGCAAGGTCCTCACGTGCTGCGCATAATGCAGATGTGAAAAAAACGCGCTGGAAAACGCATACGAGCGGCCGAGTGGCTGTCCACTCCGTTCCAGTGCTGAAGTGCGTGATGTGTTTAAGATGAGATGGCTTTAACGCAATGGGACAAATAAATAAAGTGATCCTTTTAGAGTTGATCGCAGAGATGAGCGACAAAGCACAGACAGACAGATAATCAGACACACGTAAACACCGGCAGAACAGTCTCAGTTAAAAAAACAGCATGAAAAAGGAACACAGGTCATAACGATAGCGAGCCAAATAAAACAAATAAGACGCTCAAATCCAGGCCTGTAATAGGCCAATAAACATAGCCTTGAGTGTTTCAATATGTTCCACACGACTGCTTGTATCGATTTCGGAGTTGATAGGTTTATGTAATACAATAATACATCAGGGTGTCCAGCGTTCTGTCCGGTGCACCTCGGCTCCTTTAGGTGACCTGGGGCTGCCATGTTAATCTGAGGACAACAGCGGCCAGACATATGACCTCCTGCAGGCCCGGGTCTCCTTAGCACACAACAATCCTATTAACATGGCTTTGAATGCGAATGCATGCTTTTACATTGACTAAAGTACTATTTAGCATTCTGCACCTTTTATCGAAAGAAAACGGGATGTCATGTTTTCGTTACTGCAGAGCTGGCTGTTATATACAGGCCTAGACACAAATATAGGGGCCGCTGTCGAGGTGTTGACAAATGAAAGTCACCCCTTTTGAGAGTGTGTGTTTGCGCAGGGATAACCAGCATCCCAAAATCGTCAGCATCCGCCTAATTATGTCATATCGTTGTGTCTGAGTGTTTGCGAAACAGATCCGTGGCCCCCTGAACAAATCCACGTCCTTGAAGTGGAAACCAACGCTGGGATCTCCTTCGGTGGATGGGAAGGTGGTCGTTACATCACACGCTCACGATTCCTTATCCTCCACCCCTCCTCGACCTCACGATATTAAATAACATGCAAATACACCGGGCGCTGCTGTAGTTACCACGACTAGAATCAGGCGTTGGGGGAAGCAGTTATCAAACAAATATACACCAGCCCAGGTTATAACATAGTAGTATACGTATTGACTCCGATTCAGAGCCCTACCTGATGTAGAGGAGCTCATGCAGAAGGTAAGCAGCGGCCGCCAGCAGAGCCCCTCCTGTCAGATACAGCGTTTTTCTCCACCACGAGTCGGAGCCGAGAGCTGACATGATCCCGCCGTAGTCCTGCAAGGGGCAGGCGATGATGTACCCGTACCCGTACAGCGGCTCGTCCAGCCCCCCCGAGAAGCTCCCGTTCAGGCCGAGATCCAGCACACACGACCGCGTCCACGCGAACCCGACGCGCCAGTACATTCTACTCTGTGCTCGCAGCGGGCCTCTTCTTTCCGCCTCACTTTGGCAGGGTTGGGCTGCTTCTTCTTCCACAACGGGGGCTTCATGAGTGCCGGGTGGTCGTCGTAGCAGTCGCCGAGGTAGGATGGGAAGTGGAGGATGATGGTGGAGGTGGTAATGGTTTCGGCGTTGATGCGGGAAGTAACCGGTGGTTGGCGAGGAGCATCTCGCCCGGCGCTTGTCCCCGCTGCGGGGTCGGCATCCTCCGCAGCCTCGCTGACAAGCTCGTTCCCGTTGGGCCTGACGTCACGGCGACGGGTGTCTGACGTCACAGGATCCACCTCTAGAAGCAGCTTTCTCTTGAGGGTGGATGAGAGCTGGGCTTGACTCACGATAATTATTAAATTACTGATCGTGAAGAGAACTAAGACAAAAGATGCAATGGGGCATCGATTTATAGGGCATTTATCCTTGATTTAGTTCAGGCTAAAAATTATTCAAATGCTGCATCTCCAATATCGGCCACGAGGGGCCGCTTCAGCGCCACTCATCGACCGTCAGCCAATGGCAATCGGTCCTGGAGGGAACATATTGTCACCCAGAAGGTTAACTCAAGGGCTAGTCCTCCAATGGCCCCCGGGGCCCCGACACGCCTTAATAAAAGCTTTCATAAGACACCCATGTTTTTCACAACATACAGGTTTAATTACAACTTCCAAAAGACAATGTACAAATTCAAGTAATACTCAAGAACAAACATGGTTTTGTAAAAATGTGTTTTTGTGTGGGCCTTCTGATAGGAGCAGTTCAATGAGGTAAAGCCCTTTGGTGTTTTACCCATTTGTATTGAACAGATGGGAGTCGGTAGATTGGGTGAGTGGGGGTGTGTGGCTGGGATGGGGGGGGGGCAATGCCGGAAGGCGAAGCCATACGGAGAGCCCCCCCTAACTAGTCTCAGTGGCTTTCACACTCTTGGTTCCCTTTCGAAAACACACTCACTTGACACCACAGCGGATGGGAGAGAGTGACACCAAAGTTGTCCTCCATTTGCCAGTTACATCCATGCAGCGTTTGCAACGATCCTTTTTTTCAAATCATGAAAAAATAAAAGTAAATGAAGGTGGGAGTAAAATACAGAGGGAAACACTTCCCCACAAACGGTCATCCATTGAATAGGAGACCTTAAGGAATCCACACTAGGATGAGTGGGGTGTGCTTGTTTCAGAGATTTTGTGGTTGTTTCTGTATAAACAGCAGCTTTTATTAAGGCGTCTGAGCATCTCATTATGATCGAGCCTATTGGAGGTCCCAAAGCATCACATCACAACACGTTCAACAGGTATAGTCACACAGACATACACATACACGCACACACACACACACACAACAAATGATAAAATAGGTGGTTTTAAGTGTACATAAAAATACAGAAAGTAAAAGAAAACAGGAAGTGATTCACTTTTACAACTGCAACGCAAAAGCTCGCCAAACACATAGTACTACTAATAAAAAAATGGTTTGATACAATACATTATGTTCAACCCTAAAGCAAACTTAAAAAAAAGTTGGAATCATGATGGTTCAAAGAACAAGTGACTTATTACTCAAGTTTTCCAAGTAAAATAAAGAAGGTAAAATTCCATTATAAGGCCATTTACAAGATTAAGGGCTGGGAGCAGAATGGAGCACAATCATAATTATTAACAAGCTATGATCCTTTGACCCGGCTCTCAACACCAGACCTCTATGCACAAAAGGGTACCCGCTCCACCTGGTAGTGACACGACAGCATACAGTCAGAAGGTGGATGGGAAACATACACAGGGAGGGGGGGGGGGGGGGGGGGGGGGGGGGGGGGTAGGACCTCTGGCACACACCAGTCGAGACAGACTACTTGTATAGTCCCTGAGGAATGAAGAAAACCCCTACCAGAGGGCCCACCCACTCTCACGTGCACACTCACGTGCACAGTGCTGACGATCGAAGTTCGTTTTTTTTTTTTTCTTTTTCTTTTTTCAGTGATCCCACGGAGCACCCCAATCACAACGACGCGCTCCCTGAGACCGTTCAAGACTGTCAGGAATAAATCACAAACTATGCATACACATACATCGCATAACACCCACCAGTGTTTGTCCAAACACTTCTATCACAGGCGTGTCCACCCAAACGTTTCCCCGCCCCCCCCCCCCCCCCCCATCTATGTTGAACTAGAAGTGCTCTTCCTCATGGCCTACTATTGCTGTCAGTCTCTGGGGGGGGGGGAAATGGCATCGTCCAGAGACACCCTATTCGCTGGCTGGTTCTTGAACATGTGACCACTTCAGAAAGAGAAGGAGGGCGGGCTAGGGGGGATATGTGCTAGCTAAGGGGTTATGCTAGAGAGGGAGAGAGAGGGGGTGTGTCCATGAGAGAATACCTCTAGTTTAAACGCAGAATGTCCCAGCGGCTTGCCCTCTCAAAAGTGATGTTGGAAGTCATTTTGCAAATGGCCGCCAGTCAGTACAAAATGGAGGCTGCTCGGTAAGTGTTGGGCCTACGACTGGCCGTACGAGTTGCTCTGACTTCCGTTGGAGCTCTGGTCGTTCTCACTGGAGGGAAGGGATACACAATGAGGGAGAGTCGTTTTTAGACACCAGTACATCTATTCATAACACAGAGGGCGATGCCTCAAATGCTTTGAACCACCAGTTAGATTAAGCTCCAAGCAACCAACTATAATTCTTGTTATAAAAAGAAAGTAATTGTATGAAAAAGAGGAAACAAAGATACGGGGGAAAAATATATTATAGTATGTATTTTAAGGGATTATTGTCAGACTCCACAAAGATGGATGAAATCAGTTTATTAATACTGGCAGTTTTTGATCACCAGAAAACACTCAGGCTTGACCATCCTATATCTTACTGTAGCACGCAGAGATGGCTAAAGCCTGAACAGAAATATGGAAAAACATGGAACCAAAAGTGGAAATACTTGGCGACGTCATTGACCTGTTGGGAGGGGGCTTGGGTTTGGGCATCTTGTTGAGAACCACGGCCATCTCCTTGCGGTCGTCAAAGTTCTTCCACTGGTCGTACAGCTTCAGGATCACGCGGATGATCTCAAGGATCTACACACAAAACCAAAATGTACAGCTTAATTTTTAAAGCGAAAAAAAACAGAAATGAACAGAAACCGAATCTGTTCACAGTCTTCTGCATTGTCACGGCCACATGCCAGGGGGGGAACCGCGGACAAGAGGGGAACACGGGGGGAACTCTCCCTACCTTGTCCATGTCGACCGAGAGCTCAGCAAACCACTGTCTGGCATCCTTCTGCTGTACCACACAGGCAACATTCAGGCAGGCTACAGGACAAGGAGGGCACACAATGGAGGGTTAAGCATGCGTTTTCATGTACACACACACACACACACACACACACACACACACACACACACACACACACACACACACACACACACACACACACACACACACACACACACACACACACACACACACACACACACACACACACACCCCTTACCTAGTGCAATCATGAAGGGTGGATAGAGGAGACACAGGTCTGTCCTGTATGTGTCGTTCACTATTCGCCTATGGAAAGATAATTGTATTAATTAAAAAAAAAAAAAACATTTCTGCACATTGAGGCGATAACGTCAGCCTTCCTTCGTCTAAACACCCAAACCGTACCAGGCCAGAGGCAACAGCATGTCCTCCTGCCCCATGTCCTGTACATACTGCAGGAGGGGTCTGTAGGGGTGGTACACGATGAGGCAGCAGTCCTGAAACACACGCATCCAATCAGTGACCTCACCTACCGTCCTATAGCGGTCCTTATCGCAATGCAGCTAACAAAGCTCAACGGTCAAGGGTCAACGGTTTCCACCACTCACCATCAACTCCAGTAGGTAGAACTCGCACTCCAATATCTGTGTCGAGGAAAAAGGGCAGAATGTTGTTTCTAGATGATATACATTCACAGACAATTACAGTGCGAAGATGCCTCCCAATATATACATATTCAAGCAACACAGAAAGAGAACTGGCCCACGACTCTGAGACCACCTCCAGAATACCCCACAAATAAAGCAACGCTCAATATCAAAACAGTGCCATTTCGGTCTTGAGAGACAACCGTTGTTTTCAAAGGACTTGGGTTGACTACTTCACCCTAGTCCCCCCCCACCCCCCCCCCCCCCACATCTACGTACAGTAGAGACAATACGAGTTACGATCCCCAGTGGCAGCATCCCGGCAAACTTATTTCCCGAAGGCCTGTGAATCCGCCCCTCCCCTCACAGCCTCTGGACAAGGCAAGGCATCCATTACCCTCTACACTGCTCTCTGGCAGGCGACAGACAACTGGGGCTCCCTCACAGGTTACATGCTAGCAGGACTGCAAACCATCTGACACCGCTATAAGGCATTCCGGGGGCGGTATGAAGACACACACCCTCTGAGCCATCTCCCGCAGCTACATCACTTTCATCACAGCTGTGTAAATATTGGTTTGCTGATTCTCGTGAACCGATCGACATTTCAAAATGGCGGCGGGGTGAGCGGTGGAAAGCTCATGTCATGTTGTTGCAAGGAAGCTTAGCAACGCATAAATAACGTAGGAGGAAGCAGACTTATGGTATGGCGGCTGTTCTTGGGAGGCCTTTCCATTGTCATACATCTGTCATATAGGGACAGCATGTTGGCTGTTGTTCCCATTATCATTGAGGTGAGGAGGAATCCCATTGTATCTCAATGCAGAGCTGTAACCAAAGTTGACTCACATGATTCATTCTGTATGGGAACTCCTTGGGAAAGGCATAGGAAAACCGGGTTTTCACTGTTTGAAAGGAAAGAAAATCATCATGTATGGTTCTTTTCACATGAACATGATGTGATTTTAGTGTTGAAAGTGTGAGCTGCTTGTGGTTGTGGGTCTGGATACGTACATACTGATGTTGCAGCACTGATCAACCTAGTGTTGGAAACAACTCCAAATTCCTGTGAGAAGCAACAATTTAGGAGAAAGATATATATATATTTTTTTACAATACAGAAAAAGTGGCAAAATCTCAGCATGACAAAAAGAAGGCAGATGGGGAAACCCATTTGTGTTGAGTGGCGAGTATGCACCAAAAAATACGCAATTATGTATTACAGTAGTTTGCATACCTCAACTTTAGAGGCTAGAAAAACACAAGTAGGGGCCATTAGCACTGGATCTATACTCTTCAGGGAATATCTGCAAACAAATACACACACACATTTGTATTATAATGAAACCAACAAGCAAAATTAAATTAGCTTTTGTAAAATTGACTATAATTATTAACATGCCATCGAATTGTATCAGTATTTGCTTACCTGGCATAAAAGCGTTTAAAGTACACCGTTGCTGTAGCGATAACCTGCTGCCTTAACTTCAGGTGTTCTCCCAGTGCCTGGATGACTAACGAAGACCAGGTGAAATACAGTTATAGTCTGTTATAGAGTACAGCACAATACTGTTATGTTAATTTATAAAGTGTAGACGTTTATTAAGGTGTCCCAACAAGGCCTAGCTGACTAAAAAGAGCAGGCGAAAAACAGTTATAGTTGGTTTAGTGTACAGCACAATACCTTTCTGTTCATTTATAAAGTGTGTAACGTTATACGTTTATAAATGTGTTAGCAGTATGCTAGATTAAAGCAAACTACAGGCTAATTAATTAAGTCATAGAAGCACCATTGGCAAAGAATATCTGCAGCTTCCAGTACTCCTCTTCTGTGAGAAACTTGAGGTCCTTTTGTCGCTCCTTCATCAGGTCCTGCTTGTCCAGAACCCATTGCAAACTTTAAATAAAAAAAACACCATAGAAATCACATAAAATACCCGACTGTAACAACACATTGAGCAAAGATACAATACCTCTTGAGTTAGCCAGATGCTACACGGCAGACATAGTTCAGTGTTGTTCATAATAATAATAAAGCAATTTAGTTGGATAGATCATACTAAAAGTATGAATAGTGTCATGTACTAGAATTAAACCTCAAAAACCTTTGACTAAAAAGCTGATTTTGTATTGCACTGCTGAGAGATCGTACACAATAAGTGTTAGGCCAGTCAACAAGACTGTTCTTTGTTAAATGCATCCATAATTCATCCTTTTACTTACTAGTGTGAGCTTTGCCAGAAATTCCCTGCCATGTCGTAAGAGCCTAAACGGACAAACTATACTTTAGATGTAACGTAATACTAAACAAAAAGTCAGCACCAGAAGGAGAATCAGTTCAGCTTAACAAATCCCAGTACGACAAGAAAGACGGTCCGAGGAGACAAAAGATGCAGCTAAATAGTTCCGCATGAAACCTTCACGCGCAATTATAATGCAACGTTTTTGAAATTATGACAGGGTCACAGACCTCATTACTAAATAAATAACCCACGACATCTTTGACTCGTAACTCAACGATGAAGAAACGGAATGATTAATAACGAAGCTTTGAATTTAGGAAATTCGTTTTCTTTATTTGGGTGACCAATATTTTATTTATGAAAAATAACTTTCATTATTTGATCGAAATGTTGTTAATAGTACCAATAATAACAATATTCTTCTTCTTATTATTATTTTTATTTATTATAATAACTATGATTATGGCCATATTACAAGGATGAAGAAGATCATGATGATTATGATTCTTATCGCTGTTATTATTATTATTATTATTATTAATAATAATAATAGAGATAAGCATCATAATCATCATGATCTTCTTCATCCTTGTAATATAGCCATAATCATAGTCATCATTATATTATTAATATCATTAGGATAACTTGGTAATGTTTTGTTATTAATAATATAATTGATTACTTACCAGCATGTTTAAAGTTAAACAAATGCAAAATAGAATGACTATATATTATATAGGATTTCACTCCCTGTTAATAAATAAGTAACGACCTCTTGGCAGAGTCTTGGTAGATATTATTGCAGACAGCCACTCCTGAGAATGATGCCAGGTTTCGACATTCCTGAACAGTCCTTAGGTATGCAATGTTTATGAGTGGGCTCGATGGGCAGGGCAAAACCTGCTTATATAAAGCCTCAAACCAAGTGATGAGGGTAAACTGTTCTGCAGGGAGTTTCAAAACCCTTCCAAACCTAAGAAGATCAAACGATACCAACATGAGCTGCAGTCCAGAAAGGAAGTCTTCTTACCGCCGCCACTTTGAGGGCAACTCCGTGGCCACCTCCGTGGCCACTTCAGTCAATCGGATCCGAGTCTCGAGTCCATCTCCTACACGCAGATCAGCTCGGTCTGCCAGCTATTCCCTCAGAGCGGCATCGACGGGGCGCCGGTCGACCTCCGACAAGTCCCGCATGAACAGGTACGTGTGCTGTATTTAAGGCTTACCAATCAAATCAAAAAGCTCCTTCATCCATCGCTCCTCTGTGCAGTGGAAGTATGGAGGCTCTTTGTTTTGGCATGTCCATGGGACTCGGGCCCAAACTGGATTTGGACGCAGCCACCGCCGAGAACCAGGCCTTCATGACCACCCGCACGGGCGAGAGGAAGGAGATGGTGGCCCTCAACGACCGTCTGGCTGTCTACATTGAAAAGGCGAGACACCCCTCCTCACCCTTTACACGCTCTGTCTGTCGCCTGTGGGGTTTGTTTGTTGTGTCGTCTTAACAATGTGATATTATATTTATTCAATCATCCGACACTTTCAAGCAAGAGTACATTCGCAGGCTAGGGGGATACCGGAGATCGAGCCTGGTGCTTTGGGCTGGGAGTCCAACCTGCCGCTGTGTGTCTTCCTGCTGCAGGTGCGCTCCCTGGAGACCAAGAACAAGCTGCTGGAGGATGACATCCACGCCCTGAGAAGCCGTTTCCTACAGCCCTCGGGCCTCAGGCAACTGTACGAGACCCAGCTGAAGGACCTGACCCGGGTGGCCGAGCAGATGAGAGTCCGGAGGGTGAGCTCCACCGCCAAGAGACGCCATCGCCATGACAGCGAGATGACACACGGTTCTCCTTGAAAGAGCGGTTTAACACGACACGCGTGAATCCTCTCTGGGCCAAGCAAAGATGTGATTCTTGCTAACTTACTTGGCTACTACTGATGTTAGTCATTCTACTATTGGTGCTACATCTACTTCACCCGAGCCTTGTGTCTGTGGTAGGACCAGGCCCTGGGGTCAAAGGAGGCCATGGCAGGCCAGCTCGACGCTCTGAAGGCCAGGTACGACCAGGCCCTGGAGGCCAGGAGGAAGACAGAGCTGCAGATTGAGGCGTTCCGCCCGGTAAGGCAGCAGCCGGACCCCCAGCCGCTTTACACTCCAAACATTTCAGTTAGAGGGTGACGGGGAGGTGGGGAGTGAAGTCCGTTCATTGTATCGGTTGGAGCGAATTTAAATATAATACTGCAGGGATTTTGCTCTGTGAACCTGTAGCTCAATAACTGCTGATCACAGTTATTTTCGTATGCTGAGCAAAGCGATGACGCCTGCATTCGCAAACTCTTTATAACCAGGTGATAACATCCAAAAGCGTGTGTGTGCTTAGGCCTTTGCACGTGTGGGTACAAATAAGTATGCACTGACTGAGTCAACATTTTCCACAGGATGTAGATAAAGCAACCTCAACACGCATCTCTCTGGAGAAACATCTGGAGAACCTGGAGTTAGAGCTGACCTTTCTACAACGGGTTCACAAGGAGGTAAAACATGAGTGTGTGTGCGTGTGTGTGTGTGCGTGTGTGTGTGTGTGTGTGTGTGTGTGTGTGTGTGTGTGTGTGTGTGTGTGTGTGTGTGTGTGTGTGTGTGTGTGTGTGTGTGTGTGTGTGTGTGTGTGTGTGTGTGTGTGTGTGTGTGTGTGTGTGTGTGTGTGTTTGTCTAAGGACTCTGGTTAGAAGGCTGTAAGCTTCTGGGTCAAAGCAGGTCGGTCGCATGCCATGCATTCTTGTTACCCAGACTATAATGAGATGGTTATAATCTTGCAGAAATCCATCTCATATGTAGCAACTGTGTATTTACAGACACAGACTACTGTTAGGTCCACCAATTGTCAGCTCAGTGTCAAACGTGCAGAACAACGCGGTCAAGTGTTAAGTGTTGGCAGGAGTGGACATGCTAAGTATGACCATGAGTGCAAATAGATCAATAAATCTGCGATATGACGATACCCACTGACTGAGTATGGCCTGAGTGATTTAGAAATCAGCAGCAACATTATTTTGGTATTTGTCAATACATTTGCTTTCTAAGGAGAACTGTTGTGTGTACAGAGTCACTATTAGCTTAATCTCACAAATCAGATTTTGGATTAACATGTGTAGTCTGTTGGCAGACAAGCTAAAATATGGAAGAACGGGGCATTTTTCTGTCTTTCACTTCATATTTGTTTTAAAAAATCATGTTTCTGGGATATCTGAGTGCAGGATTGGCAAACACAAACGCGCCCAGCAAAGTAGAAAGGTAAAGGTTTCAAATCAACTCTGTGTATACTGGCCACTGTACAAATACACTTAATAAAATCCTCTTCTGAAAGCTTCATTCCCTCCAGCGATTAGTTTATCTTCGGTAGAACATCTCCCTAACCAAACAGTAAACATTGTGTAGCTTTGCCCATTGTGTTTGTTGGTTCCCGACTCAGGCTTTGTGCCGTCTCCCAGCAGAAATTCTGCTCCAACATGTTAGGACTGCTGGATCCCGATTATTACCTTGACGTACTTGAGTTCCAATCCTGTGAACAGGAAATCGAGGTGCTTTTGGAGCAGCTCTATTCGTCGGCCTCCAAGGTCGACCTGACCTTTGGGCTTCCCGATCTTTCCTCGGCCCTCAAACAGATCCAGTCTCAGTACGACAGCATCGCTGCCAAAAACCTACAGGTACGGGGAGAGAATTACGCATTTGTCCAAATTGACTAGCAACAATTCATACACCCATTCACGCACCAACACGACGGTGGTGTCAAAAATGCACCAGCCAGCTCGACACATATCAATATTATTTATTTGTATAATTTATACAAATTGAACTATGTCTTATTGTTAGTTATTCCCTGCTGTTTTTTTTATTTCTTTTTCATTCCCTATCCTCTTATAATGTCAACATAATATCCTTAAATATCCTCGATATCATGACCCAAAGGTTTACCATGACATAATAAATCGGATTAACAGTATGCCATATTTATTTGAATCCCACTACAATTCATGTTTAGCATCCTTTTTATGCAGACTAGAAACTAATGGAAACCTTTTCAGTCAGCACTGTTACACGATTTGTGCATTGTCAGGAAATGGACACTTGGTACAAGACAAAGTTTGTGGACCTGAATAATGCATCAACCAAACACATCCAAAGCCTCCAGAGTCTGAGAGAGGAGAGCGCAGGATGCAAGAAGGATGTGAGCATGACTTCAAAATCAATGCAAAAAGAAAAATGCACTTTTAAAATGTGCTTAATCTGTCTCCAAGTGTCTTACACAAGAAAATATTCATTTTCTGTGTTCATCCTGAAGTGAGCTTATCTATACCGCAGTATTTTTTGTGCATTTTATGCACAGGCTTTTATGTACAGAAGAAACAGGTTGATATAAAGTGTGGGTTTTTCTGCAGATCGGTAATAAGGAGCGCGAGCTGGAAGCCCTGCAGACGAGGAATGAGTATTTAGAGGCGGTGCTCCGCGATGCAGTCGTCAGGTTCAGGAAGAAAGAGGAGGACCTGCAGGTAATGGCCTACCACCGGCTAAGCACCCACACTTTTGTTCTCCAATTCTAGTTTCAGCCCCCCATTCGTTTCCAATCGGCACAGAATTTCAAGCGTGAATCAATTACGTGACTTCGTTTTGAAGCATGATCCCATTTAAAAGTCGTACGGTTTTTCCGCAGAAACCCATTTATAGCCCATTGGATTTTTAAAGCATGAATCAATTCCATAAGTCGTGTCATTTCTCAAGGATTTAGGCTGTTCTGTGCGGTCCTGCTGTGAAACCAATCCGTCTCATTTCATCCCCCAACCACAGGTGCGGATAGCGGGTCTCAAGCTGGATCTGCAGGTCACCAAGGAGAAGATTGCTCTGCTTCTGCGTGACTACCAGGACCTGCTGAACGTCAAGATGGCCCTGGAGATTGAGATCACCACTTACAGGTACAACTCTACCCGGGTCACGTATGAATCAAGTGTAAATCAAGCAATCAGAATCGGGGGGGGGGGGGGTGTATATATGAAGGCGTGTGAAGGGTCAGGTGGACAAGTGCACGGCCATTTGTTTAAATTCAAGTCTGGCCATTCGATTAGATTCATGTCTGGCCATTCGATTAGATTCATGTCTGGCCATTCGATTAGATTAAAGTGTGTCACAGGGACTTCTTAAATTGCTCCAAATTGAGTTCCCAAGCATTTCCCTGCTTGTAAAATCAAGCTCCTTACTTCCCGCTCATGAGGAATTTCCATTTGAGTCTCCCAATCCTTAACGCCGTCTACACTGTGGCCACCATACAGCTGTGTGGCTGGCTACTAACCCCCCCCCCCTCCAACCGCTGAACTGTGTGTCGCCTGTCCCTCAGGAAGCTGATCGAGGGCGAGGACAACCGTCTGAGCGCCATGGTCCACGTCATGTCCCTGAGAGGAGGAGGAGGAGGTGTGGCCGTCGCCTCCGGCTCCACCGCGGCCAACGGCTGCCCCGCCACGCCCTCCGGACCCCCACCGCCGGCGCACTCAGACGCTGGGGGGAAGAGAGGCGCCGGCGCCGCTGCCCCTGGAGCCAACGACGCGACCGTGGAGGAGAGCCGGACCTGAGGGGCAGCGCGAGACCCTCGTCGTCAGGTGGAGTGGATGATTGGCCCCCGTTTTTGTTTACCGAGGGAAAGAGCTGGAGTGAAGGGAGGGGAATTGTCTATTGTATTACTGCAATGATAGGGAACATATATCAACTCTCTATGGGGAACATATATCTATGAAATGTTAGTCTACGACATGAGGATTCATGGATATTGATGAAAAACAAAAATATGTATGACGCCCAATGAGTGAATGTGGGTTGCCGGCAATGATGAGGATTTATCGACGCATCACGGAATAAGCCTCATTGATCCCGGTGGACTTCTGATTCGGTCATCCATTTATTGAATTTCTTCCCAGAACAGTTAAGACAGAGGAGCAGGCATACAACAGCGACTCCCAGCAGAGCACCGTCATCATTTCTGGAGTGGCCGTCCGATGACACGGATGAAGAACAGCAATTCCACCTTAAAAGTGACACTTTCCCCAAGCTTTTGCACAAACGTTTACGAAGCCAGAGATGCTTCTGTGATGTTAACTCAAATTAGGCTTTATGGATATGATAAAAGGAATCGGGACCTGGGCCATCCATTCAGGTTAAGGATTAGGATGTCTTTGAAAAGTGAATTGAACAGCACTGATATTATTAGCAATTATTATAATCAACATTGTGAGCTTGTTAACTTGTTAACACAAACGTTGAAAGAGTAGTGTATTTTGGTTTGTACTGTTCCTGTCCTGTCACTCATCTCCATTTTTGTTGCTAATTAATGTCTGATTATGAATGATATAAAATGGCTATTAATGAATTAATATTCCAAATAGCACCTTAGTTATTTTCCACTCAATCAAAATAAAGTTTAAACCAACTAAATAATGTTCAAGTAATCATGTCAGGTTAAAAATTGCAATGAAGAACCTGGCAAATGTAACCCATTTAGTTGTGGTTGTCGGTTGAGTTAGACTCAACCGATACCACGATTGCACCACCTATTTCAACTCTTTTTAAAATAGTAAAAAAGTCAGCGAGAACTTTCCAATCAGAAAAACACACCACTAGAAAAAAACAATGACTTTCAATATTACTAATGTACAAAATTTGTTAACAATATCAAATATATTTGACACATTATAGCATTAACGTAAACGAACACTTATTTTCTCTTTTCACAATTAGAAAAATGCAGACAGGATATTGTGCAATTTAGAGCAGAAAAAAAACATAATCTGAATTGAAAATAAAGCGATGTGAAATACAGAAATGTTGCAATTTGTACTAAACAGAGGATTGTTTAATGGTCCGTGTGAACTTTGTGTACCTGTGTGTGTGTGTGTGTGTGTGTGTGTGTGTGTGTGTGTGTGTGTGTGTGTGTGTGTGTGTGTGTGTGTGTGTGTGTGTGTGTGTGTGTGTGTGTGTGTGTGTGTGTGTGTGTGTGTGTGTGTGTGTGTGTGTGTGTGTGTGTGTTGCTGTCTACTACAGGGGCTTTGGTTCGCCCCCCACTCCACCGGCCAGGCGGTACACTGCGAGGCTGACTTCATGCCCCAGAGCATCAGCACTTTCCTTAAGAAAAGAAATGTAAACGGCACAGAATCACTGTCATGTTCACTGTCATCACAACACAGTGACAGTTGACGGCCACGTAAACAATGGTCACGAAAGGTCCGAAAAAAATAAATAAAATTAAATGAAAAATATGGAAAAATAACAAAACGTAAAAATATACTTTTCTGTAGAATTGAATTAAAGACAACGACAATGTTTAATAAAGTGTCGTTCAAAACGACACACACCAAAACAAACAAACGTAAAAACACCCGTGTGTAAAGGTTGATTTAGATATAGGTGGTTTAGCAGACGCTTTTATCTAAATCCAATTTGTCAGAAGAAAGAGAAAACAATATATCGCTGTCGGTACAATAAAGATATTCACAGAACAAGTTACAACTTGCAATTTGTAACTTGCAATTGCTAGGTTAACCCATTCCGTGTTTGCAACCAAGATATCTGGGATAGGGCGCTGCACAATGCTCAGTGCTAAGTTTAAGGAGCAGGTATGCTGTGGTTACCTGCGTCGCCGCCTCCGAGTAGACCCTCACCACGTCCTCCGTGCCCGAGGGCCTGACGAAGGAGCGGCCATCTTGGTGCCTCTCCACCAGTCGGTCGATGGCCTCCTGGAGACCGGCCGGACTCACCGTCTTTCTCTCGGCGTCCTTGGTGTCGATGACCCTGCGGTCAGACACCTGCGGGGAGAACACACACCAACCGTGAGCCTACGTAGAACTGACGGCCTACTAGCCTAGCCGACCGCCAGAACGAAAGACAACCCGCAGTGGAAAAGGTCCAAATAGTTGCAGCAACAGCGATAGAGCCTCAAGGATTTTTAAGTCGCCAAAAAGGTAGCCAAAGACTTATTTAAATTAATTTATTAAGCAGAACAAGATTATGAAGGACACACACACACACACACACACACACACACACACACACACACACACACACACACACACACACACACACACACACACACACACACACACACACACACACACACACACACACACACACACCTTCACTTTGAGCTGCCTGTTGGGCAGGTCGGTGTAAATGGCGTCCCACTGCTGCACCGTCATGCCCTTGATGGCTAGTATGGCTTCAATCAACAGCATGTCAGAGATGGCATCACCCACAGTCTATACATGAAGACAAAAATGCAATGCGTTGAGTTCGCAATAACGTGACACGCTACAAACATTAAACATAAATTATCTTCAGAAAATAAAATCCTCTTTTGAAAAAGGTTTTTCATTCTTCTTCTTCAGTTCTATCACATCTTATCATCATGAGATGGTGTGATAGAATTGTATGATCTTGTGGTGTGTGTGTGTGTGTGTGTGTGCGTGCGTGCGTGCGTGCGTGCGTGCGTGCGTGCGTGCGTGCGTGCGTGCGTGCGAGCGTGCGTGCGTGCGCGTGTTTGTGTATGTGCGTGAGTGTGTACCTGGTTGATGAGGTCCACAGAGTTCTTCAGCAGGGTGGCTGCCCCCTGTCTCTCCCCTTCAGAGTCATCACACAGCTGCTGGATCTTCTCCTCGGCTGCCTTGCTGAACAACACCTGGGGTGCAATACAATTTGTGGTGTTGCGGTAAAGCGTTCAACCTTAAATTATCTGTACCTGAAGTCCGTGCGAGTCAGTTTGCTTAAACAAAATTGTCCAGAAGTGCGTGAGTGTGGTTCTTTTTTTTATTACAGGTTTAAAGGGTTGGGTGGTCTTAACATTTTAGAATTCAGACGTCGTTATAGATGAATTACAGCAGATGGTGCTGTATTGTGAAACAAAGGTGTGTGTGTGTGTGTGTGTGTGTGTGTGTGTGTGTGTGTGTGTGTGTGTGTGTGTGTGTGTGTGTGTGACTCACAGTTCCGTGGCCGTTGGCTTCAAAGTACACTCCTATGTCAAACTCCTGGGCCACGTGATGAAGGTGCTTCACCCCGGTCTTCGCGCACCTCACTATTACCTGCAGCGGAAAAAAACACGGATACAATTAAAACGAGACAAAGTGAGAAAGTGAGATAGTGAGTGAGATAGTGAGTGAGTGAGTGAGTGAGTGAGTGAGTGAGTGAGTGAGTGAGTGAGTGAGTGAGTGAGTGAGTGAGTGAGTGAGTGAGTGAGTGAGTGAGTGAGTGAGTGAGTGAGTGAGTGAGTGAGTGAGTGAGTGTGTTTATTCACCTTCATGGTGTCCTCCAGGTAGCGCGTGGAGCTTCCGTTTGCGTAGGCCGTTTGAACCACCGCTATCTTGAGGTCCAGGCCAGCCTATTGGAGGGTTTCACACGTGTCAGACACATTCTGAGCCGCCATCTTGGTGCTTTTTCACCACCATAATACAATGCAATGAACAATGGTTGCGGGGCTAGGTTGAGAAAAAAACTCACATGACCAACCAATTTTTTAAATTAGGACTTCAAATTAGATTATTGAAAAAAAATTAAATAAACATTGAACAAATTAATTCAGGTGAGATGCCAGGTGTGACCAGATGCATTGTGTTAGTATATCTATTAAGAATTAAGATTCAAAGGCTTTTATGTCATATACTCATACAGGATGTGAAGTGAAATGTTGTGACATACTGTCATTCTGTGCTTAAAATGTACATAAAATAGAATAGAATATAAGTTTGAACAGAAGTGAAGAATAGATAAATAATAATAGATGAATTGGTATACAATTAAAACAGGATAAACAGGGAGATGTACTATTCGACACTGTGTACGAGAGGTACCTTTGTGAGCAGTTCCTTGAGGAAGGTGCTGATGAGTGTGGCGATCTTGTCTCCGTCCAGCAGGTGGAAGCGACCATGGTCGTCGCTGTAGTAGTACACGATGCGGTCGGCGTCGCCGTCGAACGAACAGCACCGCTCGCCCGCCTTCATAACGATGCCTTCATAACGATGGCCAGAGAGGACATGGATTACATGAAAAAAATGCTAACTGGCTCAATCTCTGTCCCCCCCCCAGATATGTATTTGCCAGGCACAGTATATATATCAAATGATTAATCAGGATAATCAATAGAGAAATTCAGTTTTTTCCATCATTTGAGGGGATCCCTTCAAAAAGGTCTGATTCACGTAATTTGTTCTTTGGTGGTACTCAATGTAACTCAATATTTACGCATTTTCAATTCTAATACAACTAAATGGCTTGTATTGGTTAAGAGGTGTTGGCTCAGCACATAATGAGTCGCTCAAAGGTCTCAAATGTAATATCGGTTGATTACTGAGCGGTTTAAGGGCTTGAGATTATATGGGGGTAGTAAATTCATTTTAAGATCAAGATTCATCTCAGGTCTTATCGCTATTCTGATTATTTGTATCGTTGCATAACTTTTTATTGAATTAAAAAAACTGAGCAGGTTACAGTCCGACAGGTGAATCACCCCCATCTAAGAGAGAACATAAAACATCTGAAGCGTTACTTCCTCGTTCCTAAGTAACTGCACAGGTGGGCTGCATCTTTAACGTCTGCCCGCTGGCATCTTAAAGGTCCCACAAAATACCCCCAGGTGCGAGTGTGATTAGCCGTTGCAAGCCGTTTTGAAAATCTGCCTGTTCTGACATCACAAGGGGGAGTGCCCTCCTAGATGTGTGCTGGATAGTTCAGTCTACCAGCCGACCCATTGGACTGTAGCAAACGTTGCTCATTTACCTGTCCTACATCTAGGTGGACACGCCCACTTGTGATGTCGGAAGAGGCTGATTTTCAAAACGGATTGTAATAGCTAATTACACTTACACCAGTTGGTATAATATGTCAACCTTTAAAAACATTGATGCATTGATACCTTTCGGAGAATTCTGCTGCACTTTGACGAAGTCGGCCCCACACTGGTGGTTGAGCTTCCCGCCCGTGCCGTCGCAGAACAGGGACACCTTCAGCGCCCCCTGCAGGTAGGGTTCCATCTCGCGCAGCTTTAGCGCGCCGATGCCGTTGGCCCCGTCTACCAGCAGGCATTTCTGGTCATCCGTGCGGTTGGGCGCCTGCCGAAAGGAAGACGAAGAAAGAAAGAGGATCACACACGTTTCAATGGATGGAGGAGGAGGAGGAAGGGTCAATTATTGAATTGAACATATATTTTTTTCCATCAAGTAAAGAAAAAAAAAGCAATAATAAACAGTAAAATAAAATAAAAAGACAATTAAGTAATATTGAACAATGAAACCGACAAATGAAAATAAACTGCCTTACAATTGCTTTACCCGTTCGAAATGTATGGTTAAATAATAATAATAATTTGAGCAGTCCTTTATAAGACACTTTGATCCAAAGTGCCGTGCAGTGACTGATCAGTCATTAGGAGTTAGACGCCGACTCAAGAAGGCATTCAGGGAGGGTTGGACATTCAGCCGTCAAATTATTCTGCCGTGCACACTCACAGACTTGGTCAGTTGGATGAAGGCCTGCGACAACTTGCTGTAGTAGCCCTCCACCGAGGCCTTCCCGTACCCGCCCCGCGTGTTGCAGCAACACACCATGTAGTGGAGCTGAGGGGTGGTCACCAGGCCGTAGTCTGACACGCACACACACACACACACACACACACACACACACACACACACACACAGAAACAGACACAGACACAGACACAGACACAGACACAGACACAGACACAGACACAGACACAGACACAGACACAGACACAGACACAGACACAGACACAGACACACGCACACTCACACGCACACACACAAAGAAAAGAGGGAGTTGTTTAACATGGGAAACGTTGAATAGACATCAGGGAACATTCTGAAAGCATGAAGCAACAGGTAGGGTGCTCACCGATGACAACAGGTAGGATGGAAACCATTATAGAAGCTAGTACCTTTCAGCTGGAAATGTATCACCTGAGCCCAATGCACAAATCCTTTCCGCACAAATTCAAGTGTGAATGTAACCAAATCCCACACATACATTTACATTTAGGGCATTTAGCAGACGCTTTTATCCAAAGCGATTTACAATAAGTACATTTGTCATAATCCCACAAGATACACACACGGTTTGTTTATTTACCTCACCTTTGCTTCGTCCATCCAGGGCAGTCACCCCATCCAAGACAGCATCTGATAGTCTAGCACTGCTGCTCCTAAGGGTACGAGACACATGTTTGCATCTGCATCTATGTTGGGGATGTTGTTGTACTATATACACAGTAGCTCTGTAAAACATGGGTTTGGGTTCGGGGTATTTACTTGATGAATCGTTCCACACATAAACTCTGATGGCAGACAACCTGAAATCTTTGTGAACAGGGTTCTTCACTTTCTTAGGCTTATAATTTGATTTGGACCAATCATGTTCCTTGGTGGCGTGGATCTGACCGTTGGAAACACATCAAATATAATACGGTTTGGAATCGATTGAAAAAGACTGAATCGTACAGGTCTGTCAATTGGGTTGTCATGGTTTTAATCTTTCAAAAAAGAAAATAAACAAATGATTAGACTCCAGACTATACCAGACTACACTCTGGCTTTAGAAAAGCTAACGGTTTGGATGAACAACACTGCGAGGGCGGTGTGCATCGATTGCTAGACTCTTCGGCAGCGCAGTCCCTGAAGTGCCGCCACAGCCGATCGGGTTGGAGGTCTAATTAAAAATATGCCCTCCGAAGCGCACACACAAACTATTGTTTTCCCTTCGGCCGGCGGGAGGACAAGCTAAAACATCTTGTCTGGACACAGGCGTCCTTCGATAAACTCTCTGTAGAGGTTTGAATACAAACCGGTGTAGTAGACCCGACACTGTAGTAATTGATTGGACAAAATTGTCTGCTGAAACCTCTTATCTTTTGAGTTTCTCATCGAGCCCGATCAAATATCTCAGTAACAAAACAGGAAACCCTGTGTAGCTCCACTCATCACATTAGCTGGGTTTCCGGCCCAATCGCTGGGCAGTTGCCCCCCAGAAGTTCAACAATATTATAGTCGAACTTTGGGATCCGAGATCACTTGATGCATAGCGAATGCCAAAGATTAGTTATTCAATTAATTTAGGTATGAAAGCTGTAATGGATAGTGCAGTGTAGAAATATTGGATAGTAGAAATGATGATGTTGACAAACACTAAAAACTGTATACATGTTATGCAACACGGTTATGCAATCTCATTTATGCAGATGAAGATTTACCCAGGCTAAAAGAGGAGAACCTGTATCTACTGACATAGGTGGAGCCAAACGGGAAATACAGGGTGGAACGATATGCGTCCTGCCTCCCTATCCGTCTCTTACATTGCCATTCAACTGCCAACAGGTGTACTTTGACAGGGAGGGACTGCTTCCTACTACTGCAAACAACTCCCCTCTATTGACTTCAATATCTATACATTTGTGTGGGGAACCCGTATACATCATAAAGGGACCTACTTATGGTGGGATCGGTTTTGTTAGTTTCCAAAGAAGCATCACAATGTGTATTATCTATTTTAACCACATGTTTTGTCTCGCTAGGCTGTCAATAGCAGTCGGCTGAAAAGTCAAAATAACAACAAATCTGTCCACCACTAATACCACGATTGCAGATGTAATCGTATGAACTACAGATATAAAGCATAAAAGTCAAACCGGTTGTAGAGAAAACCAGTCCGGCCCCATACCTGGTATCTCTGCCCACAAAGACTTCAGCTTCCTGGTTCGTCAGGTCGATGGACTCCTTCTGGACGAGGTCCTTCAGAACAGTGATCAAGTGATCCTGCTCTGCATTGGCTAGCTGAGTGGCGTAGACCTCCCACGCGGGGGTCAACATCTCCCCCATGGGGTCGATCAGCTTCACCCCGTTGTCTTCCTTGACGAGAGGGAGGGACGTAGAGAATGACAAAGAGAGCCAGAAGCTTATTCATTCATTCAAGTCATCAACACAATAACGATACGGGTGATCACAAGTGAATATAGAGTGAATGAAGACATCCGAGGAAAGAGGGGGGAATGAACAAAAAAAAATCAGTATCTGCTGAATTAATATCAACTGTAACAGTAATGCTGACTGCAGCACCATTGGGATCAAAATAGTAAATCATGTTAGTGAGTTAGAAATGTATTGTCCCCTTGGGGAAATTGTTCTCAGCGAAAAGACAGATACACATGACCGTTAACAACAACATAAAAAATAAAATAAATATGTCATCATATATCTTATCTACAAGTGGTTCGACGACAGCAGAACGAGGCTAAAGGTGAAGTGAGAGATTTCCAGGGGAAAACACCTCGACGGGCTTACCTCAGGGTTGTGGGACGCAGTAACCATGACTCCGATGATGGCTTTGGTGGTTATGGACCTCAGTGTGGCAAGAAGGCCCATCCGAAACATTACATGATCCAGATGATCCGCATTGGTTCGAAAGCCCGCTGTTCCATACTGCAGAACCAACCCGACTGGTTTAGGGTGTAACTTGGACTTCTCTGATACTTCTTGCCATTGTGCCATTACTGAAACACAAAACATTAAATCGGTGCTATGACTAAAAAAACAACACATCATAGCTGATGCTAGTTGTATTGTTTTGACAGCAGGGCATTGGAAGTGCATGACAATGAATATAACATGTAAGCAGCATTTTAATGTATTGATTGACATGCAGTTGGCTTTATACAATTTAATTCTACAATGCTATATCTGTATTTGAATCACTTAAAAAACTTAAAAAACACTCAAAGAAGCAGGAAGTATTGTAGGAACAAATTGAGCATATCCCAGATTTGAATAATCTCCAAATACTGACGTTATTCTGCAAATTCAGAATTTAATCTCAGAATTCTGACTATATTTTTTCCTTTAAACTCAGAACTCGAAAGAAATCCTCTAATCCTCTTCCGTATCTATATGACACACGATTGCATATATTATTATATATTATATTGGATATACAGACGTAAAATACATAAAATACAAATCTCCCCAAAGTACAGAAATGTAACGAGGGGAATTAAGCAATTGTGGTTTAATTCGTGCGAGACCATAACAGTTCTACAAAGTGCTACTACTTACTGGTATCTTCTCAAGATTCCTAAAGTGTAATAACTCATGAGTGAATCCTAATTTTGTGTAGTGGAATGGAGACCGTGGACAATTTATAAAAGGAGACGTGGCTACATTTCCGTGTATGGTCACGTGACGGCGTAAGCTCCTCCAATTGGCTAGCAAACCACTGTGTATGGACGAAGATAGACGTCCCTTTAAGAAAAGGGCATGCTTTTTCTAGGTAATGTTCAGTGTGTATTAATGGGGAGGCTGTTAATGTCGAATTTCTGTGTCGCAACAATGCATCAAATAGCCATAATATTCTTATGGGACCCAGCACGATTGACGTAATTAACCTGTCCCACCATCGGCCTGCATATGTCAACATTCAAATAAATTATGAAAGGATGAATTAGCCATATGCTTAGACTAAATAATAGATTTAGATACACTCTTTTAATATAATACACACCCATTTATTTCGCGTAATGGCTGTCCTAATGACTATCTCTGGATCCAATCTATTCAACAGGCTATGATTTTAAAGAACAATCCTCTATTCTTCTGATCTGATTGATATTATGCTTTCAAAGAAGAAGCGGGATACATGTTTTATACGCTGTAGGCCTATACACCCGTTTACCTTGATAAAATAAAATAAACCCACACGATGTGAACGTGATGCTCGTGAACTCGAGCGTGCGGACCTTCTTGATGCGTACAAGCAGCAGTCCAAATGCTTCTGTCACGCTCATAAATTAACCCTTTTGGCGCATAGTGGTGCGATGTGGTGGTTGGGCCTAGAAAGGAACGTGCTATCCCGGCCACAGCAACTAATACAGGGACGTGTATCATTGTAGACCCCCCCCCCCCCCCCTACTGAAGTCGAATCGCATAGCATTTGCTGAAGGTGAATTTAAATGACAACATTGATGCACACAAATAAATACAGGCTAACGTAACTCGGAGAACATTCGGTCTTTTTTTTCCTTTTATTTTTTATGCTGGCGTCGCGCATCATCACAATTGCCGACTCGCGAGCGCCACCAGGGAGCGGCGCGCGCCCCCACCTCTCCCTTCCGTCGCGAGGAGCCGGTGGAAGACACAGCACAGGATATATTTCCCGCTCTGGAACAACTAGATCAGACGCGAAGACCGCTACCGCCGATCTGCGTTAATTTTGAAGACATTTAGGGGGGCATGTATTTAAAACAATTGTTTGCGTATTTTTTCTTCCACAGTTGACAGTTAGAAAAAAAAGCCAGCTAAACCGATGCCCTTTCTAAACGGAAATATTTAACCGACTCTTGGATTGCGGGTTATTATAGATCCTAAGGTCCGCCATGAATTTTCACGATATTTCATTATCTCCTATCTCATCCTACTTTATATTCACTCTCCTGTTTCTTCCTTCCTTTTAAATGTATTTACATATTGCTCTAGCGCTAGCGAATCGGTTCCCCTGCCAGCGGAGTGTTACGTAACAGCGAGGCTTCAGCTAGCCGAGGTGCTGAACTGAACGGTGCTAGACTACCCGGGCGAGCCGAGGGGAACCATAACCTTGCGTAAGTCTGCTTACACCGAGGCGCGTCCTATAGCACGGCGCACATCATCGCATGTGGAAACACGGTGAGCGTCGGTTGATTTTGATCTAATTTGCTCTTTTCTTATTCGCCCAACGAGAAGGTCACGGGCCTATTCATCGGAGGGAATCGTAGAGGACCGAGCATCGGACTCAGTGTCAAAAAAAGGAAGCAAGCGGGGCTACCAATCTCCCATCTTTATTCAGCGTTCCTCGGAAGAATATTCATCGCTGAGTCGGTCGATTCCACGGAGAGAAAATGTCGGGGCAAACGCTCACAGATCGCATTGCCGCTGCGCAATATCAGCTAACGGGATCCGATATGGCCCGTGGTGTCTGCAAAGCCACCACTCACGAGGTGATGGCGCCCAAGAAGAAGCACCTGGAGTGTAAGTGTCCCTTTTCGTTCTCTCCTCTCCTGCATTGCATAGCTTTTAAGACTCCCTGTAGCATCGAGGGGTTGAATAGACCTACCCCACTAATGTCCCCCGTCCACTCTTCCTCCACGATTCAACATGGGCAGAAAGAGCTGCATACAGACATGCACATTATAGGATAGGAAAAGAGAAGGAACCGCAGCCGTGCAGCCAGACATCCATAGAGACGGACGGACGGACAGACACACTTGTGGCAGTCACATCCACAGACAGACAGATGGACATGCATACAGACAGAGTGAGAGAGCGACCAACTATAATGATGGCCTCATAAAGAGATGAAATGTACGTTGGCATGACGCCTACTTATGA
>NC_079432.1:6414575-6424575 GCF_026213295.1 Gadus chalcogrammus | reverse complement strand
CACGCACACGCACACGCACACACACACACACACGCACACACACACACACACACACACACACACACACACACACACACACACACACACACACACACACACACACACACACACACACACACACACACACACACACACACACACACACACACACACACACACACACACACACACACACACACACACACAATCATGTTGTCCACCAATGATGATTAGCATATACACAAAACAGAAACATTGCCTGGCTACATGTCTAGTGTCACCCAGCGGCAAAATCACTAAAATCTTTAGTTTACATTTGGTAATAACAAGTCATATACGCCTGTGTACAACCAGTGCTAGCATGGATGCTACCTACTACACAGTCGGTGTATGATACTCTAGAGTGAGTGGGGGATGGGAAAGAGAGAGGGAGACAGAGAGAGAGAGTAAGAGAGGGAGTGTCTCTCGGTCAACCTTGTGTTCAGCTGTGCTGAACCATACCTTAACAGTACACAGGAAGGAAGCCATTGCAACATGAAGAAATTAGAGCACAGTTTGCTGCACCAAAATAACAATGTGGGTAATGGTTATAAAATACAACAAGCTTGACATAAATTGTGTAAATATTACATTTTGACACCAGATTTGACGCACAGAGCTGCTCTAATTATTGGGGCAACAGGCTAGGTCACCGTTTGCGCTGTTGCAGGAAGGGTTAGGGGGATAATCGTACCGTAATCATTGCTAGTAGCCTCAGTGACACTGAGCTGGAACACACTGCCACCACTTACACACTGGCATCCCCTTATGGCAAGCGTGGCATTACTATGTGTGTGTGTGTGTGTGTGTGTGTGTGTGTGTGTGTGTGTGTGTGTGTGTGTGTGTGTGTGTGTGTGTGTGTGTGTGTGTGTGTGTGTGTGTGTGTGTGTGTGTGTGTGTGTGGGGGGGGGGGGGTTGTGTGTGTGGGAGGGAGCGAGCGGGGTGTTGGTTGATGGGAGGACGGCCCTTCCCTAGTGATTAGCAATTATCTGTTGACAAAGCTGGAGCTGGCAATCCCCTCCTCTAACCTTTAACAATCCCCTGGACCACCATTATGACCACCACTAAGACCACTGCTATGACCATCACTCTGACCAACATCAACACCACTATGACAACCCCACCACCACCACCACCACTAAGACCACGACTATGACACCGTCATGACACCACTATGACCACTACCATGACCAATGTCAACACCACTATGACACCACCACCACCACCACCACTAAGACCACCACTATGACCACCATCAACTCTACTATGATCAACGTCACCACCAGCACCAATATGACCAGACCACCCCCCACCACCACCTCGACCACACCCACCTCGCCACCATAACTGCACCCAACTCCGTCTCTGTGCCCTCACTTTGCAGTCCTCCTTTCCTCTTCTATTTGTGGCCAGGTGCCTCCCTGTTCTGTCTATATTTTCGACAAGGCCAAGGTCTGTTCAATACGCCAGCCTTGAGTCATCAAAGGGGCTGTGCTTCTCTCTCCTATAGCGTCTGCAACAACCCACCACTCGTTCTATATCTGAAACTGAAATACACATTTGCACGCTGCTTTTTTTATTACATCTTGTCGCTATTTAGCTTGGCAATTTTCCCACGTATATATCTGCAGCACACACTCATTTGCATATTTTTTGAAAGGTTATGTTTCATATTAAGAGGGCATTTAAGTGCCTGCAAGTTCATAACCAACCTGACTCTGCTGCATTATGATGACAGCTATCTGATGTATTTGATTACCAAAGAGCCTTAAGGATTTAAGCATACTGCAGAACTGGATAATGTTTGAAATAGGCCTTCCTAAGAGTCATCCTGTCTCTCACTGTCTCGATCATAGTCGCTCTCTCTTTCTCCCTCTCTCTCTCTTTCTCTCTCTCTCTCTCTCTCTCTCTCTCTCTCTCTCTCTCTCTCTCTCTCTCTCTCTCTCTCTCTCTCTCTCTCCCTCTCTCTCTCTCTCTCTCTCTCTCTCTCTCTCTCTCTCTCTCTCTCTCTCTCTCTCTCTCTCTCTCTCTCTCTCTCTCTCTCTCTCTCTCTCTCTCTCTATCTCTCTCTCTCTTATACATACAAAATAAGTGCTTACTCTACTATCTGTAAATAGAGCCTCCCTTCTTTGCTACCTTGCTGTTTTTCTGTCTGTCCGTCTGTCTCTCTCTGTCTCTCTCACGTCTATCCATCTAATAGTCTGTCTGTACATCTGTCTTTCCATGGGTCCGTCTGCCTGTCTGTCTGACTGTCACTGTGTCTCTCTATATATGTGTGTAGGGGAAATGTAAGTGCGTTTCCGAACTTTCCGTCTGTATCTTCAATCTTTAATAACATTTGTTGATAACCATCAAGCATCCACCATGCAAACGTAACAAAAAAAACACAAAATAATTCAGGAAAGGTTTCCAACAATGAGTCAGTGGACATCATTATTCCTATATATTATCCTTTTTTCATTGTGAGAAAGTGCAGATAAAAAAACGTTCTTTATGGAAACGTCTAACATTATCGTTTTGTGCTACAGATCTGGTGGGTGCCACCAACGCCACCAACGTGAACATCCCCCAGATGGCGGACACTCTGTTTGAGAGAGCCACCAACGCCAGCTGGGTGGTTGTCTTCAAGGCTCTCGTCACTAGCCACCACATGTGTGTCCATGGCAACGAGGTGGGTGGGCGCGGCCCGGTTGCATCAATCTGGCTCCATCTCATTCATCTTGGCTGCTTCAGATGCCTTATAAATCATACATTTAATTAAAGCCAAATTCAATTCAGAAGAGTGCTCGGTTAAGAATTCGATCCAATACATTTTTCCAAAATTACACATTTGGCGTCCCCACACTATACACAAAGGGAGCAAGAATATGTTGAACGCTTACACAATGAGAGTGGTCAATACTGCTGCACAAGTTATTTGATTTGGGGGCTTTGGGATCCGTTGGGGTGGATTTGTGTTGCTCAAATAGCTCTAGATGCAGCCCACTCAATGATGGGTTTTAGAACCACAGTGGAATGGGTTAGGGATTTAGACTAAGTACACATCGCCAGCTGAATGAAATGATATAACTCTCTGGAGACCAGTGTCTCAGCAGAAAGCCCTGAAGAGATTGATACAGACACTACTAAATATTATCATCCTGAAATGTGAATCCTAAGGAAAAGGGTACCGGTAGGTATTTATGTTGTGTGTTCAGAAAGTGTAGTGTTTTTAGGTCTGTTGAAAGAGTAGATAAAATAAAGATTTTTAGGACTTCATAAAATACAGAGTTTAACTGTTTTTAATGTGGTTGTTTTGTTTTTTTACCCACAGAGGTTCATTCAGTACTTGGCCTCCAGGACCTCTCTGTTCAACCTCAGCAACTTTATTGACAAAACCGGTTCACACGGTAAGCATAGAGAACTCCCTTAAGCATCTTGCATGGCTAGTCAGAGAGTGTGTGCTTGATTGACTGCCTCTCAAATGGTGAGCAGGGGCTTGTAGACCATCTATATATTATCCAGTATGGATAACAGCAGAACAACGTAAATTGGATCATCTTGGTCAGCCAGGGAGGAATTAACGCAAAGACATGCACACTGTGAGATATCAGTATATCCATGTTATCAGCTTGCAGGAAGTCTATCAGTCATGAATACAAAAATCTGTCATATTTTCCTCAATATTTCCGTGATAATTACATTTGTATGCTGTTCATTTCCCCCCAAGGATACGACATGTCCACATTTATCAGACGGTATGGACGCTACCTGAACGAGAAGGCCTTTGCATATCGCCAGATGGCATTTGATTTCACAAAGGTCAAGAAGGGGTACGTTCAACATACCTACGGCTGACTACATAATAATAGGCGTTCACCTTGCTTTGCTCCTTGACCGTAAAACAATCCTTTATATTGTTTACCTGCTCCATTTGTTTATTAGCCAAAGTTTTGTTTCCTTACACAGTGTGATTCCAATGAAATTGAATCGTGATTATATTGTGTCTAATTTTATGACTGATGCATGTTTAAATATTTGATTGCTTTTAACTCTCTATTGCCCTTAGTCATTGACACGTGTAATGAAACATAGTGTATTAATAGTCATAAGGAGCTTTCACATCAGTTTTCTCAAGGATGCCTCCAGGTATATCTGTGGCAATTGGGAATCAAACTCAATTTTCTCAGATCTTTCATTTTTCCACTGAGCTATTCATGTCTCAATAAAACGAAGCATTTGTTCTGATATGATTCATGCTTTTCTGACTGGTGCGATCAAATCCATGGGTGAGGATGGTTCTAGAGGTTAACCCCCCCCTTCTGCTGTGGTGTCCCCCAGGGCGGATGGCGTGATGAGGACCATGACCACGGAGAAGCTGTTGAAAGGCATGCCCGTGCTCCAGACCCAGATCGACACGTTGCTGGAGTTTGATGTGAGAGCCTGACACCCTTCTTCTTCGTTTTGAAAAATCTTTCATCGTTTCGCAATGTTCACCTTTCAGAGTTTACCTGGCTCTACTCACCCCCAACCGCCCCTTCTCCTCCCATACTCTCCGAAAAACCTCCATCTTACACAATTGTATGTTGTACGTCCTGGCACCTAAAAATAGTCTTTAGCGTTGTGTATCATCTTATCCATCCTAGATATCTTTGTTCTATTCAGGGAATTGGTTAACCTAGCGATTGTAAATGATTGGCACTTGTTTCTATGAATAACTTTACTGTACCGACCGGGATACATTGTTTCTCTTTCTTCTGACAAATGTATTTATTGTAAGTCGCTTTGGATAAATGCGTCTGCTTAATGCCCTAAATGTAAATGTCAATGCAATGGAAGCCACCCCAGTTCCTGTACTGTCCTGTGAGTACGGAGTTAGGCGTTTTGGTGTTTTTTTGTGATTTCGGTGTGTTTTCCTCTCGCTCAATAGGTTCATCCTAAAGAACTGAACAACGGAATCATCAATGCAGCGTTCCTGCTGCTCTTCAAGGATCTGGTGAAACTGTTTGCTTCCTACAATGACGGTGTCATCAACCTATTAGGTGAAATACCTGTAACCTTTTCCACACTGGTTTGTTTGAACCAGCAATTCCTTCTCTCTCAGCTTAAAGATGCTGTAGGTTAGATTGGAGAGTTGTAATGAGAGAAAGCTGAAATGAGCGGAAGAGAGCAAAATTGAAACTAAGAGACCACAAATTGTCCCCCCCTCCTATCCTTGAAACCTGTGATTGACAGGCAAGATGGATTCCACAAATCAATCATGGCAGAGATGCCCTGATAAGTCAGAATAGAGACCAATCAGGTCTCATTACTCAATCCACTCACTAATAGCTGACGGACAGCTTTGCCATGTCTAATAAATTACCCAAAAAATAGTTGCTCTTGACTCTTACCTACAGTACCTTGAAGCTTTCAAATGTCCCAGTATCATCTGTGCTCGTTTGATTCTGATGCGTATTTTATGCTGCGTGTAGAGAAATATTTCAAGATGAAGAAGGGCGACTGTAAGGAGGCTCTGGAGATCTACAAGAGGTTCCTGACCAGAGTGACCAAGATCGGGGAGTTCATGAAGATGGCCGAGGTACAGAGCTACCCTCAAACCTCCTGGGATATAACTGTCTCTAATAAGGTCTTAAGTGGTGTTTATTTAGATGTTTTTCTTCTTCTTTCTACCATTAACAGACTATTGGAGTCGACAAGAATGACATTCCTGACATCAACTATGTAAGTATACAGACCAACACACATACACGCCCACGCACACACGAAAGGCACGCAACCACACGCACTCACACACAATCACGCACACACAGACACACACACACACACACACACACACACACACACTGACACATGCATACAGACAAACACACACACACACACACTGAAATATTCCAAATAACATAATGGTACAATCTTCGCCTAGTGCCTCCACCCGGGTGTAGTGGTGGATCTAGCTGACTCAGACGATGAAGACTGTCCCTTTACACCTCTTGAGGACCCGGTAACCATAGAAACAACAAAGGGTTGCCCCTGACAGAGTGCCTGTTTTCAGGGTGGTGTTGGGTGTTGGCATGATCTGCTTCTCAGTGTGGTATCTCTCTCTCTCTCTCTCTCTCTCTCTCTCTCTCTCTCTCTCTCTCTCTCTCTCTTTGGACAAATAAGTAATGATAAAATATTGATAACCACTCGTGTGTTTTAAGCCAAAGTTGAAAATAATGGAAGGAAGTGAACAGATGTCAACTTTAGACTCTCTGTCTCTCTCTCTTTGTCAATCTCTCTCCCTGTCTCTCTCTCCCTCTCTCTCTGTCTCTCTCTCTCTCTCTCCCCATCTCTCTCTCTCTTTGTCAATCTCTCTCCCTGTCTCTCTCTCTTTATCTCTCTCTCTCCCTCTCTCTCTCTCTCTTTCTCTCTCTCTCTCTCTCTCTCTCTCTCTCTCTCTCTCTCTCTCTCTCTCTCGCTCTCTCTCTCTCTCTCTCTCGCTCTCTCTCTCTCTCTTTATCTCTCTCTCTCTCTCTCTCCCTCTCTCTCTCTCTCTCTCTCTCTCTCTCTCTCTCTCTTGCTGTGGTGCCATCCCAATTAAAACATAATTCATATCAACGCTTAATAGGTTGAAGGATGGGTGTGGTGCTTATCTTATCACTAATAATGAAAAGGAAGATCACAATAAAACGAGAAAAAAAACTATATAAAGATCTCAAAAAAAAAAACAATACGATATCAAAATAATATCAATGAATACATAATAAAAATATTTGCATGGGATATTTGCATGGAATAAAACCCATAAGAACGTCTGCTCAGCCTGGCAACAGACCAAAACACATTCAGATTCCACCGGCCCCATCCGCTCCCTCTTCAGAGTGATAAAACAGCCGCTGGGTTCAGGGATTCACTGATAAACAGAAAGACGGGTACCAGTAAGTGATGGGCTCATTGATTCGTTTGTCTCCATGGCAACCCCCCCTCCCCCGCCTCTGCCTTCAGGCTCCCAGCAGCATCCTGGAGTCCCTGGAGACACACATGAACGGCCTGGAGGACGTGAAGGGGGGAAAGAAGGGGTAAGTCCCTGAGTCACATGACCCCGTGCCCCCGTTGACCTCGGAGGGACACGTGGGACGTTGTGTAACGCAGTGCGACGAGATGTGGTGATCTCTAAGATGTGTGTGTGTGTGTGTGGGAGGGTGGCTGGGTGGTTGTGTGTGTTTTTTTTTTCAAGTGTGTGTGGGTGTGCGTGTGTGTTTCTTCGAGTGTGTGTGTGTTTGTGTGATAATTCATTCGCTGCGGTGGTTTGATTAAACTGCAAGTGACTGTGGGTAGCAATTACAGCCTAACAGGTCAGAACTGAATCCTGACTCAACTGGATTCGATTTCGGTTTTTGGTTCTCCTGACCTGTTGATTTGGTTTAATTTAATCCCTCCTTTCTTCTTATTGCATCTTATGTTCATTTGGAATCACCAGGGAAGGGTGAGCATACTTGTTTCATTTGGGGTGGCTGACTAAGTAAACCAACCGTTTTATTGTATAAGTATCACCAAGCCTACGTAGGCACTCAGTTGTAGAAGCCTTGACGTGTGCTGTGGTTTTTCCTGGATGCCTTTCACTGCACTCTGATCTTAATGTGTTGAACTCAAAGGTCTTGATGTGTTGACAATAAGAGACACATGATGGGAATAAGACCCTGTGTTGTTAATGCATCCCAAATTCACTGCACCCAATGTATAATTTGTCGCCTTAAAAACACGTCATGTGTGTCACAATATAAAGGGTTTTCTTCCAAACTCTTACTGGTCAAATCATGAATATTACCTCATTTAGGCAATTATATTCCCTATATTTCAATATTGAAGCATTTTTATTCTAAATGTGTGAAAATAATGTTTTGGAAGAAACTCTTTCCGTGTGAACAATCTATATTAGATATAGATAGTTTCAGTATTATAGGATTTGTTTGTCCAACATCCATTATAGACTTGATTTCATGGACCTATTTAGCACTACTAACACACCTGCCGAACACACATTCTCTTCACATCTAATGCACCTTTATTTTGCCCATTCTCTCCCTCAGGTCTCCATCAAAGGTAAAGATTTGACTCTTCTTACGCTCCTGCCTTCTGTAATTTTCCATCGTCTTTGCGACACACTGTTGTACTAATTTGCATATGATATCAAGACGGGGTTTCCTGCTCCTTCTTGCAGGGCTCCCCTACAAACAATGTGTCTCCCACTTCCACTCCGGCCAAATCCTCCAACGCCGTCCCCACACTGCAGCCCCCGCCTGGGGAGGCCGCCGGTGCCGCCGCCGCCGCCGCCGCCGCTGCTCCAGAACCAGTCGAGGAGTAAGACGCCATTTTGTGTAAAAAATAACAACAGCAAGCTCTTTTTTTCCACCATTTAGATTCAGATTGTAGTACTCGGACAAAGATGGACCAATGATTAATCTTGAAAAAAATGTATGGATTGATAAACACTAGGTAGATTTCAAGCCCATAAAATAATGGCAGGAAGTGTACGGATTTTAACTTCAGTCTCTCTCTTTCTACCACTATCTCTGTCTCTCTGTCTCTCTCTCTCTGTCTCTCTCTCTCTCTCGCTCTCTCTCTCTCCCTCTCTATCTCCTCTCTATCTCTCCTTTCTCTCTTCTCTCTCTCTCTCTCTCTCTCTCTCTCTCTCCCTCTCTCTCTCTCTCTCCCTCTCTCTCTCTCTCTCTCTCTCTCTCTCTCTCTCTCTCTCTCTCTCTCTCTCTCTCTCTCTCTCTCTCTCCCCTCTCCCCCCCTCTCTCTCTCTCTTCTCTCTCTCTCCCCTCTCCTCCCTCTCTCTCTCTCTCTCTCTCTCTCTCTCTCTCCCTCTCTCTCTCTCTCTCTCTCTCTCTCTCTCTCTCTCTCTCTCTCTCTCTCTCTCTCTCTCTCTCTCTCTCTCTGTCTCTCTCTCTCTCTCTCTCTCTCTCTCTCTCTCTCTCTCTCTCTCTCTCTCACTCTCTCTCCCTCTCCCTCTCCAGCTCTCTGTTGGACCTGGATCCTCTCTCCTCCTCAGGTCCATCTGGACCCTCAGCAGCTCCTACTTCCTGGGGCGGTAGGTGTTATTTCATTGATTGACTGATTGAATCATTGGAAAGCCAGTACATCCCAATAACGCATATGTCCCCTCTTCTACTCCTTCTTCCTTTTCTTGCTTTCCCACAGATCTCCTGGGGTCAGGTTAGTGTCACGTTGCAAGTTCTGTTGGCCTCCTGAATTGTAGGCTATAATCTAGTTCAGCTTTATACAGGACTAAATCCCAGGTTACCTTGGTGTCAGTTTGAAAGCTGACTTAGCTAAAAGCTATATTGCCAGGTTTATGGAGCCCTGTTTCACTACCAGGTGTGACGTTGATTAGCGATCACAAACCATGTTCAAATCTACCCTTTGGTCCCATTACAAATGTACGAGTGTCCGCCCAGATGTACAATGGTTAGATCAGCTTATTAAAACAAAGGATTAGTTCATCATTAACTAGAGGCCTATAAATGACTTATGAATTAACTTTATTATGAGGTGTGGATCTGAAAGGCTGAGCTCAAGGTAACCTGGAACAGTAATGTCAGTGTTCGAGAAAACATAGGCTAGAGCTTTGGAGGTACTCCTTGCTTGTCTCATCGTGTTGTTCTCTTAGTCTCTCTGTTTCTCTCTGTTTTCTCCTCCTTCTTCCCTCCACATCTCCGTTGTTTGGTCCATGACGGCCTCTTTCTTTTGGGGGTTTCCGTTCACCTTCCGGGTGATCGGCTTTATTGCTTTGATATTTATATCGTTTTGTATTTACTTTTCGGTTTCGTATTTTAATTTTTGGGGGTATTTCAACACTGGTTCCTTAATAACCGTCACTCGATCTCTGTGTTTTTCGACCAAACGTTCTTTGGGGGTTGGTTTATTAATTCGGTTCCTTCGTTCGGTTCCTTTTTTTTTTCGGTTTGCTTTCCCCCCCCCCCTCCACGTCGCACGACAGAAATGGGCGACTCCTTGT
>NC_079432.1:6394575-6409575 GCF_026213295.1 Gadus chalcogrammus | reverse complement strand
GCTACGTTTGTAGATATGTTCGATGCAATGCCAGACACGAACGTCTCCGGGGCTGAAGCCGCTCCCAGTGTGGATCTTTTTGCAGCAGGTACCCCTCCTCCCCCCCCCCCCCCCCCCAACCCACTACCTCCGACCTGCTGATGTGCAAATCCCTACCTTCCCTCTCCGCATCCCTCTGCTTTGCCCGGGTCCCTTGAGCTAAACTAAACAGAGAACTCTCTGAAACGCTGGAGTGGATGGAGAGCGTTCAGAGGGATGCGGAGAGAGTCATGGCTGGGTAGGTTGACTCCCGGCTGGAATGCATCGGGTGCGACGCCCGATGCGTGCAAGTGCGACCCTGCTGCAACCTATCGAACCCTTGAGCAAGCGCTTACCCAGCTCCTACATGACACATGTCTTAAATTACTTAATTTATTCATTATTATTATTATGATTTATTTTGCATTCAAGAATTAACTGTAAGTGATTGAAAACGAAAGTGATAAAATAGCGAAATAGTGACTTAATAGCATTCCCGTCTGGGCTAGCAACAAGCTATTCACCATCGCGGAAGCAGCCTTTCCCTCTCTGCCGAGCATGGTCTACCGCAGGTCGACGATAGCAACAGTGCACCATAAAGAGCCTGTTTAAGCATCTAGGTCTGTGGGATTGCTTTTAATTTGTATTTTCTTCCCCCACGCGCATGCAGGCATGTATACACACGCCTCAGTATGCGTTGGTGGCGTGCACACGCGTGTGGTGGTGGTTGCGTGTACGGATGCTGATGTTGGTTGTCGCAGAGCGAGTGGCCATTTTGTGTGCGTTTTTTGTGTTAAAACGTCGTTGTGTACCTTGGCCCTTCATAGGGGATATGTTCTCCTCTCCTGCCCCCAACCTCTCGTCCACAACTCCCTCCAAAATGGACAGTGGCGCCATCATGAATCTGTTTGGTGGTGGGTAACCGACCGACCTCTCCCCTTCCCGTTTCCTTTGATATCGTTTGCAGAAAGTCAGAGATCTGTGTGAACGAATGCGGTCAGGATGTGGTTGTTTTCAGTGTTAACCGGATGGGTATTTCAAGGTTGAGGAGATTATTTTTGGAAATATCGTTTTGGTGCTGGTATCTTATTTTAGAGTTTTCTTGGTTGGGTTGTGAACCAGATTCTTGTTTGCTGTCTGGCTGTCTGGGACTGGATGGTGTCATGCTTGTTAGTTAATTACTTAATCTCTATGGTAATTTATTTAAAGGTTCAATATGCTAAATATAATTGTTTTTAATGTCCTCTAAAAAAATGATAATGTCAGGTCGACCCTAACTTTAATGCTAAAGAGATCTAGGTAAATTGCTCTCACTCTGAAACAGCTTAGAGAAATCTCATGTTACATTTTAAGTACCAAGCCTCACTGGAAGAGGTTGGGCGAGGTTTGGGAAAAGCAAGGCTGAGGAACAGAGTGTATTTAATTTTTCTCAAGTCATACTGGAGCTAGTTTGAAATCGCAAATAATGCACATAGTTCCTTCAAATTGTGTTGAGAAGCCTTTTTTATTACGACTTTGAATGAAGAGATTATGGAGGAGTGTGTGATGATAAACATAATAACTGTATACACTCAAACGACGTTCCTTTTTAACCCATTGCTGTCTTGCTCGGTGTTCCCAGCGTTCCCAGGTTGACTGTTAACCCCTTCTGTGCCCTCCATGCTGCATCCGGAAATGGCCACGGACACTTTTTTATTTTTTATATTTTAATTTTTTCGCCGCGTTCTGGTTGGCTGGCCAGAACCCGCGGGGGCCGAAGCCACACCCCCTGCGCCCGCGGGCCCAGGTGCCGAGCTGATGTCAGGTAAACAAGGGCTCCACACTTCAGTGCATGGCCGTTAGGAAGCGCTTGTTGGCAACGTTTTGATTTAATTTAACTAGTGCTGTCAGTTAAACGCGTTATTAACGGCGTCAACGCAAACCAATTTCAACAGCGTTAATTTTTTTAGCGTGCGATTAACGCAATTCTTTTATTTAAAAGATAAATACAAAGTTTTTTTTTTTTTTTTCTTTGGCTCAAAACAAAGAAGCAGTAGCCTGACTGCTTTGTTCAAGGCGGTATCTTTGTATGTTCATCGTTTAATTGCACTATAGGCTTTTCTTTTGTATCGTCCTGTTTTGATCAGTATATGCCAATGTTGTTATCAATAAAAAAACATTTGCACAAGGCAAGCCGATGCACTTCTCTATGTTGATAAGAGCATTAAAATGAGAAAAGATTTCTTTGGGACAAAGAAATCAAGGGATATTTAGCATAGAAAAAATAATTGTGATTAATCGCGATTAATCGTGAGTTAACTATGGCATTAATGTGATTAATCGTGATTAAATATTTTAATCGCTTGACAGCACTAAATTTAACATTAAACAACCTTAAAGGTCCCATGTTATACCACCAGGTGTGAGCCATTACAAGCCTCTAGTGACATCACAGTGGGTGTGTCCACCTATATGTATGCCGGATAGATGACCAACCGGCAGATGTTCCAAATGGCTTGTAATGGCTAATCACACTCACACCTGGTGGTATAAAATGGGACCTTTAAACAACGTTAACATACTGTGACATGACGTTACATGTTTTTCAAAGTGCCATCCATCTAGTTCTCCTATTGATGACTGTTTTTGCCGGTTTTGTGGCCCAAATGTTGTCGATCCTTCAATAACTATAATGTGGGTTGTCCATACCTCAATACCACACCAAAACCTCTATTCCTCATACTCTCTGTATTGTACGTGTTCGGGTCATTGGATGAGGTGCATTGTGTGAAGGACCATAGTTTGTTGAACATATGTATTGATAGCTTTATGTACATATAGGCCTCTCTATCTAACACGACATCATGAGTCATCCATCCCGAATTCAGCACGCATACCGTGTGCATATCAATGAATGAATGAGTCTCGTGGGATTTCCCCCCTTCCATCCCCCGCCGCCGTCATTTCACTGGCCAAGTGGCTGTAACCATAGGAACTCTGTCACCCTGGCAACAGTGGCCTTTCTCACCTGTGTCCGCCTGGTTTCCTCGCCCCTGTCTGTGTCTCTGCATGTTACGTAACTGTTGGTCGATGAACACTTCGACTAATACGACCGCTATAGAAACCTAACTTTTCCTTTCCTCTTGCTATCTCTCACCTTCCTCTGTGTCACAATAACTCATCTGTATCTGCTCTTTGGAATCGTTTATTTTGCATTGACTGTCTCACTCCAATGTGTCACCTCCTCCGTCTCACTTTCTCTCTCTGATCATTCTCTTTTGCTCCCTTTAACACGTTCTTTCCTTGCTTTTCATCTGGCTCATGGTTTGGCTCATTGCTTGCTCCCTGCTCTTTGATTGGGTGAGTGCCACGCTAATTTCCCACAGTGCACTGCTGCATTGCAGTGCTACGAGCTTAGCAGTACCGCGCCGCACTGTGATGCCTGGCAGTTGGAATGGGAGTGTGTGTGTGTGTGTGTGTGTGTGCGTTTGTATGTGTGTGAAATTAAGTACCAGCCGTATGTCTCTACTGCAGACTTCTGTGGAGGAAAATAAAATACTGTTATAGTTGCCTTGGTTTTAAACCACTAGTTACTGGCTGGTTTCTTGCAGATTTCTATTTGGATATGATTTTGTCAAAGTGTGCGTCAGTGCGTGCATGTGTGTGTGTGTTCCCTCTGATTTTTATCATGTGAATACTAAATCATTGTTATCATAGCGATTACTATACGCATCAATGTATAATACTATTAGTACTAGTGGTCCTAAATTAACGAATTGTTAATGATAAGTTCATTATTAACTGAAGGCTTATAAATGATTTATGACTGAACATTACTGTAAAATGTTACCGGCAAATGTATATATAGAGCGCCTTTAAAACACATCTAGAAATCTCCAATAAAGATATGAGAAGATAAAAGCAATTATACACCGCAGACATACATTGTTTATAAAAAGATTCTGCAAACGGAAACAGTTCATTTTTAGCCCTGCTTTTAGTATTATTCTACTATCATTCCATTAGCCGCAACATAGATATGATCAACATATGATGAGGCACCCGGTTCGGTTCATCTTCTCTGTGAATCTCTGTGAGCCCTCCCTCTAACCACGTTGTGCCGTCCCCCGTCTGCTGTAGCTTTCGATGGCCTAGGAGACGTCATGAAGCCAGCCGTCACCCCACAAGCCGCTGACCTTGATGCCACCATGGCTAGCATGGCGGGGAGTAAGTAGCCCGATGAATTTAGACAACCCCCGGTGTTGTTAAGATAACGAGAGACTGATAATTATCGGAGCTACAGTCACACATTATATTAGCATGGAGCGAGTTGCATCCTTGTTGACTGCAAGGTCTCTTTTTCATGTTTTTTGCGTCATATAAGTTATGTTCATTGAACCTGAGAAATTAGAAAAAGAAAGCTTTGAATGACCCAAATCTGATACAACTGTAGAAAGATGTAAATTCATAGAAAAGCAACTAATACCTTGTTCTATCTCTCTGTCTCTCTGTCTCTCTCTCTCGCTGTCTCTGTCTCTGTCTCTGTCTCTGTCTCTGTCTCTGTCTCTGTCTCTCTCTCTCTCTCTCTCTCTCTCTCTCTCTCTCTCTCTCTCTCTCTCCCCCTCTCTCTCTCTCCTCTCTCTCTCTCTCTCTCTCTCTCTCTCTCTCTCTCTCTCTCTCTCTCTCTCTCTCTCTCCTGCTCTTCCTTGCCCTCTCTCCCCCACAGATCTCTCGCTTGGAGCCCAACCGACTCAGGTAGCTCCCCCAAGTTGGGGTGCTCCCATGGTAAATGTTGTCTGTGTCCTATAGCATGGAGTGGAGCCGCATGGCCGTGACAGACAGGGCATCCAGTCAATCGCAAGTGTTGCCCTCTTCAGGCTCTCCAGGATTATCCAATCGTCATGACATATGACATTCTGAGTGGCCCAGCAAATAAAAAAAAATGTATCAAGGATGTGTCAAAGTAAAAGTCAGACGCTTGTTGTCAACGTTACAACTCCATCCAAATGACTAAAAATGAATACAATTCCAGGCAAGGGTAGTTCAATAACTACTTTAACCTTCTGTTTCTTCAGAGATTTATTTGTTTGAGACCTTCTGGAGAGCGACGAGTTGGCAAGAGTTACTGCTCATAAAGGAAGCTGTAACTTAGAAACAACTTCTATGCTTAACATTGTATGATGTTTAAGCAGTTGCAATGCAACCCAAAGCTCCCTGTCTGCCTCTCTTAGTGCTTTATTTTTTGCACTTCTGTTTGCATAGAAAGCGACCTAAGCAGCAGCAGGTTTGAAGCAACTAGCTGTACTTTTAAATCAATACATTGTACAAGCCATTTCATCGCCGGAACTTTAAATTTACGCCGAAGAAACCTTATAAGATTTTTCCACGATCTATCAAACATTGAACCCCACACAAACCAATTAGGCTTACGTTAGACGATCCGGCTCTCTCTATTGCTATACGTCTGGTCCGTTACCTGTTGGTCCTTTGTTTTTCGTAAGCGTTTCGTGTCTTAATGTCTTAGCTTAGCGTTCTACATGTACATCACGTGTGACCCCTTCCCCACTGTCGTCACCCCCCTCTCCTGCGTTGCCGCAGTGATGTGTGTGTGTGTTTGCCGTGCGTCCTCGTCTGCAGTGCTTTCACCCGTGGTTGTTGTTGTATGTCGCGTTGTAACATCCCAACCTCCCTCCCTCTCCCTCGACCCACCCTCCCCCCTCCTCAATCTCCCCTCCTCCCACCGCAACACCCGTAGACCGCACCTGCTGGGGTCCCAACCTTTATGGGCGCTTACCCCACCTACAGCATGGTAAGACCGGCAGTCCCGGGACCCCTAGTGAGGCCCTCCCGGGACATTAGGAACACCTAGCGCTGGCCTTTGACCTCTTCCAGGCAGCCTATCAGAACAACACAACACGCACATCAGACGTCCCCCACGTTGAGATTGTCTCTTACTTGTGTTTCTCCTCTCTCCCGCGGTATCCTTGGTAACGTAGTCAGGGTCCCCAGGAGGCGGGGCCCCCATGATGCCTATGCTTAGGCCGGGCCTCCCCGCTGCTGGAGCCGCCACTGGCGCCCCGGTAATAATCAAGGAGCAGAGATACGCACTCACGCAGAACACACGTACACACACACACACATAGACTCTTTCGTAGACTCAGGGGCGACCGTTTGTGAGACAATAGCGAGGTTTAGCACCTCCTATTGGTTGCAGCATGATTGTACTAACAATACATCATCTGTGGTATTATTCACATTGATTTATTACAGTATTACATATAATAAAAACCAATCAGGGAGGGATATTCAAGGCTTCTAGACCAGCATGTCCCGAGACACTCCTATAGTCGGGGGGGGGGGGGGTGGCGATAGCTGAGTTAGCAAGATGGGTGTGTGTGTGTGTGTGAGCTTCACCTGCATGACGACCCCAAAAGAGTTGGACTTAGCTAGTGGACGTGTTTTCTGCTGGCGTCGGCGTGAGTGATAACCTGGCGGTGTGTCTGCAGATGTCCCCGGGGGTCACCCAGAGCCCTAGGAGGCCCCCTCCCCCCCGAAACGCCCTGGACGACCTCAACATTAAAGACTTCATGTAGTCTGCTACCCAGAAAGCCCCCCTAAAGGTAAGATGACGTATCTGTCGCTGTGTGGTGGTGATTGATAACTGTGATGGTTTTCTCTCTGTTTGAGGTTTGCATTTGATACATTTTAATGTTATGTTAATGTTAACAACGGGGCCATAGTGAAAATAACACTAATGTGGTTCATTTTTCCTGTTCACTCTTTCTGCCTTTGTCTCTTTCTTTCATACTCTCCCTCTCTGTCTGTCTCCTCTCTCTCTCTCTCTGTGTCTCTGTGTCTCTCTCTCTCTCTCCCTCTCCCTCTCTCTCTCTCTCTCTCTGTGTCTCCCTCTCTCTCTCTCTCTCTCTCTCCTCTCTCTCTCTCTCTCTCTCCCTCTCTCTCCCTCCCTCTCTCTCTCTGTCTCCCAGAGGTTGTCGTGTCTGGAGCTCTGCAGCTGTGGATGTGTGCGCCTCCCCCTTACTGCCTTCCCCCTCGTTCCAGACCACCCCAATCCCCCCCCCCCCCCCCCCCCCCCCCCTCCTCTCAGCTATACATCAGCCATCAGCTTACACAGCCCCTTAACTTAACCCCCCCCTCACCCCATCAAATGTTGTAGCACAACCGTGAATGTGAACCCTAGATACAGAAAAAAATATTATTCTGTTTAACGTGTGTGTATGTGTGTGAGTATGGGTGTACCTCAGTGTTAATCTTTGCTTAGTATATTATGATGTAAAAAACAAAAAAAACAACCCCCAAAAAAATGACCCCCATTGTATTTAGATTCATTCTGGGTTTATGTGTATCAGGTGACTTTTTGAATGGTGGACATGTGTTTAGTTTCATTTACGCATCTTCCCAGCCGAGGACTTTGTTGTTAAATGTGGACTGAGTATGGTGTGTGTGTGTGTGTGTGTGTGTGTGTGTGTGTGTGTGTGTGTGTGTGTGTGTGTGTGTGTGTGTGTGTGTGTGTGTGTGTGTGTGTGTGTGTGTGCCTGTGTGTGTTTGCCTGTGTGTGTGTATGTATATACCTCACTGGCCAATCCCCACCGTTTCCCTTGTCATTTGACCTAATGGTGAGCTATGTTCATGACATCAATAAACACATAGATGTTCTTCTGTGATTACGACCATCCATTCTCCCTGCCATTGGTACACCAAACCTCTCAGAGAACAGTTCTGAATATCAAAGTGTAACTTTTTGAAAAAAAGCCTCCATCTTGCACTGTTTCTATTTAACAAACTCTATAGTGCTATTAGCTTAGTCTTTTTTTCCAAAGTTCTTGCTTTCATTTTTATCATTTATGATTATCGATAGCAAATTGTGAACTGTGTTCAATTGACATATGCATTTTAGTATATTTTGAGTATAGATTATACATATTTTTCTTTTAACTTTTTTGAGAACAAAAATATATATTTTTCGTTATTTCAAAAAATCATGGAGGAAAATGTGCAAACTGATTAAAATAAAAGCCCCGGCTTTCTTTGTACATATCTTAAACTGTATTCAGAGGCAGTATTGAATGCAACACCAGCCTCAAGTGTTATCTGTTGCCCTATCTGCTGGTGTTGAATGGTATTGCACCATGGCATGCAACACGAGGTAAACTCTGGGAATTATTCAATTTCTAAAAAGAAATCGCTCAGCATTCTCTGGTCCTGAACGATGGACAGATATGTAATCTTACTGTACAAGAGGAGGTGAAAATGGTTGATATTATTTAACTTTTGATTGGAATGTGACCCAAGAGGGCAATCTTGGGTACTCTCACTGTAAAAGCACTCAAATATACGCTGGGTGTTCTGTGTGTCGTTTATTTACAAAAGTGAGTAGGCCTATCTTAATCCGTTGTGGCATAACAAAGTGTTGGAAAATAAAATGAAAGTGATTAAAAACACTTCAGACAAACAGGATGTGGATACATAATGTGTTCCTGGCACTCCTTTGAAGGCTGTGTTTTTGTGTTTTTTTTATTTTTATGGACGGGATTGATACCTGAAACTCTCTTACCCCCCCTCCCCACCCCCTTCCACCCACCACACCGCCACCAGCCCCAGACCCCCCCACTTGCATGTGAGTCCAAATGTGATGCAATAAAAGACAAACTACACTGATCCAAACCAACCTCCGTGACTCATCACTTATCTACCCTGGTATAGTTATGTACACAAAGCTACCATTCATGCTACCATTCATGCTATTGCTACTTCTACATGGTTATTGCTGATAGTGCGATCAAAGGAGCTCTACAATAGAATGGACATCAGTGTCAATCTGACATCATCATTCTTAAACAACAATTATAATGTCTATTATTATTTCTAAGACAGCCATATGTATTGATACATAATGTATTACAAACAAATACAATATTGACAATGTGCGCAAAACGATGATGACCTTGCTGATATTTATTCATCAAGATTCACCATGAGCACCAAAGGACCGTGAGTTATAGGGTATATAATATATTTTTTTTTTTAAAGTGAACTTGATTTGATTTCTAGGAAGGTTTCAAAACTGATGGGAGTCAACCACGATTTAAGAGGACAACTGACGTCTCATACATCCCCGTCTGCAAGGATTTAAAGGGGTGATATAATGCCTCCATCCATCATGCATCTAGGTGGACACACCCACTTGTGTTGTCACTAAAACAGAAAAGGCAGATCTTGTAATGGCTAATCTCACTCACACATGCTGGCATAATACCACCCCTTTAAGGAGGTGACTAGGGATTAGATCGTAACCGAATTTGGTCTAAATATAAGTCATCTGTTACAACCAACGGATATACTGCACGGTCGATGTTTCAAAAGTAAGTCAGTAGATGTTTAGTTCTAAGTTCTCCATTCGAGCCAGACCGTCCCCCCCACACCTCAAACCGCCTCACAGAGCCGTGGATCCCCGTGGATCCAGTGGCAGATCTGGGCGTACTTGGCCGGCGTGATTCTCACCGCCACGTTGAAGTCCTTCTGCCGGCTGCCCTCCAGCTCCACCCAGCGATGGCCCGAGAACACGCCGATCACCCGCCGCCGCCACTTCCCCTTCCCGCCGTCCACTTCCTGCCGGCCGCGGACGTACACGCCGGCGCCCGACGCCCCCTGCTGGGCGTCGCAGTGCTGGTAGATGAGGTCGTCCGACTCCTGGGCCACGCTGCAGAAGCGGTACACCACTCTCTCGCTCCCGTCCGAGGGTGCCCTCTCCAGGTCGTAGCCCGAGAAGTGGATCCGCGTCAGGGGCTGGTCGCTGGGGGCGACGCCCAGAGACATGGGCGTCTGTTTCACCGGCCTCTTCAGCTCCAGTAGAGCGTAGTCGTAGTCGGCCGACACCGATCGGTTATTGCTCTTGTTGTTGTTGTTGTTGTTGTTGTTGTTGTTGTTGTTGTCGTCGTTCTGGATCCAACCGGCGGGAACGTGCGTCTGCTTGACCCTGGACCAGCGGAACACCGGGCGCTTGGGCGGCGCTGTGCTGCGGGGCACGCGCCGCCGACGGCTGTAGCCTCCGTCGTCCGTCCCGGCCACTCCCTCCTTCGCTTGCCTCTTTCCTGCAGCCGGTGCCCCGGCCCTCACCCTCCTTCCCCTTCGTCTGGAGAGCCTCCTTCTCCCGCCCTGCCCCCGGACGCCGTCGGGCACCACCGGGTCCACGCTGTTGTCCTCCTCGCCCTCTTCCTCCTCCTCCTCCTCCTCCCCGTTCTCCTCCTGGACCGTCTCGGCCTGTCCTCCTCCTCGTGCCCCCGGTCTCCTCCCTCCGCCTCTCCTTTTCCCTCCTCCTCCTCCTCCTCTTCCTCTCTTGGTCTTCAGCTGGAGCAGCCCCACCCGGAGTCGGGGGACCCCCTCCAGGTAGTCCCTGCTGTCGTGGACGCAGTGGGCCGCCGTGAGCACGTGCCTGGGGGAGACCAGGACGCCGGAGCAGCCCGTGGAGAGACGCGCCGCCGAAGCGAACGGGTAGCTGGTGACGAAGTGGGAGCCGGAGATGACGAACCGCCCGTCCGGGCCGAAGACCTGCCGTTTACCGCGTTTGGGCGCGGGTTCGCGGGACGTCCGGCGTGAGGCGGTGTGGCTGAAGCCGCGCAGAGAGACCTGGGTCCTTGTGCGCGTGCCGTTGTCGCGCAGCGTCTCGTATCCCAGAAGCCTCTCTTGCTCGGCCTGGTCCAAGGGAGGCAAGGCGCTTTGGCACTCGATGCCGCATAGAAGCGGCTCCGGGCTGTGTTGGGGGTCAAATTGGGGCCCGCCATGGCCCCTGAAGGCAGACGGGGCGAGGGTCTCTGTGTAGAGGTCCAGTACCACCGGGACGGGCTGGTCACCAACCACATTGTGTTCATCCGGGGTTTCAGAGGCCTGTGAGGAGGAGGCCATGCAGAGCAGCAGGCAGAGGAGATGCAGGGGGTACATCATGCTGAGAGAGGGAGAGAGGGAGAGAAGGGGAGAGAGGGGGAGGGAGAGAAAGGGGGAAGGGAGGGAGAGAGAGAGAGAGGGGGGGGGGGGGGGGTGAGAGCGAGAGAGAGCGGGAGAGAAAAGAGAGGGGGAGGGAGAGAGAGAGAGAGAGAAAGAGAGAGAGGGAGAGGGAGAGAGAGAGAGAGAGACAGGATTTATATTTCAACCCTGCATGGTACATTCATAGTCAGCAGAGGGCGCACAATCCCCGTTTAGATAATAGTAAGATTCAATTTGTAAACCGAATTTATTTAACAAATATTCTTCCATTTAGAATCTGCTGTTAATCAAATTTAGGAAGAAAATCATGCCTATTCTACATTTTTTAAATAATCTAAAAAGAAAAGGTTTAACAAATCACAAAGATGTGACAATGGGATCACCTCGTTATAGCGTCACATCGAAAGAAGATACAATATTTATGAAATGATTCTACCTAAAGTGACGACTCAAACATACTTATGATAAATAACGCTAACACCAATCACATATTAACTTGTAAAAAGCCAATGAAACCGTTGACAATCATTCAAATGTAGCCTACCTCATTCATGTGAAATCTGATCAAGACAAATTCAATTAGCAGTCAGCGATGCGAATTGATTAAAATCCAATCCTCGAAACGAGCAAAATGCCAAGCAAAAGACCGTTCCCCATCATTCCCTGGCTACCGAAGAAGCGGAGAGCAAGGTATATCAAGTCTTTCGGAGAAAAAAAAGTGCAAACGGAAGGGGGAGCGAACTAAACCCAAGACCGTAGAAAGCATGAATGAAGGTTTAAGTATCTCGTGACACGACCGATTTTTGATTTCACGCATATTTGTGGGTTGTTATCTTGCGATGATGGAATGATCATATGCTCTCTTTTTATTTTTTTAAGGAACAATAATCTGAAATCTTAAATTCAGATTGAGTTTTAAACACACACGCACATTATAACATTATACATGCAAATAGGCTGAACGGTTTCATGATTCCAACAGCTGAATAGGTCATTATATTGTCACCACAACCCACATTGAAAGCAAACAAAGAAGCACTGTCATCGTTTATTAGCCAATATCTCCAAGAGTTCAAATAAACCAACATGATAATAGCAATCAATCTAATTAAATTATTTATATATAATCAAGAAATACTATAATGTGTTGTGTATTATTGTGAGGGGAGTAATTATATGTAATTAGCAATAAGAAACGCACAAAAACAAGGGTTTTGACAGCCTTTTATTCCCATAGTGGTGGTGTGATGAAAAGCAGGTTTGTTCCCTGATAAGAATAAGGGAAGGCGATGGCCAGGGGTTGATAATTACTATGGGAACTTGGGAAACAAACACATCAGCAACGAAACCTGCTTCTAATTAATCCTGCAACGGCTCAGAAAGAGTAGGAACTGTCTGAAATCCCCCTTGCATTTCTTACGCTGTTTTAAGAAGGGGGCCCATAATGCGTCACTGTAATGTCCCATCGGTGCTATGAGTTGTATGCTGAAAATAAGTAAGTGCAATGCAAGGGGTTAGGTTAGCCAACAAAAACAGTAATGACTCAAACTACACTCAACGCATTCCCATCGTCTCCCGCATTCTCTCCTCTGTTCCTCTGCTGTGGAGGAACCACTAGGTTGCGCATCCATCTGTTAGCATGCTTATGACAGCATGCTAGTTTTACCCATCCCAAACCCAAGGTAACGGTCAAGTCTGCAGTTTATTGCTAACATTTAGCCACCCTGCCAACACATGGAACAGGCCTGGCTGCATGTACAGTATAAGAATGAGAATCAAATTATTATTTTCTTAATATGTATCATTTGGCTAAATATTTGATGACAGCTTAATAGGTGTTCCTTCCTGATCATTTTGCAAGGGAGAGAGAGAGAGAGAGAGAGAGAGAGAGAGAGAGAGAGAGAGAGAGAGAGAGAGAGAGAGAGAGAGAGAGAGAGAGAGAGAGAGAGAGAGAGAGAGAGCAAGAGAGACAGACAGAGAAAAGTAGAGAGACAGAGAGAGAGAGACAGACAAGTGAGAAGACTATGGACGCATTTGTAGGACAATAATCAATTTATATTGGCTCTTGAGTTTTAATTATATAAATACATTATTTGGGTCATGAAGGAAATTAAAAACGCAATCATCCAATTTGAATTAGCATTTTCAAAAACCGTCCCGCTAAAAGTCAAAACCCATTGTGCAGAGCGAGAGAGACACAGATGGCTTGGAGCTACAGGTGACATCAACGCTCCCTCCTGCTGTCAAAGTGTGAGATTGGCCATGGCTCGCGACCCCGTCCCAACCACCTCCACTCTTCTTAATGAATCACGTACTCTTGGAACTTTTTGCGGGGAAAAAGTCAAGACATGTCCAACCTGAAGGACAAACTATGTACGCAATGTTAGCGACACACAGTGGGAGTATGACAGGTAGCTTATATCGTCACTGCAAATAGTGTGGGGAATGTCACGAAGGTTCCAAGTGTTGATGTGATGGATGACATCTATGATCTGTACAGATAGAAGTATCATTCATATGGTTTTAATGGAGACTTACTAGCTCAAATTCATTTAAAAGGGTTTTGTGATTAGGGCCCCGCCTGTGAAAAATGGGACGAGCTTCCGCTGTATTTGATTATGGATTTCTATTGGTTTCAATTGTTGAAACTTACTTTGAACTCACAGTCTTCTGAAAAGCAGAAGCAATCCCATCATTCTTTACCCTGTGTTCGGGTGAGTAATACAGAGTTTGAGAGTACATATCAGACATTCTGCATCAACAACAAAAAACGACACATTTCTTAAAATATATTTGGCAGATTTAAGTCCTTTGTCATACTAACAGTGAGTAATATACCTCAGTCTATGGTCGTACATTCTCTGACGAATGGTCCGATCACTTATGCCAAACAGATCCGCAATCTTTTATTTTATAACTTGCAGTATGTAGCCTTCGATATTCCAAAAGGGAAGGAGATTGCTGGCCGCCCCATTACAACATGGCCAGGAACCAACGGAGCAAGGCGATCAACAATAGCTAAGAGGTTGGCGGTGACCACTTCGTTGATATCCTCGGTGAGTATTCTGCCAAGGTTTCTTGAATTAAATTGTTCTCAACTAAGTCAGCCAATTCATCAGTGAACGTACCATACCTCTGAAGGACGTCATTAGTTAGCAAGCGAGCTAGCTCTTTGATTTCGTGGTTATTTTTGTACTGCTTGACATGGGCTCTATGAATTAATAAATGAAGAATATTATTATTATTATTATTACTACTACTATTTCACACTGATTCGACGCAGGCTGAGTTAGAACGTTCAAATCCACATTTTACAAGGATTTGATGAGAAGAGGAGAAAAATTAAAATTGAGTAGGATTGCATTTTCATTTTATTTTTGCGACTCAAATAATAGGTTCATATTACGAAAAATAAACGCATCAGTGGTACTTCATTTTTACATTCAACATTGCACCTTTCATTGATTCTTGTCCCAAAAAGCTTTCATTGAAAACATCCTGTGTAGACAACGATGAACCGATGGTTCCTGATGGTGAGTGAGTGCCTGTGTGGGGATGCATCCCGCTTAAGGACCTGTTAAACAAACGTCTTGAATGTACACCAAACAACAGACAGATGCGTGAAGCCAACCTTGGCGTTTGCCATGGGATTCTCTGAACTTGCACGAAAGCAGGCCTTCATCTATCAACATCCAATATCCTTGAAAATGAAGACATTGGAGCCAACTCAAATGTCTGTGTGTGTGCTGTAAAATAAAAAAAAAGGAAACTTAATTTCCAAACAGAATTTTAATCCAATCACTGCATTGTGTTCCTCATGGAAGTTATTAGTTCGAAGCTATGATAATTACTCAAACTTTCACAAGGCTAATGTGTTTACGTAATTCTAGGTAGATGCGTTATGCGTACCACAAAAAGTACAGAATGTTCCCCTCTTTTTGCTTGCCTTTTTCATTATTGATCATGTGTTTGATTTACACACACACACACACACACACACACACA
>NC_079432.1:6387075-6389575 GCF_026213295.1 Gadus chalcogrammus | reverse complement strand
TATCTGTTTGTGTGACACATAGTTCTCTGTCTGAATCTCTCTAGCACAAGTGTGCTTATGTGGTTGGTCAATTCTCCATGTCAAAGGAAATGTTGTTGACCTTATTATTATTATTATTATTATTATTATTATTATTATTATTATTATTATTACTATTAGGGTGAGACATTTCCCTCACGAGAACTGGATTCAGGATAAACCAACTCCCAAAAAGTGATCTATTATCCCAAGGATTTGATTTAGGTTCCCAATTTACTGATCGTCATGTACCAAGAGTTCAAGAGAAAATCATGTTCTCCAATTTCAGTTGTTATGGTTTATATCAGTGATATGACTTCAGCATACAACCAACCCTTTGGGCCATGACTGTGTGGTGGCTAAAGGGTGTCTGACTCCCACCCTAAAGGAGCTGGGTTTGATCCCCATGTACATTGTCACTTTCAATAAAATCCCCTACTCAACAATACACTATATTTATTTTGTTGCTGTTTTTTTTGCTGACCTTGCCAGTGAGTATAATCACTGTGAATTTCAATGAGAGCGAGCATCTTTAGTTTCCTAAGAAACCAAAATATGCACCAGGCAGCATTGTTCTCTGAGTGCAGACTGTATTGGGTTCAAATCCCACCAACCCTCTCCCCCTCACCCCTATATTACCCTGGATTTACCCTCCTACACCCTACTGTAGTGCCTCCGAGCAAGCCACTAGACACTAGACCACAGGGACCTCCTTTATGCAGCCTTGTACTCGTATATGTCCAAATAGTGAAACAAGAGGCACAGACGTCTCCTACACACATCGGGGCTTCATAATCACTAACATCCACGTTCCCTGGAAACCTAGAAATCCCCCCTTTCAACAAAGGATAATATCAACAAAATAAATTCTCACAAGGTCATATTTTCCTTAATTTCCCCCCGTATCAAAAGCAAGATTTGTATGTTTATTTGAATAAAAAGACAAAAGAAATAGAAGCTATATTCAGTCAGACAGGCGGAGAGCTTTGACTATGACTTCAATCTATAAATACAGCGATGCAACACTAAGTCAATGGTCTCTCTCCATCTCTGTACCGTGTAACCTTCTCTTCCATCTTCAATCGCTCCCCCTCTCTATTACTTTGCTCGTGAACTGAATCTGAGTTCAATTTGAGGCCACCCGTCCTGCCAGATTGGATCTGCCGGATCACACAAGACACAAACAAATAAATAACCAGTTCTCAACCAGACATTATCTCACTAGCTCTTCTGTCTACTCGAGCACCTCCTTTTACCTTCTCTCTCTCTCTCTCTCTCTCTCTCTCTCTCTCTCTCTCTCTCTCTCTCTCTCTCTCTCTCTCTCTCTCTCTCTCGTACTTTACATCTCTCTATAGGCAAGGCAAGGCAAGGCAAGGCAGGTTTATTTGTATAGCACATTTCATACAACAAGGCAACCCAATGTGCTTCACAAGTCAAAAAAAAAAAGGATGGTCCTTGCATACAAATAGAAGTTACAAAAGCAATAATAGTAGCAAGTAGATAAGAATAATAAGAGTTACAATTAAAATGTAGTAATGTAAGTAAAAACAAACAATCATAGAGAACATGTTAATTAAAGGCATCTCTGAACAATTTCGTTTTTAGTTTGGTTTTAAAAGTGGCAACAGTGGGGGCTGTTTTAATATCCAGAGGTAGTTGGTTCCACAAACGGACCGCATAGTTACTAAAGGCAGCCTCACCCTGCTTAGTACGGGCAGAGGGTTGAACCAGCATAAGCTCTCCAGATCTAAGAGATCTGGTAGGGCAGTATATTCTGAGCATATTTTTAAGATAAAGGGGTCCCTGGTTTTGAAGACATTTAAAAACAAGTAATAAAACTTTAAAATCAATTCTAAATGATACTGGTAACCAGTGTAGGAACCTTAGTACGGGTGTTATATGATCTCTTTTCTTTGTTTGTGTAAGTAACCTGGCTGCAGCGTTTTGAATAATTTGAAGGTGTTTAATTGTTTTTTGAGGTAGGCCGGTGAAAAGACCATTGCAGTAGTCGACCCTACTAGTAATAAAGGCATGAATACGTTTTTCTTGGTCGACATATGAAAAACATTTTTTCAGTTTAGAAATATTTTTTAAGTGATAAAAAGCAGATTTAGTGACTGACTTGATGTGGCTGCTAAAAGTTAGGTCACTGTCAATAATCACTCCTAGGTTTCTAACAGAATCAACTGCCTTAAAACTCTTTGTATTAAGTTGAACAGCAAGCTTATTTCTTTGGTTCTCCTTACCAAAAGTTATCACCTCTGTTTTCTCAGTGTTTAGCTGTAAGAAATTTTGGGACATCCAGGTGTTGATATCAGTGAAACACTGATAGAGAGAGTCCATGGGGGAGAGATCATCAGGAGATCTATATCTCTTTTTCTCTTTAACTTAAATGTCTCTCTCTATCTATCATCTCAATGCCTTTCACTAGCATCTTGCTCCATCCCTCTCTTTTTGTCTCTATCATTGCAATATAGTTATC
>NC_079432.1:6372075-6384575 GCF_026213295.1 Gadus chalcogrammus | reverse complement strand
CTCTGGTTATGCAGCAGACACAGGGAGGGCTCACTAAATCAAAAAACTAAATCAAAGAGAATTTTACTTTTTTTAGATCACACAACTTTAATGTTGGCAATATAATAGTATATTGTCTCATCGGGCAAGATTTCTTCACTGCATGTCATATGACTCCTCTGTCTGGGGTTATGTGTGGGAAAGTACTTCACCGGTGTTACACTAGCAGAGAAAGCGACAGAGAGAGAGTGACAGAGAGAGTGAGTGGCCTGGTTGATATGAATTTACGTGAGCGCTTTTACTAAGTGAAGAGTGCCCCCTAGCTCATTCAAAATCGGAGCATTGGAGACAGTGGACCTCTGTTATCTTTTTCACAAAGACCACCTGTAGATGGCGATATTGCTACAATCTTTCCCCTTTCAATTCTCCCACAATAACCCACTAACACCCACACCCACACACACACACACACACACACACACACACACACACACACACACACACACACACACACACACACACACACACACACACACACAGAAAGAAAAAGAGAGAGAGAGAGATAGGCAAAAAGGGAGAAAGGAAAAGAGAGAGAGTGAAGAAGAGATGCACAGTGTGCAGGAGGGAGCAGTGTGGCATGGCTTATGTCCAGGGCAGCGTGCGCGTGAGGATATCTCATTAGTGGCTATGGAGCTAGTTAGTGGGGGCTTACGCTACTCAGAGCTCTGCACAAGGTCGGCATGGCTGGCCGAGGGCTGCTATTAAGGCCAGAGTAAAACTGATACTCGCAGATAGACTCCGGGAGGTCTTGTACAACGCGACGTCCCAACGCAATGCCTGCCTCTAGTTTGGAAGCATTAGATTAGAGCATTGGAATGTTAGTTATTAAATCGGTAGTGATATTCTTTTTGTCCTTGTTAAGTTTTTTATTGTGAAAATGATTTGGCATTTTGGGGGTTAGAAATTGTTTCAAAGCGTTTCTCATGCATATTGCATATCTTTTTTTATTAGCCTAAGCTGAGTCTCTCAATATGGAGGAGTAGCCTATCGACAACCAACACCCCCATGATGCATTCTAACAGAAGCCTAAGGCCTACCCAACGTGGCAACTCTGAGGACTTACAGTTGCAGGACAATGTAAGGAAATAAAAGGCACTAAGGATTTCATCTCTTTTATTTTTTACTGATTTAATGCTTGGAAAATCCAACATTGTTCGTTTTTATTTCAGCCTACAGGGTGCAGTGTCTCCACATTGATCACATACATGAGAGTCGTCATGGATGCAGTGGAATAGACCGGCACAGGGAAGGGAATGTGTTTATTGCAATATGCACTTACCGCTCGAGTCATGCACACTATATAAACACGACTCATCATATTTATTGGTCACAACATACTGAAAATATTTAACTAAATGTCACTATCCATCTTCAAAGCACTAACACTATGTGGCCTTGTCTTGAGTTAACACCACAACGCCAAAGGAATTCGATTTCAAAAGAAATGTAAAACATAAAACTACTGTTCAACTCCAGTGGAACAGTGCATGTGGCCTGTAATCGTCAATAGTATAAACAACATGAAGTAATTGAATGATCAATTAATCGATTGTTCTAATTGTAGGGTAAAGGCCAGTGAGGGTGGTGGTGGTGTTGGTGGTGGTGGAGAAGGTGATGGAGCGGATGTGGGAGGCGGGGTAAGCGGAGTTTAAAAGCGGCCTGTTCCGTTCTCGTGGCTCAACGTAAGCTCATAATTAACTTTGGCATGTCGCTGAATGGCTGGGAGAGAGAGAGTGTGGGGGGGGAGGGGGGGGGGGGTGAGGGGGAGGGCAGCAGGAAGAGAATTGAGAGTTTGTGGACGAAGGTATACGGACGCTTGCGAACTTGCAGTAAGCAAACTGAAAATAACCAACAAGGGGACATGCATGCAAATCCAGAGTGACCCAATGCATTGATGATGCATGCATGCACTCCTTCCAGTCGAATGTCCGTCCTGTACTGACAGCGATACATTTTACGTTTCTCATTCTTCTGACTAATGCACTTTTTGCTAGACCCTTTGGATACAAGCATCTGATAAATGCCCTTAATGTAAATGTAAATGTATACACACACACACACATGCATGCACCACAAACACCCACCTACCCACACCCATCCATCAAACCACACACATGTACACACAGACGTACGTAGACACCCATGTGCATGCACACGCGCAAGGTTTTGTCCTCTGTTGCCAAATGTGGCATCTATCTATAGGTTTTGGCCCGCTAAACAGGGGTCTTGTGGAAGATCTCCTCTCATAAATCCGCTGATGCCGTCAGACACTGGGAACCAAGCTGGTGTCATCCACTTCCCGGGTCAGAGGTCAGGTAAGTTCCGGTCCATGGCTCTGAGCCTGTCACTGAGTCAGTGGGTGAATGAGAACCGGGGTGTGTGTGTGTGTGTGTGTGTGGGGGGGGGGGGGGGGGGTGGTCTAGCAGCAGGCCTGCATGGCCTAGACTCATATTGACCTCCATTAACCCCCAGGCTGTTGTTCAATTTAATATAGGATATTTAGCCCACGCAGCATTCATTTAAAGCATCCTAGAACAATGCTTAAAACTGAACCCTTGCATCCAAAATGTGGATGGCCTGTTTGCAGTACAGGTGGCCAAAGTCTGATTTGTATTTCTGTAGATGGTTTGTCTATTTAGTGTGACAGGAGTGGATGAAAGAAAATGTATTCTGTGTAAATGTCTCATTTATTTTGTGGTGGGAAAGATCATAGATTAAACTTAATGCGGCCCTTTCTGCAGCATTAATCATTGCAGACATAAGATTTGGAATTAGAGAAATTTGCATTTTTACCGTTATCGTTAATGCATGGATGAATGTGTATGTGTGCAGATGTCTTTGTTTTTGTGTGTGAGTCGTATACGTGAGTGTGTGTGTGTGTGTGTTAGTGTGTGTTTGTGTGTGTGCATCATGAGTGTGTGTGTGTGCATGCATGCGTGTGCGTGTGCGTGTGTGTGTGTGTGTGTGTGTGTGTGTGTGTGTGTGTGTGTGTGTGTGTGTGAGAGTATGTGTCACTTCACATACAGGTTAATCTTCAGTAAGCTGGTTTATGGGCTCGTCTGCAGTGACGCAGATGTGCCAGTGAAGCTGTGTACTGATAAATTCTCCCTGACAACTAGCCTAGCCTAGCTTAGCCTTTAGCCTAACGAGACTACAGGCTATAATGTAATGTATGTATGGACAGAATGAGGCTCTCTCTCTCTTTGCAGGCCTATGTATACGTGTGTGTGTGTGTGTGTGTGTGTGTGTGTGTGTGTGTGTGTGTGTGTGTGTGTGTGTGTGTGTGTGTGTGTGTGTGTGTGTGTGTGTGTGTGTGTGTGTGTGTGTGTGTGTGTGCGTGTGTGGATGTGTGAGTCTGTGTGTGTGCGTGTGTGCTTGTGTCTTGGGGTTTGTGGGTTTGTGTGTGTGTGTGTGTGTGTCTGTCTGTCTGTTTATATCTGTATGTATGTACGTATGTATGTATGTTTGTATGCATGCATCTATGTATGCATATATACATGTATGCATGTATGGGTGCATGTATATATGTATGTATGGATATGTGCTTATATGTATGTATGACAGTATGTAGGCTATGCACGTGCATGAACAGGATGTGTGTAATGCTCTATTTATGGATGGACAGATGCATGTAAGGCGCACACACACACACACACACACACACACACACACACACACACACACACACACACACACACACACACACACACACACACACACACACACACACACATCACCATGCATTGTAGTTTTATTGAGAATAAGGAGTTAAAACAACCGTCTAGAGCTGGGCGCTAGAAACACCACCTCCCAGCTCATCTGTCCTGCACATCGATGTGGACAATTTATTTTGATCTTCTTTTTATTCTTTCTTCCTCTTATTTTGACGCTCTTTGTTAACCCTTGACAGTTCACAATTTAACTTTATGGGAGTAGATGCAACATTTACAAACACGTTATTACACGTATTACTTTTTTGTAAAATTATCACAGCGTGACAGACTGGGAATCAATTGTGTGACTGCCTGCACAATAAACAGTGGCTAAACAATACACGGTGGTTAAGTCTATAGGCTACTTATCAAACCGGTAATGTATCACTTTAACTAAAGTCATGAAAATAAGCTAATTTGTTATAACTATAGCGGAGCCTTGGCGTAGAACTAAGGAGGACGCTCTGCAGCCATTGGTGGGCGTGGCTATCAATCACGTCGAGAAGCCCCGCAGTTCCTCTGGCTCGGGGCTCCTAGTTTTCACAACTTCTCCAGCAGCTGTGCAGCGGGACTTCTGTGGCATTGTACAATGCCAACCCTCGAAAAAAGAATCCAAAATGTAAGTCATAATACAATTTCACGCACCACTTTCTGAAGAAAGCAAAAGTAGGTGTGCAGATTGTCGAATATTATAATTGCAACATTTGTGCGTAACGGATGCAGCAGCAGCAGCGGAGAAGGAGGCGCGCGGACGGCGGTGCGTAAAATCGACACTTTCTCCGACGAAAAAAAAAGGAACGGCTACTTTTCGGAATGCGTGTTCTTTTTCTTTCTTTTGAAACTCCTGTCAATGTTGGTGGATGCATGCTGTGGACGTGCCATGTTTTGAACGGGTCAGAAAATAACGGACACCCAGCAGATGCGAGTGAGTTATCCTCAAGGCTTTGTACAGCTGATGAATCGAATTAGTCTAGCCTAGCAGACTTTATGTAAGAAGTAGGACTACACTATCTCTGGCTACGCGTGTCCACAGTGCACGTCCTAGTTTATGCAGAAATACCATTTTGCACGGAATCGTATCATGTTGGCGACTAGAAGCGACCGTAAATCGCCGATTTAGAGCACAGGCCCCAGCAGTCATCTGAAGGGGCTGCACGGAAACTGACCCCTCGACCAAAGCACGAGAAATCACTCGATATAAACGTGTATGTTTACATTGAACAACTAATATCTACCTCCCGGCAAGATGGACGAGCCCGCGGACTCGCCGCCTCCTGTGGACAGTTGCTTAGACAGAGACAGCCTCAACCTCAGCGTCCTAAACTGGGACCAGGTGCAGCGGCTGGACGCCATACTCACCAGCTCCATCCCCATCCACGGGCGATGGAACTTCCCCACGCTGGAGATGAAACCGAGGGACATCGTCAAGGTGGTCCGGTGTCGCATGGAGGAGAAGCGGATACATGTGCGGGAGGTGCGGTTGAACGGCTCCGCCGCCAGCCACGTCCTGCATGAGGACAGCGGTTTGGGCTGGAAGGACCTGGACTTGATATTTTGTGCCGATCTGAAAGGGGAGTTGGAGTTTCAAATCGTGAAGGATATCGTTCTGGATGCACTGCTGGACTTTCTGCCGGAAGGAGTGAATAAGGAGAAGATCACACCAGTCACCTTAAAGGTCAGCATGCACCATTGTTCTCAACCTTTGGGGAGTCCCCTGATATGCATGTGTGGTCGCGGGAGATTGCTGATATAAACTGTATACATTTGATGATACATTTTAACAAACTATATACATTTTAAAATACTTTTTTAAAAGGTCACATATAAATCCTGTAGGCCTATATATCTGACTGCCTCAGGATTCATATCCACGAGGCAGCATAATACTACTTATCACTAAGTGTACAGCAGGGCGATGCGATTACGTCCTCGGAACACTGATATTACCGGCAGATGCTAATTGGGTAATAATGATTTGAGGGGAAGCAGATTCACAAATGTTAAAGCTGAGGTCGCAAACATTTCTAGAGCTGGAAATGAGGTCTGTGTCCAAAAAGGCTGGGAACCACTTGGTGAGATGTTTTGACATGTTACCTATTTGTAGCTATAATATTGTGCAGGCTCAGACACTTTGGTCTAACTCGCCAACGAAGTGCCAAGAGAGATTTCACTATCACTTCTCGTTAATCACCGCAGGAACTAGGATGTTATAAGCATTCAGGTTGCCTACTTGGGAGGCCTGCTTATTTGACGGGCAATTGGAACTAATTGCGCCCAAGACCAACTAGGCCTATCTATTGTAACCTTATAGGCTACATCCACGTTGGGGTCCATTTTATGTAGTATTTGAATGTATAGCTGCAACAGAATGATAGGGCTGCAGATAGATAGGCCTAGTCAGAACGATGGGTTTCAAAGAGGATTCTGTCTAATCCAATTTAAGTCAGATTCACATTAATCAGCCGGCTACGGAGTTCCTTGAGAAAGTAACCGTTAGCGCCTGAACGAGCTACAGCCACAATATCAGCCCCTTTCCTTGATGTGGACTTGCAAGAGCTACTCGGAACCCATGAATAATTTTGTATAAATCAATGTAATTAGAAACATGGAACGTTCACTTTGATGCAATGAACTTGACTTAAATTGAATGTGCAGAAAGCACTTCACAAAGAGACTTGAATTATAAATGATAAGTTAATAAAGTTTGACCTATTTCAAGAACAAATGACATGGAAATAATGGAAATAAGCTTTTTTCTATTTATCCTTCATAGTTTATGATTCATGTTGTTCATTGGTTGGCTGCAAATCTATACCTACATTTTAAATTATCGGATGAATATCAATCAAAAAGTTTTGTTACTTTTTTCTACCCCTGTACTCCGCTGCATCTATGACATTCAAGTTGACTTATGAAGCCCTTTATTACAATTGCTGTCTGGATTGGTTTGGCAGGCCTATGGTCAGACGAGATGCACATTTCATGCTCTAAGCCCTCAAATAGGAAAGAAACAAAGCAGAAATAAATTGTCCATTTCTTGGCGAGAAAGCATCCAACCCCCCCCCTTAACGTCTGCAGACCCAGAGAGATTAGGAACATGGAAAAATCCCTAGACGAGGATATTCTTTACACAGAGTAATTAAAAAGCAATAAAAACAAAGATCCCTGCTCGACGCTTTGACCCAACAGCAAACGCACAACATCAGCTGACCCCACGACCTCCTGATGATCAGTGTCCAACTCAAACCACCCCTGACCGCTCACCTCTCCCCTTTGCCCCCCCCCCCCCCCCCCCCCCCCAACCCAGGAGGCCTATGTCCAGAAGATGGTGAAGGTGTGCAACGACTCAGACCGCTGGAGCCTCATCTCCCTCTCCAACAACCGCGGCAAGAACGTGGAGCTCAAGTTCGTCGACTCCCTGCGGCGGCAGTTCGAGTTCAGCGTGGACTCCTTCCAGATCCGCCTGGACTCCCTGCTGCTCTTCTACGAGTGCTCCGAGCACCCCATGGCCGCCACCTTCCACCCCACCATCCTGGGCGAGAGCGTGTACGGCGACTTCCCCGCCGCCCTGGACCACCTGCGCCGGCGGCTCATCTGCACACGCAGCCCCGAGGAGATCCGCGGCGGGGGGCTCCTCAAGTACTGCCACCTGCTGGTGCGGGGGTTCCGCGCGGCCTGCGCGGCCGAGATGAAGCTGCTGCAGCGCTACATGTGCTCGCGCTTCTTCATCGACTTCTCGGACATCGGCGAGCAGCGGCGCAAGCTGGAGTCCTACCTGCAGAACCACTTTGTGGGCCTGGAGGACCGCAAGTACGACTACCTGGCCACGCTGTACGAGGTGGTGCGCGAGAGCACCGTGTGCCTCATGGGCCACGAGCGGCGGCAGACGCTGAGCCTCATCTCGTCGCTGGCGCTGCGCGTGCTCGCCGAGCAGAACGCCATCCCCAACGCGGCCAACGTCACCTGCTTCTACCAGCCGGCGCCGTACGTGGCCGACGGCAACTTCAGCAACTACTACGTGGCGCAGGTGCAGCCGGTGTACTCGTGTCCGCCCTCGCCGTCACGCCACTACCACCCGCCGCCGTATCACCCCGTGTACCAGCAGGCCACCTGGCTGCCCTGCAACTAAAAAAAAAAGGCCAAAAATGTTGTTCGTCCCGTGTTCTGCTTGTGCTGCCGTCGCTGCTGCTGCTGCTGCTGCTCGCCGCTGCCGCTGTTGCCGTCGTTGTCCATGGTGGCTCCCCCTGACGTTTTTGCGATGATGAGGAAGAGTTTCTTTCTCTGAGGAGTTCCGGGGGGAAATGGGAGAACGGAGGATGGAAAGGGGAGACAATGCATCAAGGTCCCCCCGACGCGGAGAAAGGCTTTTCTCCCCGGGGGGGGGAAGGGGGATTGTTGTCAGAGTGGGTGGTGGGAGCGCGAGTGTCAGATATTGCCCTCAGTCCGGTGAACATGATAATGACCCTCATAGCCTCGTTCGTATTCAATACACAGTGTTGCAGAATGTCTGAGCTAACAGCAATACCGGACACGGTGGTTTTCAATCTATGCTGAAAACCAAGACTTAAGATTTTGTACAAAGAGCGCATCAAAAAACCAATCTACGGTCGACGATCACAGCGATCCAGCGAGGTCGATTGCGAACCACGAGTGGAAATAGAGAAGTGGGAGGCACTCTACATGAGAAGAGGAACCGCCCCCCCCCCCCGCAGCAGACGGACATTGTCGGCCATGTTTATCCGATGTCATCGCAACGGACAAAAGCACGCTTCATCACTGTACAGAAATAACTTTCTCTTGAGGAAAAAAGTGCCTAGATAAAAAAAAAGAAATCCTACAGGGAAGAGATATTTTGTTATTCCTGTTTTTTTTAGAGGACTATAGAGCTGTTTTAGGGGCCGATCTCACCGAACGCTTTTTTGTAATAGCTGGGGCGGGGCTGTATAGTCTTTGTCCCCCTTGGTTCTCATTGTTCTCATTGAACCAAGCACGGTTCCCAATGAGAACAATGGCTAAGTGTCTCACTGTTTTCTAATACGAGCTACACGCTTTTTTGGCCGCGCGCAGCTGCACGCATCCCAAATTGAAAACATTTAAACTCTGGAGCCCGTCCTCATTGTAGGTTTCGGGGTGTACATGTTTCCTGGTTTCCTTGCAACAGTAAAGAGGTACATCTTCCTGCTGTACATTTTCTAGGCTAATTCTAACAAATGCAGTGCAGTACGCCTTGTGTTTCACAGCCTGCAAAGTTTTTTTTTCGGTGGGCTCAGCTCCTAAGGGACCTGTGTGGGCTATGCTGTTAATGAATGTATTTTGGACCAAAGAGTGTCAATACTGAGATAGATCTCTTATACTAAGGGTAAAGGCTTAAGGAGCAACCGAGTAGATCCGGACCAATGCAAAACCAGCTGGAAGGGCAGGGAGGTTGATGAGTGAGTGTGTGTGTGTGTGTGTGTGTGTGTGTGTGTGTGTGTGTGTGTGTGTGTGTGTGTGTGTGTGTGTGTGTGTGTGTGTGTGTGTGTGTGTGTGTGTGTGTGTGTGTGTGTGTGTGACGTGTGTGTGTGTGGGTGTGTGGGAGATAAGAACGAAGAAGGACAAAAAGGAGAGGGAGGTGAGAGACTTGCCAAACCCCGCAACACACATCACCAGAGTTGGTCTCCATGGTTATGTGGCGCTAATACAAACGGCATGTTTGTCAGAGGCGTGGAGGTTGCATTGTGTATACACACACAGGTAATGCATGTCTAAGTAGATATTGATAGGCCTGAAGTGAGGACATACAACTTGTAGTCATACAGGCTGGTATCCCCCCCACCCCCACCCAGAAGAAAACTCTGACGTTGGAACACAAAAGAAAGATTAGTTCTTTGTGTGTTTTTAACTTGTATTTTTCTTTGAGATACGGGGGATTGGGGCTTGACGATCGGTTCCCAGCTGGTTGTGCTCTGACTAAACACAGAAAAGTAATGTCCATTTGTGGAAATAGAGATAAGGATAATCGCAGTATATGCAGGGAATGGGATCAAAAAAATCAAAACCAAGGGTGGACTACAGCATGTTTCAACTCTTGGATGGGGAATTTGAGTTTCAGAAGTTCCTCGAACCAAACCTCTCGTCAGATATCCTATTTTTCTATTGACCTCTATTTTTGTACAGTTTGTGTCTGGCCGCGGCCATAGGGAGACTAGTGAGGTTGAGTTGTCGAGTATAAAGAGTATTTTTGTGAGATTTTCTATGATACTACACTGTTGAAGAGCAGTGGCTGCGACTGGGCGTGATACTTGATGTGTTTTCAGCTGTGTCAGATGTTTTTTTTTTTCATTGCTCAAAAGAGATTGTGTCACTTTTCTGTTCAGAGGTTTGAATGCCACACGTGTGGGACCTAATTATTACTGGAGAGTATTGTCTTAAGATGAATGGAGTAATAATAATAAAAACACAACCAAACATTTTCTTTTCTTCTCTTCAATTCAATCAACATGATATTATATACTATAGTGCCAGAGAAGAAAGTATCATGTCTCCCTGTGAATATGCTAGTTTTCTAAAAGAGGGAGATGACTTTACATTTAAACAAAACCTCACTTCCCAACTGGGATTATTGTAAAATGGAGGAAGACTGATATTTAGCACTAAATCAGGCCAATGAGAGAATAAGAGAGGGAAAAGCAGGCAGACAAAGAGGCTGAGTAATCCAGGGTTGGCCATGGCTTTTGACAGGGTGAACGGCCCCAGATAGCTAACTGCAGGATCCCAGCAGGCAGGCCTGGCACCGCTAGCTTGTAGCCTGCAAACGTGATGGAATCCTCTGTGGCTATAGCAGCTAGCTAGCCATTAGCGATAGGCGAGCTAGCCTCTTGCGACCAGACCATGTCAGAAAGATTCTTGGCTTTATTTTTATTTTATTCATCCAGGTTGAAACACATTGAGATAAAAAAATCGATTTTGAAAAGGGTAATCTGGTCACAAGGATAGTTAGTAGTGCAGCACAGGGGGAAATTCAACACAAAACAAACAACACAACTTACAACAATTGGTCATACTCCAAAGATACTACAAAGACTAAAAATCCAGCGCATTGACAGCAGCTAATCGCACTCCATTCCAGGTTCTTAGGAGTCTATTGAAAACAGTCGTCAGTCCTAAGGTCTTTCTGCCAGGCTTGGCCGTTCAAGGGCCCTACAAATGCAGTACGGGAACCTTACTGCCGGCCGAGCCTTGTTCCCCCAGAAACACATGCTGGCAGCCGGACTGTGGCCTGGCTCAACGCTCTGCGTCACTGTAATGCCAAGACAACCAGGGACCTCCAGATGTCATGTCCGACGCCTCCATTCTTTTCTCATCGTTCCCTTCTTTACACAACTCTCATGTTCCATCTCTTTTTCCCTTGTCCTCACAGCTCTCTCTCTCTCTCTCTCTCTCTCTCTCTCTCTCTCTCTCTCACACTCTCTTGCTCGCTGACGTTTTTATAATTGCTTCTGCTTATTTATGCTTATCATTGCTTATTAGTCTGCTGGAGGCTGGGTGGATGAGAGCAAGACAGAGAGTGAGTGTCTTTGTGTGAGTGGGACGGAAAGAGAGAGGGAGAGAGGGGGAGGAAGAGAGACGGAGAGATTTGAAAAGAGAGAGATGCACGTAAGTGAGAGAGAGAGAGAGAGAGAGAGAGAGAGAGAGAGAGAGAGAGAGAGAGAGAGAGAGAGAGAGAGAGAGAGAGAGAGCGAAGAGGGAGGGGGGGGGGAAAGAAGAGAGATGGAGAGATTTGAAAAGAGAGAGCTGTGAGAAAGAGAGAGAGAGAGAGTGAGAGAGAGAGGCCGGGGAGCAGAAAGCCTGGCCTATGTTATCCCTCGTTAAGAGGGAGAGAGAGTGAGCACTAAATATAGGCCCACCTCTCAACCTGCGCAGTAAGGACATTAGCCTGTCTGCCCAAAGCTCATCATCATCCCCTTCATAAGCGTGTGCTCAGATATCCACTGGGGCTACTGCGGAGGGATTTGCTGGCCATTGTACCGTAACACACACACTCCTCCCAACACCCAAGCACAACTCCAGATACCCTCTCTGAGGTCACGCTGATCGCATTTCCCACTTGAAGGCCCGAAGATTCGGTCGATCTCTCCTCCTTCATCAGGGGGCTTATGGACACCTGATTGGATGCGTGCAGGCAGCGTTGCCTAAGGCGTATGCTGTACGCGCTGCTGTGGTAGCAGGTATCAATTTTATCGCGCCTTTTTAGAGTGCGTTGGTTTATCATAACTGTAAACCAATCGAATGTCGATGATAAAGGAATAACAAAGCGTCCATAAATGCGGGTTAGGGCGGTTAGCACGTCTCTTTGTAAGTAAATGTCTGTGTCGGCTGCCCACGGATAAGCAAATATTTATCATGATGGTGAAGCTAGGATCCACACACATGTAATGTTAACGGGGTGATGATTAGGTCTGTGTGTTTTAGACAAGGTGTTTTTTTTTTTTGTCTGGAAGGAACGACACAGCCACTAGAAACTAGTTCCCGCTCCGTGCGAGCTGTATACACATCTGATTATGCTAACGTTGGCTTCACTCGTCCGAGTGAAAGGGAGTTTCACAGCGGCAGCCAAAATCAGGGAGGGCGAAAAAAAGAAAAGAAAAACAGCTCTGTGAGTCAATATTAATACGACACACAAACACAATCCTGTTTACACAAGCTGACATGGAATAATGTTGAAATTGGACCGAGTTCTGTTTCCAGTAAGCTGTACCAGGCCGAGGT
>NC_079432.1:6339575-6369575 GCF_026213295.1 Gadus chalcogrammus | reverse complement strand
GATGAACACATTATTATAGAGACACACACCTGCCAGAGGCAGCTCTCCTGCCAGCAAAACACCTGCTCCTGGCCCAGCCGGGCTTCCACTCGTGGCCTGGAAGATGGCCGTCTGCCAAAGGTCACACCCATCAACAGAAGAACAGCCTGCTTGTGGCGATTACTACGGCAAGTAGATCCTCAAAGTCGCTCCTCTATAACTCACTCAAAGGCCATGGCATTGAGTTTGTTTTTTTAGCCTATTGCTATTCATCATTTCTGTGTTTTAGCCGCTTTGGACTGAAGCCACCAGAATGGGATTAAACAAGGATTTAGTGCATTTTGATCTGCCAGGGTAGAGGTAGAGAGGTAGAGATAAATGATGTTTCCCTCCGTGAGAATCACAACCACTTGGCATCGGAACATGTGAGGTTACAGCTGGGATGGATGTTTCATGGTGTCATCGTGTGTTGTTAGGAGTGGGTCAGACACAAACAAAGGAACACACAAACATACACACCCTGCAGGTTCTGCTGGGTCCAGTTCAGTAGAGGTTCCAAAGAATAATACAAGCCGTACGTCCGATATTCAGTACAACTGTTGCAACACGATTGTAAGAGATCACAATGCAATGGATGCATTTGGCATCGTTTTCATTTAGAAATGTAATGGTTTCATGTTAGGGGGTGGTCAAGGCATCAGTGATAGATGGAGAGCCAGGTGGTTGGAGCTCAGCCGTTGTTACAATAGATACAAGAGGCCTTCCCTGAGTGCTGATACATGTAACAGCGCTGGCACCATGTCACTATGTAACACTAACCCTTAATTCAATTAACGAGCGTCAGCTGTTCGGAATCATGTGCCACCAAAGCGACTGACAACAGACTGGCATCCGAATGTTGTTACATAAAACGGAAACACACAGAAGCATGTACATGACACAAAGTAGCTGGCCTGCTGTAACCTGTAGATGGCTGGGATTCAGTAGCACAGCACTTCATCTTGAGCGGATGTGGTTTTATCAACCGTTATTTAACGTTGTGCTGTGGTTTGCTCTCTCTCTCTCTTGTAGTGCCGCTGGGACCCAAGCACACACGCTGAAGTTTTCACGTGAAGAGGAGTGCTGTGGGATTTAGTATAGGCCCCGGTGGGGTCTTGTTGCGTCATTCAGTGGACTTGCCAATAAAGTTGTTTTGGTGTCAGAAAGAATTGCCGTCTCTCCTTCCTCAATGTCCAGCTGTGGAACGCAACTCGACACAATGAAGAGGATTATTAGAATGAGTAGTAGGCCTATTGGGAATGTTGTTATGACTATGATTATGATTATCGTGAATATCAAGATTATTAAATAAATAGATGATAAATAATAATTATTCTTATTATTGATGTGTTATCATAATTATAATTATAAATACTACTACTATTATCAACTTATTGAAACTCCCATGCAAACTACCACAAGATATATTTGTTACAGATTCATGGTAAATAAGAAGTATTTTAGACACAGAGAGAGAGAGAGAGAGAGAGAGAGAGAGAGAGAGAGAGAGAGAGAGAGAGAGAGAGAGAGAGAGAGAACAGAGACAGAGAGGGCCCTGTTGTATCCAGTACTTTTAGAGAGGCCTGGAGCCACATATGCCTGGACCTCCAGTGTGGATTGGGACATCCCCTATGAGCCTACCTGGAATCACGGCCGTTTGGCACAAAGGTTCGTCTGTGTGTACTCTATGTTCTCGCTGGGCAATTCTTTCACCAGCTGTTTCCAGAAAGGTTTACACGTGAAGAAAGTTACAGAATTGTATTGAAAATGTGCATGTTGAAACACAATGTGAACCGCGCTGTTATTGTGTCAGAACAGGTCAAGCCTGATCAACTTTACAGTAAAACACATCAGCAACCATGTGTGTTGTTTAAGCTCAAACCTCAACTTCCCTCTCTCGGTGACGCAAACATGCTCTTTCACTTCCTCTTAGCTCTAAATTTCTCTTCCTAAACTTCTCTAATCTCTTAAGAGACTGATGACCGCTTGATGACATCAACCTCTCTCTCTCTCTCTCTCTCTCTCTCTCTCTCTCTCTCTCTCTCTCTCTCTCTCTCTCTCTCTCTCTCTCTCTCTCTCTCTCTCTCTCTCTCTCTCTCTCTCTCTCTCTCTCTCTCTCTCTCTCTCTCTCTCTCTTTCAAGCGTTAGTATGGCTAAACATCTGCAAATATCAAGGAGTCAGCCGAAAAGATAACCAAATCTTCACACACGTGCGCGCACACACGTGCGCGCACACACACACACACACACACACACACACACACACACACACACACACACACACACACACACACACACACACACACACACACACACACACACACACACACACACACACACACACACACACACACGTGGTCACAGCAGTCTTGCTGTGTTTTCCTCCTCCTGGTCTGCCACTCCCCCTGTCTGTCTCACCTCACACCTGGCCCCTCATCTAGAATCATGCTCACCTGGTCTTCATCCCCAACCAACCCCCTTCATAAACCCTTGGATTCCCTGCTGTCTGCGCCAGATCGTACTACGCACTACCGTGGTCACTATACGTGCCTGGCTCTAGTGTTACTTGCTACCTCGCTCTCTTACTCTAGTCTCTTGTTGTTTTTGGACCACATCCAACTTTTGTTCCTCTGCCTGCAGTTACCCGGATCACTCTCTCCAGCTCGCCCCTCTCGCTCTTCCCCCGGCTCCCTCATCCACTACCTGCTTCCTTACTTGTTCAATGAACCCTTTTTGTTATCCCTTCAACATCGTCTCTGTCTGCTCTTGGGTTCAGCATCGTCTAAACCTAACACACACACACACACACACACACACACACACACACACACACACACACACACACACACACACACACACACACACACACACACACACACACACACACACACACACACACACACACACACGGCGCAACCTCGCTCAAAGTGAAAAGAGCTGTGTGCGCCTTATTTTAATTCAGGAATACAAATTAAAAAACAGTTTGGTGGATTTGCAGAGGGGAAACTATGCTTTGTGGTTGGTGGAGGCTAGAATGTACCCAAAGCCACCCGTCTGAAGTCAAAACAACAAAATAGAGAATAATGCCGGCCTTCGGGAAAAGAGACGCTATTGTGAGCGTGGTTTCCGATAGACAATCGATCGTGGGGGCAAAGGAAAACGAATGGCGGCCGTGCTCGCAGGCGTGTCCAGCTGACCGCATGAACATAACAGGGAATGACGGGTCACATGGTGAAACAAACAACCCCCCCCCCCCCCCCCTTCTTATCTGATCGGAAGTGTTCAACCGGGACGCTCCGCCAACCCAGGGGGAACCTGGAAGCAGCAGTCGTCCTGACCTAATGCTCCATGTGACCCCCCCACACCGGTGATGGCTTACCGGCCCTCCGCTAGCACACAGATGACCCCCCCCCCCCCCCCCCCCCCCCCCGCCCCCCCCGCCCTCACTCCCCACTCTCCACGGGGGGTCTGGTCAGAGTGCCAGCCGGTTGGTGGTGTGAGTGGGGGGGGGTGAAAGAGACTGGAAATCGTACAGTCAGTGGAAAGTAGACTGAGTGACTCTGCTGGCCCAACCCAGCAGAGTGGATTATTCAACATGGTCGGTGTGGTCTGATGCAAGAGCGTAATGTAATTGGAACGCACACACACACACACACACACACACACACAGATTTAAATGAATGTAATCCATTACTTCATAAGACCGCACAGTATTAAAGCTAACATTATAAACTCATTGGACCCGACACAATATTAGAGCTAAAAACAGTTCTGATTACTTTCTGCTCACACAGAGCGGGCAGAACAGACCCTATGGGCGGGACTTCTTCATGTGGCAATGAGCCCAACGAGCAAGGGTCGAGTCAGGGTCAGGGACACTCTGGTAGGAGAGCCGGTGAGCAAAATAGCGGGTCCCTTTTTGCAGTACTGTGCGGTTACCCGCCCTCCCGCTCTGCCTCCTGCGTTACTGCCACCCCAACTCCATCCGGTCTTCATCATGATATCCTTACCGATATACACCATAGAATAGATTTTTTTTTTTCCCAGAGACGCTTCATGAACCCTTTTCTCCACAGTTCATGCCCGTGGACCTCGTATCTCTGTGTGTACCCCCCTGTTCAACAGCTCACCCCGTCATACCTCGCCCCTCATTCTAGGTATTCTCCAGTCTCACACTGAGGCTATGTTGACCTAAAGGGCCCTACGGCCGTTAGATCCTCCACAACCTGTGCACAGGTGTGTGACACACACGCACACACACACACACACACACACGCACATCATATACATAATACACACACACATAAACATCATACACATCATAGATACACACACACATACACACACACATCATACACACCATAGACAAACACACACACACACACACACACACACACACACACACACACACACACACACACACACACACACACACACACACACACACACACACACACACACACACACACACACACACACACACACACACACACACACACACACATCATACACAGACTGACCATTACTCAGCCGGGGTCGTGACCTTGGCCCCTGGTGTCATCTCCAGCATGAGAAGCACAGAGGCCCCTTCAGCCAGCCCTGTCCTGTTTTACCCCCGTCTGTCTCCGTGGCAACCACACAGTCGAAGTATATGCACAAGAGGCTCCCGTTTACTATCATAAGAACGATAATTTATTTACCAAGAGCTCTGCAACGAGACCAATGTCTGAAGAAGCAATTGACTAATCCCAGAAGGGAGATGAGGTCAGTGCACATTGTGTTGTTTGAGTTCGACTAGACCAGTACATGTTTGCACGGCGACATGGATGGAAGCATAAAAAACGAATCATCATTTATATCTTAATGCGCTGTATGTTTGTTTTTCAAAGGGGGGTCGGTCAACACAGCTGGCAGAGGCATGAGAAGGGACGTGGGAGTTGAGAACACCCAGGCTGTCCGCGGCCACGGTGTACTTTGAATCAGAAGGGCGGGGACTTTCATAAGTGCCCTGTTTGGATGGCATTTATTCAGGTCGCATACCGGTCAGCTGTGCACCCGGCGTGAATTCACACCTCAGAGAGAGAGAGAGAGAGAGAGAGAGAGAGAGAGACAGAGAGACAGAGAGAGAGAGACAGAGAGACAGACAGACAGACAGACAGACAGACAGACAGACAGACAGACAGACAGACAGACAGACAGACAGACAGACAGACAGACAGACAGACAGACAGACAGAGATGAACAAAGCAAGGAAGGACAGAAAGATAAATGGAAAGAAAGAAAAGAAAAAAAGACCCAAAGGAAATGAAAGGAAGTAACAAGTAAAAGTTGCCGAAATAGAAATGAAGTAAAAAAAATAAATGCATGTAAACATAGAAAGGGAAAGAAGCTTTTACTGTGCACACTTGGAGAGACCTGGGGTTCCTCCCTGTGAGGGGAATAAAGCAATAAAGTATGTCTGCTCCTCAGCATATATTCACAACTCACCTGGCACCCAACCCAAGTCAAGGTGAAGGGTTGTGGGGGGGGGGGCCGGCCAAAAATCTGTAATTACTTTCCTATTAGCCTGAGCAACACACTAATGCGATTAGTAGAAAAACTGAAAAATTCCTGACCTCGCGGGAGCACGTCTGAATTAGTCTGTGGCCTCCTGGGAGCTGAGGTCATCGGTTTCATATTGATGTGTTCTGCGATGACAGAGCCACTAATGGGGATGTGACAGCAAGCAAAATATTAAGACGTGGACAGGGACGACTTGGATCCCTGTTGATAGTCTCTGTGTGAGTTGAACGCTCTGAATGAAACAAGTGACAATCTGGCAAGGACTGAGTGAAAGGAGAGGACTGATATAGGAGGTGCACAGGTGAAGGTGTTTGGGTTAATCAGGGGAGATCAGGGTGGCAGGCAGGTGAATGGGAAAACCAGGGGCGGACCATGACAGCATCTGTGTATGAGGGTGTGTGTGTATTTATATGTGTGCGTAAATATGTGTGTGTGTACGTGCGTGTGCGTGTGTGTGCGTGTGTGTGCGTGTGTGTGCGTGTGTGTGTGTGTGTGTGTGTGTTTGTGTTTGTGTGTGTGTGAGAGGGTGCATGTGTGTGTGTGTGTGTGTGCTTTTGTACATGCATGTGTGTGTGTGTTTATGTCTACGTGTGTGTGCGCGTAAATACGCGTGTACATGTGTGTGCGTGTGCGCGTGCCTGCGTGTGTGCATGTGTGTGTGTGCATGTGTACGGGCGTACACTGCAGTCCACCCTGACGTTGGTTGTGTTAACGCACACTGTTCTCTCCCAGAGTCATCTGAGCCCATCTGGCGTACAGACTGCCTGGGAGAGAGAGGAGCGATCGGGAGACATGAAGGGGGAATGCAATGAGCGAGAGAGAGAGAGAGAGAGAGAGAGAGAGAGAGAGAGAGAGAGAGAGAGAGAGAGAGAGAGAGAGAGAGAGAGAGAGAGAACGAGAGAGAGAGAGAGAGAGAGAGAGAGAGAGAGAGAGAGAGAGAGAGAGAGAGAGAGAGAGAGAGAGGTTGACGGAGGGGACAAAGGTAAGCTGGGGTAAGGACATGCTCCCTGGGAGAAAAATGTGGTGTAGGCTAACTCAGCGAAGGCACAACGTTGCATAAGAGGAAAAGAACGACACCAAGAAAACGTCAGGTTAGATAAATGCTTTCTTGGCTAAGCATTTAATACTTAAAGGGAAGTCTTATCTGCCTTATCTCTGACGGGATTACAACTTCTCGATCCCCGATTCATTGCTCTCTGAAGGCTCCATGAAGCTGTTGCAAAAAGTTTGTTTCATGGAGATCCAGGTGTATGTTATGTTTATGACTCTGATATGATTACTACGGAGCCCTCCAGGGGACACATAGGATTTATTTTTTCGTGGCCAAAAAATATTAATTTGTGGCCATTGGCACAAACTTTAGTAAGGCAGCCCAACGGACGCATTGGGTTCCATAGCAGCAAGCTCGAGGGGCGTGGTCAAAACTCCCGTCACCCTTTAAATGAGTGTTGCAAATAATTAGTTAAGTGAGAATAAGTTATTTATTAAGGTGGATTCATGTTACAACTGTGAATCACCAATATTACAACAACAAAAAACAACATATTTTCTGGAATGTTGTCAGTGCCCCTGCAATCCATCAAAGTTCCCACTGGCGAACACTATTTTCCCCCCGTTATAGACCCGCTGATCGAATCAGTTCTTCGTTATCGTCAGTCGCTAACTCGATCTCACAGACACACGTTCGCATGGAATCTCTTACTCATTTACTCCGCAGGGATATTCTTGGTTCAGCATGGCATATCGTATTATGCCTCGACAATAACTCACACAGATAATGTGAGTCAGATGACAATGAGGTAGAAGACGTGGCCAACTATTCTGTTTCTGGCTTAAGATGATCCACAGTTCTCCTTCCAAGATCAGGGCTGTCTTTACAAAATCGTTTCACACCTGTTTTTGACGTGTGCCATTTTGGACAATCTCCATACATAAATAGACATTAAAAGCATGTGGACACACATGCACAGACACACACACACACACACACACACACACATATCAACATGCACACAGACACACAATTGTGCGTGCGCACACACAAGCACAAACATGCACACACACACACACACACACACACACACACACACACACACACACACACATATCAACATGCACACAGACACACAATTGTGCGTGCGCACACACAAGCACAAACATGCACACACACACACACACACACACACACACACACACACACACACACACACACACATCAACATGCACACAGACACACGATTGTGCGTGCGCACACACAAGCACAAACATGCACACACACACACACACACACACACACACACACACACACACACACACACACACACATCAACATGCACACAGACACACGATTGTGCGTGCGCACACACAAGCACAAACATGCACACACACACACACACACACACACACACACACACACACACACACACACACACACACACACACACACACACACACACACACACACACACACACACACACACACACACTGCTTATTTATCAGACTTTATTTTCTTGACTACAATCATCCCGCCAGTGAAGTGGACACTTGGAACGCCAGCCGGAGCAGCAGGCGTGACCCCTGAAGGCCCTTTTTTAGTTTTTTCTAAATAAAAATGCACAAGATGTTTTTTTTCGCACAGGAGGGATTTTTACTATATAGTACCGTATATATATATATATTATATGTATATATATATATATATATATATATATATATATATATATATATATATATATATATATATATATAAATAGACATTATATATATATAGTCATAGTCAATAACATTACAGATTACATGAAGAACCTTACTTTTAACAAAATAATGTTCCTTTTCAGAGTTTATATTAAGGATGATTCAAGATCTTCATGCAAAGAGCTGCCTTGCCTTTATTGGAAATATAGTCTCAAACTAAAACATGATGGTCTCTCAGACCAAATGTTCCACAAACTTGAAGAAGTAACGTTGGAGAGGGTTGTGGGACTGAGTTGGCTAATTCACCGGCAAAGTTATTTAATTGCTAACTGAAACCAGCAGTGGACAACCGAAGGTCTGCTCGCGAAACAAAGGAACCAAAACATTTCCTGTCTATTGACTATTGGGGTTACACATTGCAATGTGGTGACTTTTTCCACTGAATCTCACAAATATTTGGAACCTCACCCTGTTGATCACAATATAATAGTATAACATTGAGTAGAATCTGACAGAATATAATATAATCAAATATAATAGAATATGATGGATTTGAATTGAATATAATCAAATGAAATGGAATCAATGATTATCATAATAAGTATTATAGTATGATATATGGAGTGTGATAGAATATAACTTAACCAAGGATAAAGCAACACAGACAGTTGGATCGAGAAGTGTGCAGTTCCATTAAACATCTGTGGCCAGGAAAAGGAACAAAGACAGAGAAAAGTTTCCCCGCCCGCACGTGACTCCTGTGAATACCTCAACCATGAGCTGAGCTCACGGCAGAATAAAACCAAATGCTTCTGGCTAGCGAAAACCGCCAACTGGTGAGATACCTGGAATCCCCTTCAAATTTAGAAACAGAAAATATTCTCCACCAGGCTTCGCGCCACCAGACTGTCTAAAGGGATGAACCGGCTCGTAATAAAAACTGAGAGTGGAGAAAATAACGGATGAAATCAAAAGCTGAAGCGCATGGAGTTTTTGTTTCACAGGAGCAACAGGTTTACTTTGTGGAATTTGAGGAGCTGCCATTCTGTCGGCTAATATACTGCTTTTACTGTCAAATAACAGCATCAGAAGATGATAATGGTTGTGGTGGCGAGTGGCCCATATGAGCAGGCCCATAATCATGTTTTACATCTTAAGGAAGAGGCCCAGGAGGCCGAAGCAGTGGGGCCTGTCCCCTGGCGGGAAGTTGACTAGGTACTATTCTTATCTTTCCAAAATAAAAGTTCACAAGATGGCCTTTAAAGGCTTTGAAAAACAGGAGTGTTCCTTCCTTGGTAATAATCATGTTTCACATCTCGAGGAAGAGCCCGGCCTATGAAACATAAGTTGGACGGCGTCATCAATCACCATGGCGATGGCTGAAGGGGACGGGGGGGTTACCCCACCCGCCACCCACCGGCACCAAAGAGCAGGGGGTCCTCGCTGCCCCCAGAGTACAGCTGCTCTTCAAGCCATAGCAGGGGGATTATAATTACACACGGCTCTCACTTTGATTTCTGTTTAACCCCTCGCGTCGTCGTCAGCAAACCATCAGCATGGTTCCGTGTGTGTCGTGTTGTCGCTCCCAATTTGAGTATAACTGAGTAACGATAGCAATTTGAGTAACAGAATCCAAAAGATGAAACATCATTGTGAATAAAGCCTTATTTATGGAGATGTAACTCCTGCTAGAGGAACAGTATACCGGAACACCAGGTTAGTCGGAACAACGGATTGAAATTTGTCTCAAAAATGTGGGGTCTAACCCCACATTTTTGAGACAAATTTCAATGCGTTGTTCCGGTATAATGTTCCTTGTTCCTTTTTCATTCCAAACACTGGGACGCAGACACACAATCATTTATTTGTTTTTGTGTTATGGTCAAACGCATCCCTTTTCTGCGTGGAACTGAAGAACATCTGGTCCTCGTTGGGAAGGGACAATGATTGATGTGGAACCACATGTGTGATCGTGTTGTTGTTGTTGCTAGCCTCGGGTGACCCCCCCCCCCCTCCCACCCCTACCCATATCAGAGAGTGACTTTAACATGATCCGAAACTGTGAGCCAGAAACCCCACCTGCCCCCCCTCCCACCCACAGCGAGGGCTATGCCTGGCCACCGCAGGTCAGCGCAGATCTCCCAGGCAGTGAATAAAGATGTCACTCCAAGGGAAGGGAAAACAAGCCTGCAGGAACACTGAGACCACACCGGGCTCAGGAGTTAACGGGTTGGCTGGTAAACAGTAAGTTTGCTAGTTTGATCCCCGGCCCCTCGTGGCTAGAGTGTCGAGGTGTCCCTGAGCAAGGCTCCTCCTGACGAGCTGGCTGTTGGTATGTGAATGGGTTTGTGTCTACTCTGCCGATATTACAAAGTGCTAAATGCAGTCCATTTACTCATCCATTTGCACACTCGGAGGGAACTCCACAGCGCTGACTCCTTCCCCTTCACCCTCCACAGACTTTCTGGAGCATGCACTCCTTGAGGTGGTACTAGTGGTTCCTGAGAATGTCAGTCTGGTAAGGGATCCAGACCAGCTTGAAAATGATTAGCAGAATGAGAGTCATTGAAGTGTTGGTAGATTTTGATTTTCTTCGATGTTGTACATGATTCCTCCCTCAGATTTCTCACAGTTACGTTTATCACAGTTTTATTACGTCTCTCCCGCAGAGAGACGTGATATGCACTTGTATTCTGTCCTGATCTTCTACCGTGTTTTATCACTTCAGTATTGGACTGGACCTCCGGACCTTATCGTACTCGCTCTGATGATTGGCTTTCACATATAGCTCCCAATGTTCGCACTGAACTTGGGAAAACTGCTTTGAGCCTCCTACATGTGGAACGATCTAAAATGGACTATACAACTTGATACATCGGTAGCCACTGATCAATCCTTAATAACCAACCATTACAGCCCAGTCTGCAGTTGCCTATAAAAGTTAAATCGATGGACTTTTCTTTACCTTCAAATTGTTAGAAATTTGTGTGATGCACATTCCCTGAATCATTGTTGAGTTGAATCTAGGACATTCCGACTTTAAACATTTGTTGATAAGATTATCTGCATACTCATACTCTGCTCAGCTGGAGAACTTATGTACAAGGAAGGTACTCTTATTTACACACGGAGGACATTGTAGTGTGCGTTGATTTGGGTCGGCTTAGCTCAGGAGGTAGAGCAGTTGAAATGTAACCGAAAGGTTGCTAGTTCAATCCCCAGCTCCTCTTAGCTTAGTGTTCATGTTTCCCTGAGCAAGACACTTAACCCTAACTGCTCCTGACGAGCTGGCTATCGCCTAGCATGGTTGACTCTGCCGTCGGTGTGGCAATGTGTGTATTAACCAAACCTGTAAGTCGCTTTGGATAAAAGCGTCTGCTAAATGCCCTAATTGTAATGTGCCCTAATTGTATTGTTGTGAAACACATTAGATGTGAATGAGTGAAATTTTGGCATGAACCAGACTGGCCGCATTGCAGCTGAACTGCATTCTCCTGGCAAGTGACCAAGGAAACGATGGCCAGGAGGCCTATCTGAACTTGGAATAAATATTGTGTGATGGAATGCATACAAAAGTCATTTCAAAGTCTAGACAGACCTGCACTTTGTCATGCGTGTGCATGTGTGCGTGTGCGAAATATAACATAATGGTCATTGAGCGAAAAACCCTTTTGTTCAGCCTTTGTTCAAGAAAAAAGAAAAAAGTTCACAATCCATGATTGCGTATGTCGATTCAATCAATCAATCAATCAATCAATCTATCAATCAATTAATAAATCAATCAATCAACTTACCAAAAGGAATTCAAGCATAATGTATATTTCTGACACATGTCAGTTTCTGACACATTCTTTCCAGTAAAAAACACCAAAATGGGGGTCAATTCAAAGGTCAACTCAATTGCTCGTTGGGGAAGATGTCTGCTTCTGGTGAGTCAGCAATATTTCACTCATGGTGGGACTGAGCTTGCAGCTGTAAGATGACTCAGCTAAAGACAACTCCTTGGCTTATCAAGACCCATGACAGTGGCGGCAGTACCATCTAACAACATCAGACCTGCCTGGTTAAACATAATGGGGGACAGAGCGAGACTCTCGGTTGTGTGTGTGTGTGTGTGTGTGTGTGTGTGTGTGTGTGTGTGTGTGTGTGTGTGTGTGTGTGTGTGTGTGTGTGTGTGTGTGTGTGTGTGTGTGTGTGTGTGTGTGTGTGTGTGTGTGTGTGTGTGTGTGTGTGTGCGTGCGTGCGTGCGTGCGTGCGTGCGTGCGTGTGTGTGTGTGTGTGTGTTTGTGTGTGGGGGCGTGCACATTTGTTTGTTTGTTTCATTCACCCTATCCTGTCCGTGTTCTTGGATTTCGTTGCGTTATTCAATTTGTTTACACTGCCATCCATCATGTTAATTTTGGTGACCTTAAATAATTATTTGTGGGTAATACAATAACATTGGGTCGGCCACATACAATTTCTTCAGATTGACTGGATGTCTAATGGAACCAAACCATTTAAGTGAGGGGAAGTCATTGCTTTTTGAAGCCTCATCACCTTGTATGTGCTTCGCTGAGTATGACAATTCCCGCCATCTTGCAACAATTGATCAACATTTTTCCATTTTTCCTCGTTTGACCTAGTTTGAAATGTGTACAGTATGTCCGACACCACAGTTGAATATTCCTTCAATTCCATTTATATTATGCCTACTGAATTGACCAGCATTAAATATTAGGAGAGACCGTCAAAGGACAAGGGAGGCTTTTGGAAACTTACGAAGATGTTTGCCTGTTCAAGATTGTGTTCTTTAAATCGAAATAAGATGACTACCTACGCTGATGGTGGCACGAAGGAGACACCGAAGCATTCCCACATAATGCTATCCACTACAGAGAATTTGAATTCCTGGCCTTGAAAGCATCAATTAGAATACCAAAAAAATAAAAACACATGGCACAGTTCAATTGAGTGTTTTAAATTACATGCTTTGAATTTTGTCTATCATTATCTGATTTGGGACCGATTTCCAAAGGAGAATATGTATGAGAGAACAGTTTTATTTCCATAAAGCATAAAATATCACTATATATAGAACGAACACACACACACAGGCACACACACGCACACACACACACACACACACGCACGCACGCACGCACGCACGCACGCACGCACGCACGCACGCACGCACGCACGCACACACACACACACACACACACACACACACACACACACACACACACACACACACACACACACACACACACACACACACACACGCGCGCGCGCGCGCACACACACACACACACACACACACACACACACACACACACACACACACACACACACACACACAGTTAAGGTACTGTCAAGCTCCAACATGATAGTGCATGTTATTGCTTTCAGTACAGACCAAAAAATAATTTAAAATATGTTTTGAAATCCATCTACATTCTACATCCTGGCAAACTTGGTTAACGCTGTGGAAAGTTTTGCACACCAGTCAGTCAATATTCAACCAAATGTTTAGCAGTTCTTAAACAACCTGGCAGTCCTTGATAAATACTTCACCAAAAACAGGACACAATAAATACTGTGGAGCACAAGAAACCCAGCAAGACTATACGCCTTCAGTGCCAAAACCCTGTTGTCTTACCAAAGTAAATGTAAAACAGACCCCAATGTTACAATGTGGTTCCATTTTTCCTGCCACCAGACACACCAGTGCGCTTTATGGGAGAACTGGATCCCAGACTGGGAGATGTTGTTCTGCCCAACTGTAGGTTCGAACGTGAGGCAAGGCTTCTTGGTCCGTGACCCGATTTTGAATATTGTCCTGAGCTGAACACCTGAGCTTCGTACATGCATATGGCATCTCTCCTTTAACCCACTATCTGCCCGTCATACCAATGTCCCTGTGATGGAAAGTAGTTGGCCGTGGTTATGATTCAGCAGGCTATTCATATATGAAGGATCTTCCCCCTTCAGAAATGTCATTGTCTCGTCTCCAGGTATATCTGTTACTTAGTATTCGTTTTCCACCCGTACACCAGATGTCCTTCTAGGGTTAGGGTTAGGGTTAGGGTTAGGGGTATTCCATTTTCCCCCCTCGCATCCCATATCCTGCCGCTCCCATCTGCATTCACTTCATTCCCCTCACCTGAGCCACCTTGTCAATCTCCCCCACTTTACCTCTTTCCCTGATCAGTCCCTCCCCAGATAATCACAAGTTCACCTCCTTGGTTCCCTGGTTGGATTGTTCGATTTTCATGATCTGATATTTCTTTTATCTTTTTCTTTATTAACATTTCCTGAGTCTGCATTCATTTTGCACTCGATCACTTTTGTTCCTGCAGCCCCACTATCACTGAACATGAGCAAACAAGGGTAATACAAAATGTACCTCAGAAAACGTATCATGTGGCTTATGAATCAGCAATCGTACATGATGAATCAGGTTGAATAAGTGCCCCCCCCCCGCCCCCCCAGGTAGACTCCTGAACCCATGGTTAGGGAAAACAGTTCTAAAGCGATGCATCTGATTGTGATAATAATTTTCTAACCAACCACTACCATGGAGACACAATATTTATGTGAACTGACGTATGACATAGAGATATAATGCAATGACTGATAAAATAGTACAGCACAGCGATAGGATTTCAAATGCCTATAGATATGGTTGTTGATTCATTGTATGCTTGCTTTGTAACACCCCTTTTTATGGGCGGATATCAAGTATCGCACACTGATACAAGCAGATGTCAAAGTAGATACAGTCGAAAACTCGGTAGATATATATTTGTATTGTATATATATCTTACGGGCGGAATCTATTGATATTATTCAGTGATACTGATAGTTATCATCTCACCCAATATGAATGCTTCCATGCCTCTTTCACTCTCTTTATTCACACATTGACACAAAAACACAGATGAGCAAACACATACACTAACTTACACTCCAAAAGAGACTGTCGCTCTCTCTCTCTCACTCCCTCTCTCTCCCTCTCTCTCTCGCTCTCTCTCTCTCTCTCACTCCCTCTCTCTCCCTCTCTCTCTCTCTCTCTCGCTCTCTCTCTCTCCCTCTCTCTCCCCCTCTCTCCCTCTCTCTCTCTCTCTCTCTCTCTCTCTCTCTCTCTCTCTCTCTCTCCCTCTCTCTCTCTCTCTCTCTCCCCCTCTCTCTCTCTCTCTCTCTCCCCCTCTCTCTCTCTCTCCCTCCCTCCCTCCCTCCCTCCCTCCCTCCCTCCCTCCCTCTCTCTCTCTCTCTCTCTCTCTCTCTCTCTCTCTCTCTCTCTCTCTCTCTCTCTCTCTCTCTCTCTCTCTCTCTCTCTCTCTCTCTCTCTCTCTCTCTCTCTCTCTCTCTGTCTCTGTCTCTCTCTCCCACACTGGGTGTCTTCCCTCCGCACCTTCCTACATGGACATCCTTGTTCAGTGTAAACAGTCTTCCAGTTTGTCTACAGGCTGTCATGCATGCAGCTCTGTAGTGGAGGGGCAGCAAGGCGAGGGGAGAGGAGTGCTCTGTGTAGTCTGATGAATGAGGAGGTGAGGAGACACAAAGGGGCCAGCCGATTGGTGGAGAGGCTTTTGATTTGTGGAAGATACTGTAAAAGTATCGGTTGTACCCGATGTCCATAATTTCTTCTATACTTTATTTTGACCACCTGATATTCAAGCTAACATCAGAACCTCATTGGACCACATATTTGTAGGGCTAACAACAGTCCTAAATAGCTTCTTCTGAGTGGTCGACGCAACACCCTTTACAGTTGTATGGATTTGAGATAAGTCAGACCCTACAAGCATGGCCTCTTTGCCGTTGCACCCACGCCAAGATGGACTGACAGGGGAGGAGCACTTTGACCCATTGCTAATGGACCCAGGTTTAACTGGGTCAATAAGAACCTGTGGGCACGGCTTATTTACCATTCCGCCCATTACCAATATAGACGGAATTTGACCAGTACGCGGGAGATGCCTCATGAACCACCTCCAGAGTGCAAGCTGGTTAACCTTGTGTCCCGAGGCATACCTAGCCCGAAACAAAGATACCGCAGAACATTAAAAAGTTGTTTCATCATATCACAGGGACCAACCATAATTTGACCTTCTTCAACTTTAACATTATTGTTTTTGTATCGACTTCATTTGCGGAAATTGACCATTGTTGTTAATATGAGAGATGTAGTGCCTTGAAATGTATGGGTGTTCAAATATAATTCACACCCTTGGAATGTTACTGACCAATCAGAATCATCCCTGCCGTTGGGCATGAACAATAGCACCCACAACCTCCGGTATAATGTAAGTGTGTTAGCGAGGGTGCTCTCTGGGTCTCTCTGCTAGGGAGGGTCACAGGCAGTGGGTCAGACCACTGGCAAGAGTATCCAGGCCAGATTAGCACTAACAGAACGCGACAGCGCTGAGAAGCTTGGCGCTCCTGTGGAACAGTGGATTAAGCAGCCGCCATAGCCGTAGCCGTAGCCGTAGCCGTAGCCGTAGCCGTAGCCGTAGCCGTAGCCGTAGCCGTAGCCGTAGCTGTAGCTGTATATACCTGCTCAGACCAGGGGCAGCGACCTGGTCCAAGGCAGGAAGATACTGTATTGGTATTCAGTCTAGAATGGTAAATAAGGCATGCCACAGGTACTAATTGACCCAGGTAAAACTTCAGTCTATCTTGGCATGGGTGGAATGGAAAAGAGGCTGTGCTTGTAGGGTCTGATCTTATCTCCAATCCATACGACTTCATAGGGTGTTGTGTTGACCGCTCAGAACAAGCTATTAGGGACTGGTGTTAGCCCTACAAATATGTGTCCCAATGAGATACGGATGTTAGCTTGGATATCAACGGGTATCTTATGGGGTTCACTGCAGTCAACCCCAAATCTTGTTATCTTGCTTTAAACGTGTCACCGTCACTAGAAAACATGTGTAAGCTCCCTTTTGTTTCTGTCAGCACCGCCGATCCGATAAGGTTGTGAACCTTGGACTCTACTCCGAAATTCTGGTCGTAATTCGAGTAAGAGCTGAAACAGAGGGGTGGACTGACACTCTGAAGCCATCGTTGTGGGATCCAACACTTCATTTGGCATTGAACACAATTAGTTTGAAGACTAAACACAAATTACTTAACTTTAGCTTAACTGTATTCACATCCATGACGCACATCCATGACGGTGCGTCATGGATGTGATACTTTAGCCCAACCCTTGGAAAAACCCAGTTAGACATGGAGCAGGAACGAGGAATGGTGGAGAAATAGAGGAATTTCCCCTTTTATTCTCAACAGAGCACTTTATTTGTTTGATGTATTACATTTATATTTGAATTCAAGGATGGAATAAACACAGCAGACAGATATTCTTCCAGAGGAATGCTTCCAAAACCATCAGAATTCTGTCCATATTCCATAATAGTCTCACTGGCAGGTCGGGCTTGTCGTGTTGTCTGCTTTCCACGGAAAATATAGAGGCCTGCAGGCCCCTTTAAAAAGAAACAGTTGAGGACATTGTTCGTTTTTCCTCTGTGTTCTTGAATCAGGATTTCTCCTGCCCCGAGAGGCCATTCACCCTGCTATCTGTTGAATTGCACATTCAAACACACTTTATTCCCAAATATTATTCCTCATGGGTAACGCGGTCCACATTGCTGCTGCTGGGTGAACCGGTCTGCGAGGTCCAAACAGAGTGAACCCGTGCTCTGGGTCAGCTGGGAGGAGGACCTCAGCTCTTCATCGTCTCCTCGTTGTGCTTTGCCCCGTTCGTCAGGACGGGAAGGAACAAAATCCCCATGCGCCACGTTAAGGATCTGCTTGGAGCCGAAGTCCCTGCTACACGCAGACACTCTTGGCACAGGACAGACCTACGATCTAGTGTTTTAAAAGCTGGTTTTGGTTTGAGTTAGGTTCCATTACCTCCCTAGAGCTGTGTCTGTGATTCTACGAGATCTATCGGGATCCAAGATATCTCTACTTGTTGTGTTCCGCTGTGTTGTGTTGCAGTAAATGAAGTAATCGGCTATACTTTCCACTGAGGATCTCTTGTTCGTTGCACGTGTGTGCATGTGTGCATTAAATACATAATTCGAAAATGTTTCATCAATTAGAACTGGGAATACTTCATCATGAAGAGTTTTTTATTGAAATCACAAGTCAATCACGATATAATCCTCCTCCTATGTGTAAACCCTTGCAAATGAACGTAGTATCTTAAAATCCATTTCTGCAACAGTAATGTGAACCCTTGGGATCCACAGTCAGTCAGTGAAGGACGACAGAGGTCTAGTTGGAATAAAACGCTCTGCAGAAATCATTAAAAAAAATGTAGCCTGTTAGCAAGAGGAGATAAGGGTAAACATTACAAAGCAAGGGGCCCGGAATCGAACGTCTATCAACCGATCCATCCAGCCCTAATTATATAGTGTCGATCTGTGCTTTACTGCAATACAAAGTGCTTCACACAGGAAACAAGGAAACAGAACAATAGTGGAAAGGAGCAAGAGAAGAAATGCGAGAAACAGAGTGAGAGCTAAACATTGGATTGAATAGAAGGAGGAATGGAACACACAGGACCAGACTCCTATTACTGCAAAACGAGAGCCACATGAACTCACGCTTCACTAAGGCAGCCCTCTCTGACATCAGCTGTGTGCTGGGATACTTTCTTCATGTGGATTGTGGAGACTTTATTGGGCCACTAAAACAGTGGAGCACCCCCGCCCCCCACAAAGGCCAAACGAGGACAAGTCAGGTCGCTGTGAGTGTCTTTGTGCATGTGCGCGTGATTGTGTCTGTGTTTGCTTGCATGCGTGTGTGTGCGTGTGTGTTTCATGCGTGTGCGTGTGTGTGCGCCTTTATTCTGTTGCGTGAGTCGACTCAAAACCCTGCGTTATTGGGGGCGGTGGTAAAATAAACCTCAAAAGGGTACAAGCTGTGAGCGTAACCCACATCACGGCAGCCATGACACACACACTGAGTCACTCACTTGAATCGACCCTTACATTCTACGGTAGACATCACACAGATGCAGGACGATGAATGGATCACCACCACCAGTTGGTGGAGCCCGCCGGTTGCAGGATGTCGGTGGGTTTTTGAGTGCAAGTCGGCGGTTCCGTGGACCAGCCCCCACATATTGATCGTAATGTGCGCTGCGTTGACGTTTTTGTGTCCATGAGTATGCATTTGACCCATTTTCCACCAACGGCGAGTCATGCTGACCAAACCGTCTCCACCACAGGCCTGCTTCCCGCCTCTTGGCTCCAGCCCCGCCCACCACCCCCCAAAAGCAAAACAATAATCTGGACCTTTGGTTTTTAAAATGGTTCGCAGCTGGCCCCGTTATGGTCACTCAACAGCTACTGAACCAGGGAGAAGTTGGATTCTTTTGTTCTAGTTTATATTGAATATGCTATATATACAGACTGATAGGCGATTCCTCTAAAGCTGGTTATTTCCGGACTGCACATGCTGTCAGAGAGGAAGGACTCGTGTTGACACATCTTGACTGTATTAAGGCGGAAATATCCCCCCTTTCTCCCACAGGACAGTGCTCAACATAATCACCCCCTGGCAAAGGCATTGATGCTTGTGTTTGACGTGTGTTTAATACACGTTTCAAGCAGACAAGGAGGCTTGTAGACTATGATGTGGATACTCTCCTTGGGTGTTTCAGTGGATACCTTTGGTAGCTCTCTGCCACAAAACATGACACAAAACATGGCAGCTGGATCACAGAGCTTTTCCAGTAACGCTGCCTGCATCGATCTCTTCTGACCGCAAGCTGTAATAACAGTTGTAACTATACTGACTAACAGGGCTTTTCGGATATTTGGGATTTTCGGCGACTTTCTGATATGTTTTGGGACTTATTGTGCCTTTTGAGTTAGCTTTACACCTTTTACGGCTAGCATGACTATAACGACTATTAAAAAGATTTTGGTTCCTCTCCCTGTTGGTTACAGACTATTATGAGTGTTGTGGCTATCACAAGTAGCAGATACTCTGCATGTCCCTGGAGCAGCGTGTGAATGAAGGGGTCTCGTTGAGGAGCAGAAGGAGCTGGAATGAGAGTTACCTCCCGAAAGGCTTTTCAGGAGCCCCGCTCTGCTCTGCTCTGGTCGGGAGGTATGTGGAAAGTTGCGTGTCCCAGGTGGTGGGCTGTGAATGCGCCCTACAGTATGAAACTTCCTTCACACACCTTCTGCGGTTTGTGCACAGTGTGCCCCAGCATAAATCATGCATTCATATATCTCTGATGAATTCCCTCTGGGCCCCGGAGACGACTGCTTTTGCTCACATGCTCTGAAATGGCACTGGCAGATGGGGAAAAAAGGAAAAAAAATTGAAAAGAAAAAAGGAAGTAGCAATTTCATAACGAGGCAATTTAAAAGGAACCTTTAGAAAATGAATCCAAACTGTAAACCAGGAAACAAGAGGATGTTAAACGCGCACGCACACACGCATGCACACACACACGCACACACGCATGCACACACACACGACCGCACGCAGGCACGCATGCGCACGCGTGCATGCACACACACACACACACACACACACACACACACACACACACACACACACACACACACACACACACACACAGACACACAGACAGACAGACAGACAGACAGACAGACAGACAGACAGACAGACAGACAGACAGACAGACAGACACACACACAAGCATGCATTCACAAGCATATACATGCCCAATAACACACTCAAACAGACAGAAAAGCCTGGCTATTTGGCAATTCTGCCATAAGCACTTTTTTATAAGGTCTTAAATGTTACCACTACTTTCCAACCCAGCAATCAAAACAATATGGAAGCAGAACAGATCTAATCCGGCATGAGCCGGATATTGAAGTATTATTAGAGCAAACACTGCAATGGAATACACATAAAATAAAAATGTGCTTTCACTCTGTTGTCTGAAGTTAAGATTAGAAGGATGGGGTGTATTACAGCACCAACTGTATTCTTTCTCCCATTGACCTTCCTGAGTTTAGACATTTAAGGGGTCATATTATGCTTTGAGGTTTTTTCCCTTCCCTTCAGTGTGTGAAATAGCTTGTTTATCCATGTATAAGGTCTGCCAAGCTATGCTGTGTTCTTTTTTGAAAAAGTCTGCAGAGTCAGGATCGCTTTAACTCACTTTATTTATTTATTTTAAGTTTTTGACTAGTTTCTATGAAGCAAAAGGAGGGGGAATTGTATAGTTACATGTGGAGATACACTTAGTAGGGAATTCTAAAGGATGCATTACCTGGAGCGTTCTGGCCCTCTGGGCTATGTGTTGTGACTTATCTACTGGGCAGGCGTGGACTCAGTTATGTGCTCTGATTGGCTAAGCATGATGCTGAACTCCCGCCTCCTGGATACCCGTATGTGTCTCTATGCTGCCCTCTTGTGGCTATGTGTTGGTATTGCAAATTTGTTTGTGGCCCTGAACGTCTGAGTTTGTCCAAGTCTCGTATCTCTAGAATTGGTACATGAATGAATGGCTTCTTGTATGGGCCGGATGCCTCCCTAGGCTCAGGATCCCTCCCTAGGATGGGAAAGAAGCCTCTCTAGTCGCCAAGGACATATGTGGCCTGTTGGTATGAATGTGTGAATTATGTCACAGCTACAAAGCTCAAAGTCTATGCCAAATAAAGTCCCCCACTGCCACAGAAAACACCTCTCCTGAACTGCCTGAAACAGCTCGATTACAGAACATGCTCCTGTGACATTGTGACATCCCTAAGTCACGAAATATTAGAAAGCTAGAACATGTACCCAGCACTATGAAAAGTCCTGCTCTATTCTTGGTTTTTAAGGTGTTTTGGGTCGATCTGATTGTTCGGCCTGAATTTTAAATTCAATATCAACCGTAGCTCAAAAACGTATGGCTGAACCAAAGCCATTGATACCGGAAATATTAACAGCGGCTTGTGACTCACATGGTAAGCATTTGACCAATCACAACAAGAACCTTGAAATTAAATTGTTACACAAATTAGACCCCTTTAACTGCAACAGAAATATTATCCCTATTTCTCAAATTATTTTCCATCTTAGGTTTCCTTAAATTCTAAAACTATTTTGCCTGGCACTCGGTTACATTTTCATCTAATTCTCAGTCCAAATCCCATGCTCAGGGGCACTCACTGTCTTGACTAAATCAACACATCCACCTTAAACCAAATGTTCCACATTGAATCATGTCAAACTGGTGGCTGAGCCCAGTTGGTTTTAGCCAGGTCATTAAGCCCACCGCCTGCACTCGTCCGCACCCCCTTCCACGCTGGCTTTGAACAGGTGCCCTCATGTGGTTGCCATTGGTTGCAGGACTACAGGTCGGCATGTTTGGCACGGTTATGATGTGTCTAATTATGGGATGGCCACTCCCTCTTCCTTGCATGCTCTGTTTGCCACACTCTGGATTGGCCAAGCCGAGGTTGAAGCAGGACCACACAGACTCAAAGTCAGCTCAATCTGGACCTGGATTCACAGAATGTGTGTGTGTGTGTGTGTGTGTGTGTGTGTGTGTGTGTGTGTGTGTGTGTGTGTGTGTGTGTGTGTGTGTGTGTGTGTGTGTGTGTGTGTGTGTGTGTGTGTGTGTGTGTGTGTGTGTGTGTGTGCGTGTGTGTGTGTGTGTGTGTATGTGTGTGTGTGTGTAGGTGTGTGTATGTTCATGTTTGGTTTGGTGTGTGTGTCTGTGTGTTCATGTGTGTTTGTGTGTGGTGTGTGTGTGTATGCCTGAAAGAGAGTGGTTCGTACCAATATAGGCATATACTGTAAACTGCCTCATGCAATGAAACTCACACACAGTCTTATTCTCTATCATTCTCTCTCTCTCACACACAGATACACACACACACACACACACACACACACACACACACACACACACACGCACACACACACACACACACACACACACACACACACACACACACACACACACACACACACACTCACAAATACACCCCACACCCACACACACAGTCCGGCTGGTTCCTGAGTGAGTCTCCAGTGCATCGCTGGGCCTTATGTTGGCTTCCTAGGAGAGATTTATGTCGGGAGTTAGGAGAGTCAGAGGAAACTATGAGACTAGCATCCCAGAATGACTAGAGCAGAATTACTAGGCCACACACACACACACACAGACACACGGATACACACACACAGACAGAAACAGACACACGCACACACACACACACACACACAGACACAGACACACACACCACACACAGACGCACACATGCACACACAGACATGCACACACATAGACACACACTCACACACACACACACACACACACACACACACACACACACACACACACACACACACACACACACACACACACACACACACACACACACACACACACACACACACACACACACACACACGTGTGTCAGTGCCTGGGTCCTTGACCGTGGAGGGTGAAGGAGCCTCCAGTTGGACCTGGCCTCCTGGCCCAGGCTCAAGCGGGCCCCGGTCTGGAGGTGTGCTCTGTAAACGTCAGCGGGGATGCCTGGAGACCGGGGGAGGGCGGGGGGGGGATTTATCCCTCCTTTTATTTGAACATACCAGGTGCTGCCCTTGGAAGAGCATTCCATCCCAAGACGAAACCTGCGCTTTAAAACAAAAAAAATCCAAGCGGCAATCTGCAAATTCAGACAGCTTTTACAACGTTTTTTCTTCTCTTTCTCCGTCGACTTCTTCTTTCTACATGGTAGACACGCTCTGTTTTCCCCGCAGCTGTCAGTGTTGTTTAGAGGAGGGAGACACCCGAACTCAGTCAACATGTTGAATGGCTCTCAGGGCGGGTTTCACACTCAGAGCAGCACTTCCAGAGTTGGACCTTCCAGTGGTGGGTCCTCAAGCGTGTCTTTCCTTTCTTCTTTTCTTTCTTGAACAAAACACGACATTGCTTCATCTCGCAGAGGACTGGAGCCACAGGACTGTGGCTGCATGAGCATTCTGTCTCTCTGACTCTCTCGCTCATCTTCTCTTACATGAGCTATCTTCCTCCCTCTCTTTCCCTCTCTCTTTCTCTATTCCCCCCTCTCTCTCTCTCTCTCGCTCTCTCGTTCTCATCATTTCTCCTTCTTCCTCTCTCTCTAGCTCTCATCATCTCCCCCTCTACCTTATTCTGTCTCTCATGCTCTCTCTCCTTTGCTAAATGATCCGGTTCCCAGTGTTTCCTTTCAAAACCCATTCTTATGTATGGGTTTCATGCCAATCGCAGCAGACCAGAAAGGGAATGGGATCACCATAATTGCCTCGAAACCAAAACAACTTCAACGGCCAATGTAATGTCAGTCAAATTCATTGTAACTGGCAAAAATTAAATCTGATATCTTGGTCAAAAGTATGCTGCTACAAATTCGCATAATTTGGTAAAAAAAAAAGATGTGTACAATGTAGCCAGAATTTTGGAGTCTGACAGATATTGTGGACTTTGCCTTTAGGTGGCAGTGGGGAGCCTTAAACTAAACCATCAACTAATTAACTTTTAAATGTGTTTTTACCGATGGGTGGATTTGTGAATGAAGAATAGATGTGGATATACATATAATAAGGCAAGGCAACTTTATTTATATAGCACTTTTCATACATAAGGCAGACTCAAAGTGCTTCACATATAAACATTGCAATACAATAAAATAAAATAATAGATAAGTAAAAGAAAACATATGCAAAGAAATGAGTAAATTAGAAAGTGCAACGTATTTAAGATCAGATCATCAGTCTCTCTGGTACCCACGTCGGGACTCCAACCCAACCTAAAGGAACTTGGTACTTTCTCTGGGACTCCAACCCGGATTCTTGTCAATTTCTATTCTAGGCTAAGACTCTATTCTAAGACTCTAACCCAGATTCTAGGAATCTAACCCAGACACACGTCGGGACTCTAGCCACGAACCAAAGGCCTTATTCTGGGACTCCAACCCAGACAGACGTCGGGACTCTAACCCAGACAGAACTCAGGTCTTTCTCTGGGACTCCAACCCGACCTAAAGGAACTTGGTCCTTTCTCTGGGACTCCAACCCAGATTCTAGGACTCTAACCCAGACAGAACTTGGGTCTCAAACTTTTATCCTTTCTCTCTGGTATCAGATCAAGTATCTTTCTGGTAAAAATAGAAAATAAAGGGAAAGTTGAAAAAGGCATTTTAGTAATAAAATAGAAAATAAAGGCAAAGTAAAAAAAAGAAAGAAAAAAAAAGCTTGTATGTTGTATGCTTGCAATGTATTTAAGAATGCTAAAGCAAACATAAAGGTCTTCAATCTTGTTTTAAAGGTGCTCAGAGTTGGGTAAACCCTTAAATCCTCAGGGAGTTTATTCCAGCTATTTGTTGCATAGTAACTAAATCCTGCTTTTCCATGTTTCGTGTTTACTCTGGGGATAATTAACAGATTGGTCTCAGAAGATCTTAGTGTTCTAGAAGGCGTATGTAGTGGAAGCATATCAGTTAAATATTTTGGGCCTAAACCATGTAGGGATTTATAGGTTAGCAACATGATTTTAAAATCAATTCTCTGACCTACAGGAAGCCAATGTAACGATTTATGAATTGGTGTAATATGTTCCGATTTTTTGGTCTTTGTTAGAACTCTAGCAGCAGCATTTTGAACAAGCTGAAGCTTCCTTAGAGTTTGTTTTGGGAGACCTGTAAGTAGACCATTGCAGTAATCAAGCTTACTAGTGATAAAGGCATGTATACGTTTTTGTAAGTCTTCGGTGGACATGAGCCCTCTATGTCTTGCTAAATTTTTAAGGTGATAATACGCAGATTTTCCAACTGATTGGATGTGACTGTCGAAATGTAAATCAGAATCCATAGATAACCCGTAGATTTCTGGCTTTGATTGAGGTTTTCAGGGACAGAGAGTGAAGGTGTTGGGTTACTTTAAGCCTTTCCGTTTTAGCACCAAATACAATTATCTCTGTTTTGTCCTCATTTAGTTGAAGGAAATTTCGGCACATCCAGTCTTTCACTTGCTCAATACACTGGCACAGCAGATCTATGGCCCGATAGTCATTTGGTGATAGCGATACATAGATTTGCGTGTCATCAGCAAAGCAATGATGGTCAATATTGTTATTTTGCATGATTTGCCCTAGTGGGAGCATGTAGATGTTGAATAAAGAGGGTCCTAAGATCGAACCTTGTGGGACTCTACATGTCACGTTGGTTGATTCTGATACAAAGTCGCCAATGGAAACAAAGTAGTTCCTATTTTGTAGGTAGGACCTGAACCAATTTAAGACTGTGCCTGAAAGCCCCACCCAGCACTGAGGTCTAGTAGCATTAGTATTGAGGTTTTGCCAGAGTCTGTGTTAAGACGGATGTCGTTTACAACTTTAATAAGGGCGGTCTCAGTGCTGTGCAGGGGTCGAAATCCTGATTTGAAAGTGTCATAGCAACCAGTTAATGCCAGGAAGTGATTAAATTGCTGGAGGACAACTTTCTCAATGATTTTACTTATGAAGGGTAGATTTGATGAACCGCACACATGAATGGCTCCTTGTCCAAACCCTGCACGTTTAAAACTGGTGTCCCTCAAGGCTCTGTACTGGGGCCTCTTCTGTTCTCCCTCTATACCAGATCTCTGGGCTCTGTTATTACATCACACGGCTTTTCCTATCACTGCTATGCTGACGACATTGTTTATCCAGATCTACATGCATCAAAAAACGTGTAGTTGGGAGGGGCTGTCTCTATCAGAACGGTTGCAAAATCATTAACTAAAAATGATTTGTTATTAAGAGACCTAACATTAAGTAGACCCATCCTGATGGTGTTGTTGATAGGCTTTAAGGTTTTTGATTTTAGAGGCAATAGGTATGAGATTTGTGAGGTTAGCAGTGTGTCTACGGCTGAACCCTTTTTTGTCTCAGTAATACTCAGGACTACTATCAGTACAGGGTGGGGGGCTGGGGCTCCCTCTGCTTGGGTGTTATCACCCTGTGGCCATGACGTTGAGATGCTATCAATGACACAGATGCAAGTTTGATGCCAACATAATCCAGTTTCTTAAATTCAGCAGGAAAATCGCAAAGGGAGGAGACAGTGGAGCTGGAGTTGTTGTTGTGGCTATGGGAGAGATGAGGCTGGAGGTCATCGTCGATGTGGGAGTGCAGAGGAGGGGGGTGGCCGTTCCTCGCCAAGCCAGCATCAGCGATGGGGGAAGGCATGGTGTCCATGGTGTCGGGCAGGCTGTTGTCTCTCTTCAAGGTCTGTGGTCTGTCTGCTATCTGTGTGTCAGATAGTGGCAGAGTAGATGTGTCGGGGAGGCTGTAGTCTCGCTTCTTCTCAACCTGTGCTCTGACTGTGGTCTGTGCGTCAGACATTGGAGATTTATGGGAGAGCTAGAAGAGAAGATTTTCCCTTAAAAGTTTTGAGCCTAACCTGTTTGGGTGTAGGCCATCTGCTCTGAAAAGATATTTGCGCCCCTAGAACAAGTTGAAATTGTCAATAAAGCCCCTTCCTCTTTCATTGCAGACTCTGGAAACTGCTGGTATGGGTCCACTGATGAATGACTTAATGTGTATTTTGTCTAGTGTATCCAATAGATCAGCGTAATTCCTGCATGCACAATAATCGGTGAGATTTTGGGGTTTTCCAATATGATTGTGGCTAGTTTCTGGTTGATATCACTAACCATCACATCTGGGAAGTAGCATGTTTTGATCTTCTTACCGTTTATATCCTTGATGGTTGAGTCTCCTAAAATCAGAGTGTCTGGTTCACCTGCTTTCTGTGAGATGGGCCCTTGTTGGCCTGAGGTGGCGGTGGCAGACGCATGCGCAGCTCGCCTCTGTGGCAACTGGTTCTCGTTCCATCTCTGTCCTCACCGTCCGTCCAGACAAATTTCGGGGCTCAGGGGTGCACGGGTGGCCGACGCATGCGCAGCTCGCCTCCATGGCGACTGGTACTTGTTCCGTCTCTGTCCGCACCGTCTGTCCGAACGCGTCTCGGGGCTCAGGGGTGCACGGGTGGCCGACGCATGCGCAGCTCGCCTCCATGGCGACTGGTACTTGTTCCGTCTCTGTCCGCACCGTCTGTCCGAACGCGTCTCGGGGCTCAGGGGTGCACGGGTAGCAGACGCATGCGCAGCTCGCCTCTCGGTCGACGGGTTCATGGTCGGTCTCTGTCCGCACTGTTTGTCTGGACGCATCTCGGGGCTCAAGGGTGCATGGGTGGCAGGCGCGTTTGTGGACTCTTGAAGTGGCAGCAACCGGCTCTTCAGCGGCAGGGTTAACTTCAGTGACGGGCTAATCCGGCTGATACATGCAACTTTAGCTTTGGGTAGCTTAGCATTTGCCGTTGAGTGAACTTGTTTATTCACTTTGGTATGTTGTTTTGGCTTAGCGCCGACTCTGCGCCAGTGAGACACAGCTGGAACTGTCTCTCTCTTGTCCAGCTTCGGGAAGGATACAGTTTAGCGTTGATCATCTTGTTGTGTATTTTTCTGAGTTAGCTTAGCAAACTCACCCATCTGCACTGTATCCTGGAGGAGTCCCTTGCATTTTCTAATGCAATGTCTCGTTTCAAATAAAGCCACCAAAATGTATTGTTGAATCGAGCGATGGAGGACGACGGAAACAAACTATATATTGTTATGTATTATGATCATAAAATAAAATAAAATAAATAGATCTGAACAATGAATTAAGTAGTTTTTTCCAATGCCTAGCGGAGCTTCGGGAAACATAACCTCTCTCTCTGCTGCCTCTTATCAACCTTCAAATAAATAACAATTTATTTTATGTTTTATTTTGTAAATAGCATTTCTTAATAATGATTATTTAAATGTGGTAAAGGGATAATGAATACAAGTTATATTATTTATGTCAAAAGGCCGTCTGAGAAAGCAGAACAGGTGGTTTGCAAAGCAGTGCAGTCCAAGTAGGTCATATACCCCTTAACGGGACAACAGCGCCATCTAGTGAGAAACTCCATACACTGAGACCATCTGCTTCTCTACATTAACACAAATTATCTACGTTTTTCCATTTGCTGGACTATTAAGAAAATAGTTGACTATATATGTATGAGGAGAAATCGCCATTGACAATAAAACCTATTTGTATCCAAATTGACACAATCACTGATAGGCAACGCACACACACACACACACACACACACACACACACACACACACACACACACACACACACACACACACACACACACACACACACACACACACACACACACACACACACACACACACAATTACACACACTTCAAGTACCTCACTTATTTAATTCTTGAGACATAACAATGTAGTCGCTAAGAGGGTTTCATACAGATGAAGTACACTGATATCATGTACTGTACATGATATCAGTCAGACAAAGCGATCAGCTTGCGGATCTTCCTGGGTGGAAACGAAGGCAAGGGTGCCATATGCGCATGCGCAAAGCCACATGGCTTTACGGTATCTAGGAGGTGGCTGGAGATGATGTTCTTGTTTGGCCGGCCAGGACCATATGCAATATCTTAACATAGATGTAATTCTTCTTGCCTTGCAGAGTTGTTTTGCCAAAATCAGCATTTGATGTCTGCTTGCAGGCTACATGCTGTGGTGTATGACATAATCTATTTTTAGAGATATTATACAAAAGTTGACTGAACACGGTGACTGAACAGTGGGAATCATATTGCACCGGATGTCATTACAGGCTTTTGAGTAGCGCGGAGGTACGTACACGCCTTTTTCCATCA
>NC_079432.1:6268873-6328873 GCF_026213295.1 Gadus chalcogrammus | reverse complement strand
GGTGGACTGCCGTCCGGTTGTGTCTCTGGAGCGCACGCTGTTGCGGAGGGAACGGCCAGCAGCGCACATTGGAGGGACGCACTTGACAGGATAAGGGAAATAAAGCGCAGCTGTATTCTAGCAAGGTAAGGATTGATGTAGGCCTAGATAGCGGTTTATTTCAGCATGTGCACATCGCGCAACTTGAAAACGTCGGGTGAAATACAACCGTAAAAATTGAAAGATGTTTTTATCTTGATATTCACTTTTTTCGGATTTTATGGCGTTTTCGGTTTCATTTTTGCGTATTGAGGGATAATGTCGTATTTAGGCCTCTAATGGGCTACACAACCTATTTTCCAGCTTTGTATTTACGTTCTTTAGTAGCAGATAATATATCTATATAGCCTACATCATTTTTTCTTTTTTCATTTACTCACACAATGATCCGTTGCTCCGACCAGCAGGCTACACGACAGACACAAAATATCCCAGAGTTTACGATGCATATAGTTACAAGAGTATAAATATCCACTCTTACATCACAATCCGGATGCAGGCTACGTGGACTGTATGTTCCTTCCATGAAAACAGTCACGCTGATCGCCACCGTAATTAAGATGGAGCAGAGCACAAAATAGTGCGTGGCACATTGTCAAAACATGTAGATGTGGAATGACAACGTTACACGGCCAACTGGGCCTTGTAATTAGTTGGGCGAGATTGTCTCTGTCCATGAGAGACTGATATATTGCCTTATTTCTTCGAAACCGGTAGGAATGCGACATCTGCGGCTATGACGTCTGCGGTAAATACCTCCCAAGTTCCTCACCGGATTCTTAACCAGTGATGCGTCGGCAGGTCAAGCTCCAGGCCAAAGCGATCAAGGGGGTAAACGGCAATGCTGTCACGCGACGCGACCCCTTGACCACGCGTGCGAAGGGAAAATACGTAGGATCGCTCGGCTGTAGATCTTTGGCAAGAATGTGTTTTTGAGGGAACCTAAAAATACCAGACCTTGGCCTTGAATAGGTGGACAAATTCCTGAGTATCCTTACGCTCAAGTTCTTCATGATACAAGCCCACGTGTGACGGCCTATAATGAAAAATAAATAAATACACTTTTTGTTATAGGCTACCCCATACAATCATAACCTACAAAATCTCCTAACCCCTATTCCCCTTTTCTCTTTCCAGTGTCCCTCACTCCTCCAGACGTCCGCCATCGCCTCTCTTGGGAACCAGAGCGACACAGCGCGAGAGAGACAGAGATAGAGGCGAAACCTGCCATTTGACACCGGGGGCCTCTCTGCATCCAGGGGGCTGCGTGATGGCGGCCATCGACCTGCGGCGAGGGCTGGAGCACGGCGGTCGCGGCTGGGGCCCGGAGCGGGCCGACGCGACCGACGGCTTCGACTCGGAGATGCAGGAGTGGGAGGACCAGCTGCAGGACATGCAGAAGAAGATCGAGGAGGTGAGCCCTGGTAGAAGAAGAGCTAGAGTTCATTGAGGAAGGAAATAATAATAATAATAGATTCAATTTATATAGCGCTTTTCACACACTCAAAGCGCTTTACAGGGGCACAAAAATAGTTAAACAAGAAAAAAAGTTTGAGTTGATGGGGCTAGGGATAATGAGTGATCTAGGGGCAGAGGAGAAGAGATGAGTCTTGAGGCGGGACTGGAAGATGGTGAGGGACTCAGAGTCACAAATATGTTGGGGGAGGGAGTTCCAGAGCCTGGGAGATGCCCTGGAGAAGGCTCTGTCACCAAGGCTGTGGAGTTTTGATGTGTGGGTGGAGAGGAGACCAGCTGAGGAGGATCTGAGGGCCCGGGGGAAATGAAGCCTGGCACTACGCTGCACTGCACTATGTTACACTCTACTGCATTGTACTGTACTGCGTCCTCGATATAAACTGTTGTGAAGTATCTTGAGAAGTTATCGGGGAAGGGCAGTGAGGGCAACGCAGGATCTGGGCTTGCATCGTGGTGTCCTTTGGTCAGTATGATGTTATGAATCGTAGGGAATTCCAGGGCCGATTGCTTGATTGGGAGCATGAGTTTGGAAATCAATGCTCTTTGACATAGTAAGGGCAACAAATCAATGATGTTTTCGCGGAAAATCTATAACAACACGCATGCAATTACACGACCCTTTCTCCAATAACGAGCAAGATAATACATTGCTTTAGTGTTTGCCAAGATCAAAATATATTGGATTTGTTATGAGTGCGTGTGTGGGTGTGTGTATATGCATGCATGTGTGTGGTGTAAGTGTGTGTGGAATTGTGTATGCGTGTGTTGTGTATGCACACGTTTGTGCGCCTTTTTGTGGCGTGAGAGTATGTGTGTGTGTGCATGTATGTGTGTGTGTGTGTGTGTGTGTGTGTGTGTGTGTGTGTGTGTGTGTGTGTGTGTGTATGAGTTGTGTGTGCACGCATGTATATGTGTGCGTGTGTGTGCTCTATAATAACCTTTGGCAGAACACTAAGTCAGCCTCCCTGGCTGAAGCAATGATAAAGGCAAATGTTAACAAGCTAATTAAACCGGCATGTGCTGACGGACCACGCCAAACAGACACACACACACAAACAAACACGCCCCTACCACGTGCGCCTCTACACACGCACACACTGAAAGTGGATCCTTATGAACGCATTAAAGGGGATTGGTGGAGCGATGAGGGGAAACACAAGTTTTACACCGAGGGGAATAGCTCGCGCCAGTTGCGTCACGCAAACCGTTTATGCAAAGACGACTATATGCCCTGTTTTGTACAATCATATGAAATGTGGAGCGGTGTTTTCCCAGCACACTGTTCTTCATGTCATGTACCACGGAACACATTTGTGTCGGCACGACAACTAGTCCCTTTGTTGTTAATAAAGATTGAGTTGCTCATGTTTTATTCCTATCCCCCCCCCCCCCCCCCCCCCAGCTGTACAATGAAGTCCAGGCACGCAGAGGAGGAAGTGACGTCACCACCGACAAGCAGAAGAACGGCGACGCCCTGGCGTTTGGCCTGGGGCACGCCGGCCACAGCCGCTACTACGACGGTGCCACGGGTGACCACCTGGTAACCGCGGCGACCGCCCCCAAGCGCCACGGCGGCGGCAACGGGTTCGGCTGCGGCTACGGCCGCGGCCCCGACGGCTACGGCTACGCCGCAGACCACCGGAACGGCGGCTACGGCTACGGCTGCCACGGCAACGGAGTGGCGTCGGAGATCGGAGACCTGCTGCAGGACTACCTGGGACAGGGCAAGGACATGAGGCGGAAGAACAACGGCGCACGCCGCGTGGTGGGTACCCGTACCCCAACTTCCCGCACCCCAAAATAATCGAATTGCGATTATTCCGACCAATGATGCAAATTTCTTTTTAAAGTTCCTTACGATCAGTAATATTCACTTAACGAGCAATAAATCATTCTACAGTATCTCCAACACAACATTGGAAGCAATCAACACATAAAAAAAGTGCGCTTTCCTTTTGGCCATCTTTATTTAACTATTGAATTGTAAAAGGAACCAAAGTATACATGAATCTTACTGATCTCCAGTCAGTAACGGTAGCAAATCACCAAAAGTAATCCACATTCTATTACATTGCGATTGCATTCTATTACTATTACATCGGTTTGAATTCGATTAGTCGTTCAGCCTTAGCTTGGTATGTGCAGACGGGAGGAAATGTGAGCGACGAAGGTGCCCCGACTAAAGACCAGTTTGAGTCAGAGCGTATTGATTACCCCCCCCCAGTCCCAGGTTCCCTTCGCTGGTGGCTGGGGTGGGGGGGAGAGAAAAGGGGAGAAGGGCTTACCAGATATCAGCCACTTTCAGATTTCACTCCCCTCCGCTGCGTCTGGCTTAACACCCGCCCCCCCCCCCTCGCAAGAGAGCATTCGCACACATTCCGGGAATTAACCCCATGTCCCGGTCGGAAGGAAATTCAATATGGAACATGTCCTGGCTGTTGAAACACCATCGGCTCTTCGGGGGGAGAAAAACAGGCTTGTTGCTAAGAATTCAGTTTATCGACCGGGAGATGGGGAACTTACTTGTGAATCAAAGTGGGAAGCACTAATGGGAAGCCTGGGGGGGGCTTGTACAGTTATTTAGAGTTCACTTGAGCGTGTTTTTTAATATCGTCATTGTGTTTTCGTCCTCAGCACTTCAACGACACTATCGCTGTGAGCCGGGACCTCCCCAAGCCCCAGGACGACGGCAGGAGCGGCGCCGGAAACGGAAGGTAATTGATTCAATTAGATTCTCGTGCCTCGGCACAAAGATCCGGCCTGATCCTCGGAGGGACGGCAAACACTGCGAACGTGTTATTAAAGCTCTGTTCCCGCGGCAACAGGAATTGTCACAGCCAGCCGTCGGGAAGCGTGGAGGAGACGGAGAACCACAAGAACCGCACGTCCCGAACGAAAGACAAGGAGAACACCTGCGCCAAGCCCCCCCTCCGACAGAGGGACCCCTCCCCCTCCTCGGCGGCCCCCCGCCCGGCCCCCCAGCCGCACCCCCCCGCCGGCGGCGCGCACTGCGACTCCCCCGCCCTGGACAGGAAGCCCTTCGGCCAGGGGCAGCTGGCGGACAGGAAGTGCGGCAGCCCGTCCGTCCTGCGCAAGTTCGGCGCCATGCTGCACGAGAACGAGGGCAAGACGCTCACCGAGTGCGGCGTGGTCACCCGGCGGGACGCCTGCCCGGAGAGCCCCAAGGCCTCCACGCCGGGCTCTCAGCGCCGGGCTCGCGCGCCCGCCGCCGACGCCCTGACGCCGGAGTCAGAGCCGGGCCAAAGGAGGAGGGCGCCGGTGGCCGGCAGCCCCAAGCCCAGACCCAGGGCCGACAGCGGCACGGAGAGGGACGCGGGGGGCCGGAGGGGGGGGTGCGCCCCGTCCCGCTACGGGGAGCAGCCCAGAGCGGACTTCAAGGCGCCGGGTGGCGGCGGCGGCCAGAGGAACCAGAGGGGCCAGGGGGCCCAGGGAGAGGGGCCGAGCGGGGGCCGCGGGAGGGACGACGACGCGCTCATGGAGCTGCTGGACATGCTGGACATTCAACACGAGTACAGCGCGGCGGGGCCCAGAGGGGGACACGCCGCACACAGACAGGGGCCACCGCAGGTGAGGGGGCCCGTGTGTGCACACACACGCACGCACACATGCACACGCACGCAGACGCACACACACACACACACACACTATCACACATTGTTGAAACTTAGAATGATCCTGAGCTGAACTTCTATCAAGACAACATGAAACTAAATGTCAATCAATCTCTCTCTCTCTCTCTCTCTCTCTCTCTCTCTCTCTCTCTCTCTCTCTCTCTCTCTCTCTCTCTCTCTCTCTCTCTCTCTCTCTCTCTCTCTCTCTCTCTCTCTCTCTCTCTCTCTCTCTCTCTCTCTCTCTCTCTCTCTCTCTCTATCTCTCTCTCTCTCTCTCTCTCTCTCTCTCCTCTCTCTCCTCTCTCTCCTCTCTCTCCCCTCCCTCCCTCCCTCCCTCCTTCCCTCCCCCCCTCCAGGTCATCCCGGCCGAGTCATCCACAGCAACACACACGAACAATTTCTCCCGGCCGGCCCGGCCAGCCAATCAGCGTCCTCCCTCCAGATGGGCAAGCCGCACCCCTTCCGCCAAGATCACCGCCCCGTCCGGCCCGATGTACCGCCCCCCCAGTCCGCTGGCCCGCCCCGCTAGCCCACTGACTCGCAGCCCAAGTCCCGCCCCCAAACACAAGTCTCCTATCTGCTACTCTCGCCAAATCGAGACTGTCATCATGTGAGAATCTGACAAATGCCCGCCGGCCCTCGGCAACAGCCCACCCTGAGCCCCCCCCCCCGAAATGCCTGCATCTCACCTCGAACCCTGTGTAAATAGGACAGACTGTTTGACTACGATTTTTCTAAAAATACTTGATCATGCCATGGCCAAGAGAGGGAGCAATCGAATACATTCTCCAGTGTTGCTGTGGCTTTCTCCCCTCGACTTCTTCTTTGGTTTTCCTTGTGCCAAAACCATCATTTTTCTTATTTCTTATTTCTTTCTTATTTCGTTCTTTTCTTTTTTTTTTCATTACTTTTGTATGGACTTTCATGTGGTTACTATGTTTAAATGTACTCAAGCATGCTCCCCCTGTTTGAGGGCGCATGCTCCAGTGGTTAACCCCATCCGCGTGGACAGCCATGTTGGCTGGCATTAGGAGCAGGACTGAAGTTGCACCTGTTGCATCAGTCCAAGCAGCAACACGCTAAACTGATTATTGTGTGTGTGCTTGTACTGTATCCTATTATAAAATAAACATAATTCACTGTGTCGAGACGACGTCGGTGGAGAAATAAGTATGATAAGCCTTTAATGTACATATCCTTTTTCTTTTCCTTCTTGATAATAAACATAAAATGTGCTTTGATATAAAGCGTCCTATCCCTCTCTTTTTCCGATCCCAACAGCGCTTTGTCTGATATAAGAGGGGCCGTATTTCAAGGGGGGGGCCTGACAGTTTAGTGCGTGTCATGCTTATGGCCGTTTGACACCACTTGCCCCTGCTCACCCCTGCATTTCAGAACTTGTGCGGCTCGCACGACACACTTCAACCTAAATCAACCTGCCTGCGTCATCCCCACCTCCCCCACCACTGCCCCACCCCTCCCAGACACACACACACACATTCTCACCTAAGAAATCTCTTTGCAAAGGATGCTTGGTGAACTGTATAGAGCGACTCGCACAGACTTAGGTGGAAACAGAATATCATGTGAAATGGGAACTCGTGCTCTTATTTTGAAGCCCTGTAAAAGAAAGCCAGAGTCTGAGGAAGAAATGTCGCTATTGTTTGCGGTGCTTTTCAGGTGCCAGGTTTCCCCCTCGTAAAAGTGCGGGAATGACCTTTCCAAGGTCACACGCACATGTGCGTACCCCTACAACCTCCCACAAACACAGGCCCAAGCATGTTTCCTATTCAACTTCAACTCGTATCGACCTGTCCTCATAACATGTATATCTTAACACAACATCCACACACAGACACACAAACACACACACACACATCAAACACGTGCACGCTAAAAAAGCCCCGGAGCGACGATTCGCACGCTTACACTCTGGTGTGTGAACGGTTGTGTGACGGAGAAGCTGTGAAAATGTCATGTAAAGAGAGAGTGTGTGTGGTAAGTGGGGGCAGGGGGGGGTGCAAAAGTCCCTTGGCCCCGCGGTGCCTCAGAGCTGTCACCCAAACCCCCAGCGCTATGTGGGCCCTCGGACGCAAATAGCAAGCGTGACGCTGTTTTGGTGCCAGAAATCTTAGCCTGCTATCCGCAGTGTCCATAAATAGGGGTTGAAAAAGCAGAGTGTGCGTGTGTGTGTGTGTGTGGGGGTTCTCAATCATTCTAGCTGCCTCTGGTGCATCCTCGAATTAATCATACTCAAATAAATCTTGCGCATCTATTTATTGTTTGCCACATGTAGTTTAATTTCTCTCTGCCCCTCTCTCTCTCTCTCTCTGTCTCTCTCTCTCTCCCTCTCCTCTCCTCTCTCTCTCTCTCTCTCTCTCTCTCTCTCTCTCTCTCTCTCTCTCAGTCTCTCTGTCTCTCTCTCTCTCTCTCTCTCTCTCGGTCTCTCTCTCGGTCTCTCGGTCTCTCGGTCTCTCTCTCGGTCTCTCTCTCTCTCTCTCTCTCTCTCTCTCTCTCTCTCTCTCTCTCTCTCTCTCTCTCTCTCTCTCTCTCTCTCTCTCTCTCTCTCTCTCTCCCTTTATCCATCAGATCCAAGATTAAATGGGCTTCATTGGCATTTTAAATGTAAAACCATTTTTAAAACATGAGATCAAAACTTCCTGAAAACAATAAAAATGTCTGCGGGTTAAAGTAAGACTATGATATAAGATTATGAGGTAATGGTCAGGATAGGGTTCAGCTAATCAAAGTATTTCCAAGGATGAAGTCATAGAATGACCTCTCTCTCTCTGTCTCTCTGTCTCTGTCTCTGTCTCTGTCTCTGTCTCTCTCTCTCTCTCTCTCTCTCTCTCTCTCTCTCTCTCTCTCTCTCTCTCTCTCTCTCTCTCTCTCTCTCTCTCTCTCTCTCTCTCTCTCTCTCTCTCTCTCTCTCTCTCTCTCTCTCTCTCTCTCTCTCTCTCTCTCTCTCTCTCTCTCTCTCTCTCTCTCTCTCTCTCTGGATGTCTGCAGGACACTTTTCTACACACTGGCTCCTCTGTTAGCTGCACACAGTAGAATTTTAACGAGGCATCCTGTTGTACATCTATCTGGGTCCTCGTCCAGAGCCATTGTTTGCCAAGACATTAACAGTGAGAAGAAATGTATGTATATATATATACGTATACAGGGAAAGAGAGACAGAGACAGAGACAGAGAGAGAGAGAGGGAGAGTGGTAAATATAATCACGTACATAATTATGTGTATATATGGATATAATATATCCATATATGTGAAAATGAGTGTACATATAAATACATACATATACAGTATGTATATATATATATATATATATATATATATATATATATATATATATATATACCTTTATATGTGTATATATATTTAATTCATACATTTTTTCTCCATCCCTCTTTCTCTCTCTCACTCTGTATCTTTATTACAATTAGGGCATTTAGCAGACGCTTTTATCCAAAGCGACTTACAGTTAATATACATATTGACACACCGACGGCAGAGTCAACCATGCAAGACGACAGCCAGCTCGTCAGGAGCAGTTAGGGTTAAGTGTCTTGCACAGGGGCACATCACCACGAACTAGCAACCTTTACCGTTACAAGACAACTGCTCTACCTCCTGAGCTAAGCCGACCCAGTCTTTATCTGTTTTCCTTGTTTGCCTCCCCTTGAGTTTCCAAGAAACACACTCAGTGCTTGGCACCACATGTCCCAGACAGGCTGTTCATAAAGGAAAAGGACACAGAGTGAGAGAGAGAGAGAGAGAGAGAGAGAGAGAGAGAGAGAGAGAGAGAGAGAGAGAGAGAGAGAGAGAGAGAGAGAGAGAGAGAGAGAGAGAGAGAGAGAGAGAGAGAGAGAGAGAGAGAGACAGAGAGAGAGAGAGAGAGACAGAGAGAGCAGAGAGCCATTGGCAAAGAAAGACTGAGACAAGAGAGAGAAGTGCTAAATAGAAACAGTGAAGAAAGAAGCAGGCAAGCCAAGACAGCCAGGCGGTAACCATGGTGACTCCCGGTGACATCACCGAGTCTTCGCCCAAATCCACCACACCAGGGACCAGGAAAGTGAGTTAATGTGCACTTCCTCTGTCAAGGCAGTGCCCCCTGCATAGAAACACACACACACACACACACACACACACACACACACACACACACACACACACACACACACACACACACACACACACACACACACACACACACACACACACACACACACAAACATATACACACAAAGGCCTTCAATCTGGTAAAATATAAAGACAGCCATAATTCTACCAAAGTATGTGGATAATCCAATGGACCACACAACAGACAGTGAATCATGCATAACCTGAAGCTAGATAGAGAAGAGGTGCATGTAAACATAATAACACATAAAGGATTGTGTCCCTAAGGATGGGATAACATGAATGAGAGGATCTTTGGGATGCCATCTCAGAAGCCTTCAATCGAAAAAGGTCTGTGTATAAGCTTGTATCATATGACGAATTGCATATGTATGCTTATAATGAGGTAAAATACATTTTCTTGTGGGCCCCAAAAACCAAGGATTGAACCTTGAAATATCTGTTGTAGCAGCCTTTACGGTTTAACCGGCTTAAATTGATCCATAAGGAACTGGTATATATCACATTACTCAATGGCAGGGTGAAAATAGCAAATTGGGACATTTATATTTACAGCCTTTTCTCTGCAATGTCGAGGCTGTCAGTGCAGATGACCGACCTGTCATTGGCTTGCCGGTTGAATGTCCTTTTTGTGTGTCCAACCGCCCTGATCACAGCTTTGATCGTTGTGTTTGCGACACGTTGACCTTTCTTCCTGAATTATGGTTTGAATGTGGCCTTGTCTGTCTACCGATGAGAAATGTGTAGCCCTCCCCAAACGGTATGCATCTGCCTAGCCATGTACCGCGACGGTAGATTGCTGTGATGCGGTGGTCGCTTTGATATTTCTTTACTCAAAGTCGAATGTGGATTAAAAGTCTGAAGAGTAGGATTCAATCTCCTTGGCTAATAAAGACAATGCAATACTTCCTAACCCCCTTCTAATCACTAATGACTGTCTCAACAGTTTCAGCACACTTTTTTCATCTGCATGGGCTTAAAAGTAAGTGTCCTCAAAGTAAAACTGATTGAGGACGTCGGTGTTAATAAATGCAGCAGGTGAACTTTGGCTTTCCTTCGATGGAAGTTCACCAGGACACTACACACGTTCGATGACGCCGCGGCGGTTTGATCTCGTGTCGTTACGGAGGGACCGGCCTGTCCGTCAAGCGCATGGGTTGCCAGGCAGATTCCCCAGACCCCCTGGGGGGGGCCAGGCTGTGGACCACGCGCTAGACAACGCGAGCGCCGACGGCGCGTTTATGGCGTCGGCGTTTAACTGAATAAGCCCCGAGTGGCGGAGGTGACAACCGCGGTTCCGGCCGGTGGTCCGAAAGGCAGGTGGGAATGTCACGCTCCCATGTTCCCCGGCTGTTCCTCTCTTATCGCAGCACACCTGTCCTGTGCTCACACCCCCCCCCCCCCCCCCCCCCCCCCCCCCCCCCCCCCCCCCCCTCACCCAAGTCTCCTCCTGTCCCCTAGGCCTGTTCAACCTCTCAATCATTGAGGTACGGCTTAGGATGAAAGTCCTTTGTATATATACGTGTGTGTGTGTGTGTGTGTGTGTGTGTGTGTGTGTGTGCGTCAGGCCTTTCTGTACCAGCCTCAAAATAGATTTTACTGTCACTTACATGTGTGTATGTCTGTGTGTGGCATGAGTCAGTTTGTATGGGAGGGAATGTGCCTGTGTGCGTGTGTGTGCACGCATGCATGTGTGTGCACGCATGCATGTGTGTGTGTGTGTGTGTGTGTGTGTGTGTGTGTGTGTGTGTGTGTGTGTGTGTGTGTGTGTGTGTGTGTGTGTGTGTGTGTGTGTGTGACTTGATTCCGACCCGTTTGAATGGACTACCAGGGCCAACCCGATTCTGCAGTATAGGTTAAGCCGATGGGGAATTCAAAATCTTCAACCTGAACTGTCGACCAGAGGGGTCAGTGTGCAGTTTAAAGTTGAAGCCTGTTAAAGTTGAAGCTTCCCTCTACAGCTCCATGTTTAATTCAGATGTCTTTCAAGCTCTAAAGAGTTTGCATTTCTGTTTATTTAAAAAGGAAGACTCCCCTTCTGGCATCCAACGCTGGTGACCAACTCTGAATCTGTTAAGAAGTTACAATAGGCAGCCGCCATTAGAATGAAGCCAATTTTTTGTTAGTAAAGTTTGCTCGATGTAGACTTACGATACATTGTACATTTATTGGTATCAGCATCTTCCTTGCTAACCTGACTTTTCAATAGGATCTGTAATGCCACACATTGATTGATAACCTCCATGTCGAATGTGAGGATTTTGTCATTTGTAAAATAAGATGTATTATAAGATGTCTTCCACTACATCTGCACTGTACGAGGTAACCTGTGTCTCTACCTCATCCGGGGCAAAGCACACTTTGAAAAGCGACTATACACCATTTATTGAAATTGTCATCACTTTGGATCCTCCATACACTCAGTCTGGACCACCCCAGAGCAGCCAGACTTCTATCTTGGGCCACCTGTCCGGCCTGTCAGTGGGACCGTAGCCACCCCCCCCTCCTTGAGAAGGCCATCTCCAATGGCACGATGATGATGATGATGATGATGATGATGATGATGATGATGATGATGATGATGATGATGATGATGATGATGATGATGATGATGATGATTATGATTATAGACTCTGATGGGAGCAAGTTTAAGAGGTGGACCCTTCATGCACAATGGAGAGAAGCTCAAAGGGTGCAGAAGAATGTCAGCCATCTCCATGTAGGAGAATGGGGGCCCAGAACCTTCCCTTTGAAAGGGGACCCGCGTGGCTGGGCCTTCAAAACAAGAGCGCGGTGTTCTTGTGTGGTCGGTCGGTTTTTCCCAGCAGATGTGACTTTATGGAACCACTTAGGGACTAGAAGTGAATATACAATTTTTACATAATTTAGCTTCATGCACAATGAGCGCGACAAATACATTAGATAACGGTATACTGCTTACTTGCCCTCATTCTAAATCAAAGTTACAGTACATGCAACTGAACCAGGGCGCGGCTACTTGAACCGCAACGGTCGCACAAAACATCCCCCACATTGTTGACAGAGAACTATATCCAGATCCCAGCGCAGCTCTCATGTGCCAGAGGAGGTTTAGGCGGAGGGTTCTCTGCTGCAGCCAGGCTAGCAGCAAAGGGGGTCATTGAGAGACAGATGTGTCATCCCCAAGCATCTCCGCTCTGCGAGGGGGGGGGGGGGTGACAGACTGGAATGACACCAGCGGACATGTAACAAGACCAGAAGCTGACGGGGATGACAAGTATGTGACAGCCCAGCCGCCCGATGTTTCCATGTTGTGGAGTGAACCGGCCTCTAGTGCAGTTATGAAGGGCGATGTCTGGGGCTGAGAGCGAATCCGTGATACTGGATGATTCATGCTTTTCCATTTGTGATTCAGGTCATTGTCATCCTGATGAATGTGGATACAATGTGGATTTATTGTGTTTTGAGTTACTAATATATTTTGGAATTTCATAATGATGGATTTTCACAATTATGATCTTTCAAGTTCAAGTTCATAATATTGAATCGAAGATGCATTAGTCTGCATATTGTCAACCTTATCTTTAAAAGCGGACATTATGCAATGCACAAGATTGTATTTCCATGTGTAGGCACAGAATTAGCATATAGGCTTCACTTTGGTTTGACAAGTTCAGAGATGACCTAGTCCTTATCGCAGCAACCAGAGTTTGATTCCTGCCCTTGCTCTTTTGCTGCATGTCTTCCCCACTATCACCCATATCTTCCTCTCTTACCCACTCTTCAATAAAAAGGATAAAACCTTCAACAAAAGAAGTTCAGAGATGGCCCATGTCCAATAGAAGGAAGTTGAGACCAATTGCATTGGTGGATCTTAACCAACATTGACTCTAGCATGAAACTGAGCTGCTTTTATTTTTGTTTGGAAAGGTGTGACTGACGTGACCTCCACTCTTTTTTGAAGCATTTTGAAGCAACTATAATACAGTTGACTACATTATATCAATTTGGTCAACTCAGTCGTTACTTTTTACTTGAAAAACAACTGTTCAATTTAACGTATAGTGGTTAATAAGCAAAAGTGGTGTTTCTGAAAATGCACGGGAAAAATATATATTTTTAGCCAATTGCTGTGAATTAAGTTTGCTTGCATCACTATAAATTCATAATATTATAAAACACGGAAACACAAATAACGCTGTGGCCTGTTTTCTAATTTCACCATAAAACGTTATGTAAAACAATTTTCCCTATTTATCAACAACTATAAACAGTCTTCTGATCGTTAGGCATGCAGGACACCCTTAATCCAGCAATTGTCAGGTGGAGCCAACAATGAACCGGTGCGGCGCTGAGTGGTCCTCCGAGCACCGCTAAAGTGCCAACGGTTCAGTACTCGGTAGTGGCGGACTTAGCGAGGGCCGTCACATGATAGGCATTAATGGTGTTAGGCTGATGATTGTTACAGTAGCATTAGGTCATCGCTGGCTCCCACTCGCACTGCGAGTGAGCCACACTGTCTGTGAATGTACTTCGTGAATCGTAATGCTGTAAACGCACGCCAAGATGTGTAAATGGACAGACGCCATGAGCACAGATCTGAAATATAACTCTTAACTGCTATTTGACAACTGTTTTTTATTATAGGCGGTAATGGTCTTTTAATAAGGTGTGGGATCTAATTGCAATACATGCGGCCAGACCATAACTATGAATATCTTTATATATACATTGCCCATTTTGTAGGCCTACATGACTGAGTTAAATCTTTGTGCCTTCTAGAAGTATGCATACTTCCATGAAATAGAATATTATAATAGAATATGTAATACTATATTTATTGTACATAAATACAGAGTAAGACCGACAGACAGACAGACAGACAGACAGACAGACAGACACACACAACACACACACGTACACACACGCATGGTTGGTCTCGTGGTTGGGGCTACACACACACACACACACACACACACACACACACACACACACACACACACACACACACACACACACACACACACACACACACACACACACACACACACACACACACACACACGCCAGCACACACACACACACAATGGCGACAGACAAAAGCACGTTCAAAAGTAATTAACACAAAAACACCCCTGGCAACCAGGGCTGATGAGATGCATGGCTCAGGCTATTTCAGGAGGAAGGAACGGAGTGTGTGTTTGTGTTTATTTTCTGGGTGTGAAAAGGAACACTGCATGGAATCTGACTGGGATATAACCGGCTCGGAAGATCAACTACAGTATGTGTCTGCACGACAACATTGTGTACATTATGGGTTCTCTCCGGGCTGCACGGGTGCCTGTTGTTCTGACCTATCGTCTACCATACCCAACTGAGATGAAGGGCGAGAGATCAACGCAACACTGCGTTTCTTCCATCTTCCTAGTTTTTTTTCCCCATACACTGTTGTTGGTTTTACACTACTTTACTAGTTAGCCCAGGCTGCCATCCGAAACAACACAGTGAATGAATTTTGATATTTTGCTGGGGGGGGGGGGGGGGGGGGGCGCGGGTCAAACCCCCTCACGACCAACCACGAGGCCCAACCATGTGGACACGACACACACACACACACCTTTAGCCCCTTGTCCTTCACATTTTTCGACACCTCCACTCTAATGGTATCCGCCACATGTGACTCCTTGTTATCATGTGATGTTCCTGTATGTTTTTCTAAGGCAGTCTCCCCGAGCCAGCTCCCCTTCCGTAATGCTCTGACCTTCTCCTGCGGCCTCCCACTCTTACTGTCCCACCTCCCTCTCTCGCACACACACTGTCATTCAAAGGGGCTCCAAAAATATGCCCGGCAGCAAAGCCTTCGTGGAAGACTCCAGGCAGGGGTCAAGCAGGGACGTCATGGCGAGTCACTTGTAAGACGACCCATGCTGCAGGTGAAAGGAACGGTATGTCTTAGTGTGGGCACTTGACAACTACTCATTAAAAAGTACATAAAGTACAACAAGGGAGAATGGTAACCTTGTGTTCTGATTACTGGAGCTATTCTACCTTTGGCACCGAGTTTAGTTGTTTCTCAGATAGACACGTGGACATTTCATGGTCATGTTCGAAGAAAGCGAGGAGGGATTTAATTGAGCCATCAGTGATTATTGCATTTTTTTTTGCAAAAATGTATGTTTGTGCACTTAAACATAAACAATCTAAAATGTTTTACGTATATAATAGCTTGATCAAGATACATACAATTATTGATGCTACGGCAGCCAAGTTATTAGGCGTATAGTACTTTACCATTTGTAACCAGTTAACAGCTTGCCAAGTGGACGTGGAATTGTCTTTATTTTCTCTGAAAGAATAGTACTAAATCTAACAAAACATTCAAAACAACGCCATAATCAGCTATTACGGCCAATCATAACAGGCTTATGGTCGATCTATGATCATTATTGATACAACCAGGTATTCGGATTTCTTCCACTGAGTATGGATGGAGAAGTATTTGGGAGAGCAAAAAAAAAAATAGGGCTAAATAGGGTTTAGATCAAACAACAAATAAACACAGATAAACAGCAAACTGACTAATTCAAGAAAGTGAATGAAGGGCACTATTCTACTGCTCCCCTCACACTAGTCTCCAGTAGACAGGGGATGAATAGTGCAGTGTTGGTATAATCTTGTTGGGCTGCCATGCAGACTGCTACTACTACAGCCTTCATATAAACATGAGGCACATCTCTAGGTTTTTACCCTGGCTTATGCCACACGAAATTGCCTCATGTAAGCCTGTGTATTGGTAAAGTACATAATTTATATGTATTGTTGTCTAACATAATACAATACTGTTATCCTGATTAAACTGTTCTATGAACAGAAAAATAATCAGTAAGAATAGTATTAAACAGACACAGGTATTTAATATTCATATTCTGGGTTGATTAATCCAGTTTTGCTTAATCCACATTTTATTTGATAGGTATAAAGGACAGATTATTGGGGAAAACCATGTATCTATCTTAGAACCCTATCTCTATCTTAAATTATCGTGGATGTTTTTCTAACATTATTCACCATACAATTGCATCAGTTGTTCAATAAGTGATACCTCTATCAAACTAATTTAAAACAAAAACATTGGCTGTTTACATTTTCCCAATCCTTTAAGGTCAAATAACTTTTCTCTGTGCAGACGGAAGAAAATGTTGATACAATAGCGCCATCCTTTGGACAGACCCCATATAGGCCTATTTAATGAATCAATGTCATGGCACGTTGAAAAATGCATTAGGGGTTGAGTAGTATTACTTTTTGGAGATAATACCTATTATTTAAAAAAAACAAGTAAAGATCACAGATCACACAAATGCACCCTAAAGTAATTGCACACCCAATATTGGATGAAGTAGGAATTAAGCTTAATCAATAGCTTTTGGAAATCAACAGAAAGATTGGTGTATCCAATCTATTGCTTAGGCGACTCCAACCTGATGGTCAGAAAATGGGTGTCTCCAAGAGATGCTACTGATCCTATACCGCAAGTACGTGTGGTACATGTAAATCCCCCTGTTTTGATAGTATTTTGATAAAGTACGTCTGTTGTGGGTGAGGAAGAGAAGTCCAAATGGAACATTCTAAATGTGTCCGGATACTTTCCAGTGGCGGCGCCAGTTACGTTTCATCACCCATCCCCGCTCACAACACAACCACAATATTAATATAACAACCGTTGCTCAGCGATTTAAATAGAGCCAATATAATCTGATTCGCGCGCGCGCACACACACACACACACACGGGTGGGTACACACACACACACACACACACACACACACACACACACACACACACACACACACACACACACACACACACACACACACACACACACACACACACACACACACACACACACACACACACACACACACACAGGTTAATTGGGTTATGGTTCCCTGTCAATATTACTAAAGAATGACCTACGGCAGTTAAAATCCTAACCGATTGCATATAAAGTGCTACAATTCACAATTTAAGTGGTTAAACAAAATCATCATAAAAGAGGGAACTATCTCCCAATGTTATCGAACTACATTAAGCCTCTTCCCTAAAGCCCTGGAGAAAAAGTAGGTGCAAATTATTTTCCTTATCTTCACGGCAGACACAATCTTCTGTAAATTCAGTGAGAAATAGATAACAGGTTTTTGTTCTTGAGGATCAGCAGTAGAAAGTACAGCAGGCATACGGCTGCAGGTTACAAAGCAAAGAGTTGGCTCACTTCTCAAAGAACATGAAAGTCGCCTTTGATCGACAGCGTTCACTGAACTGAATCAACTGAACCCCACGAGCAGTGACTGGTTCCATAAATGACGCCAACGATTCTCCTCATCCCGGTCACACCTGGGACCCAGTGCATTGTCCGTCGGGGGTGTGGCCGCGCCCCCCCCGGGTCAAGCCGCTGGGCCCGCCTCCTGGCGGCGTTCTGTCTGGCCGAGTCTCCCTGAGTTGCCGTGCCAACGGAACGCCCCTCTGCCGCAGCGGCGCCGCGGCGGCCGGCCCTGGCTCGTCCCCCTCCCCCTCACTGCTGCCAGACCCGCACTCATACGACAGGCCTCCGTCCACAGATGCCCCGCCTCCTTCCCCCGCGGGCCCCTGGCTGAGCCCCAGCTGGGAGAGGGCCTCTTCCAGGGACGGTGACGACGCGGGCGAGGGAGGCCGGGACACGTGGCCGCCGAGGATCGTGGGAGGTCTGAGCGGGAGGACGGAGGGCAGCGCCCCGACGCCGGAGGAAGACTGCGCCCGGCCCGGGGCACTGTCTGCGTCGGCGCCGTCCGCCGAGCTGATGCGCTCCGGTGCCGCCGCGGAGGGTACCACCGCCGCCGCCACCGCTAAAGGCGGGCCGACGATGGGGTCGGCGGCCGCGTCGACCTCGGGCTCCAGCCTCAGCCCTGCCACCCCTTTCTTCGGTACCCCCGCGGCGTCCCGCTTCATGCGGCGGCGCCGGGCGGGCTGGTTCCGCCGGTACTGGACCATGTTCTCCAGGTCGGCCACGTACAGGGTGCCCGCGATCAGCATCTCCGCGCTGGTCAGGCCCTTGGCGGAGGCGTCCTCAAGCTCGCGGCTGGTGCGCTCATCGTACTGCCACCACCCCCCGCTCCCCCCGTAGTACCAGGCGTGGTCCCCTCCGTCGGCCCCCCCCCCCGCCGCCGCCCGCAACGCCTCCGGCGAGAGCAGCTTGGGCCTCTCCAGGAAGTCCTCAGGCACCTCCTGTCGACAGAGGGCACAGCGCTTGCTCTGCCACGAGGCGCCCTTCATGCACAGGAAGCAGAAGACGTGGCGGCACGGGAGGCACACGGGGTGCACGCAGCTCTGCAGGCAGATGGCACACTCTGGGATGGACGCCATCTTAGAGGGGGCCGGGGCGTTAGGCGGGAAGTCCACGTCGGCAGTCTGCCATTCTGAAAGAGGGCACGTCAGAGAGCGAGGTTTGTTCTGATTCAAAGGTCATTGGATGTATAATGTTTCTGTTAATGTAAATTAACAACTTTGTATCACAACATTAGTAGTGTTATACAGCTCTGTTAATACATAGCATGCTACTCAAAGCGCAGGTAACAGAATATGCAGTGGCTGGAAATATCTTTGACACTGTTTATGTTTACATGTTTACAGGTTTACGGTTACTTGGGAGTGGGCAAATAATATGACGGAGGGGGGGGGGGGTTAATGTTATTGCCAGATGAAGTTCTATTAATATACTTGTTCGAACAAACCATTGCGAGGATATACATAGTACCAAGCCGTTTCCAAAACAAGGTAGTTTGACTAATGTGTTTTATATAACAGGCAACGGTATCCAAACGAGGCGGCTGAGGGTTTGTCTGAGGACTGCAAGAGTGGGGCGTAACGTGAAGAGAGGGCGTGACTTGTAGTCCGCCCACCCAACTAGCTCCAAGCTAGCGATAGTGTGTAAACATACACGTACCATTATAAACGAGATACGAAATAGAAATTGTACTAGAGTGGACGTCAGGTTGGGTATAGGCCCAAACCCTTCTATATGTGACCGAGGCAGCCATCGTTAATGGTCGTTGGAGTCTGGTGTATACTACGTAGCAAACTGGCTAAGCTAGTTAACTTTTTTTCTTAAAACAACGAACAACTCACCTGGCCTCCTGTCAAGTTTATAGATTGTTCCGTAAGAAAACGCACATGTTTTGTTATGCAGCCAGGTTAAAGTCTATTGTACTGACTTGAAATAGTACAAATATAAAAAATGAACTGACGAAGTGCGTATGTCGCTTGCTTCCGTCTGGAACACACACCCCTAAAGTCCATACCGTGGTTCTCAGATAAATATAGAACAGATGTCTCGTCCGCGATGCTGGCCAATGGAGTCCAACGTCCGCACTGGCGGCCATCTTGCCACAGTCAGCTGCTCAACCATAACATTGTGCTGGTAGTGGTACATGTACCATCTAAATAACCATAACTTGTTCAATTTTCAACCGATTTTCAAACGGTTTTCTTTATTATCAACGTCAGAGATGTATTGTGCCAATACTTATGCATAATTGTTAGGTTCTAAAAAAAATTGAATAATGTTCTAAAATAGGTACAAGATTTCCCTTTACAAATAAACATCAAGAAAGGCTGCATGTTGAAATCCCCACCCTGTACAGAGATGTATTTACGTAATTATAACCATGGGTTTTCATATGAAATTAACATTAAATAGAACAGATAGGTGCAATAAATGCACACATGTTCAAGTTAAATCAATATATGGGCTACTAAAACGCTGAAACCCAGGCCAGCGTCAATCCTCTGATCCGATCCTCTTTCGTACAATGTCCAAGACAAGACCTCTAGCAGTTTGATGGGCTGCGATCGCCTGAAACTAGCTGATGGCTGGCGAATGACCCACTCTGCTGGCCTGGTGACGACCCTCACTGTGCCCTCTGATGGGGATCACCAGGCATCCATTGTTTCTTAGACACAGCAGGTGGTAGCTCTGGTCCTTGATGCCAGATGCAGCGCCTGTCACCAGGCTGGCACGGCAGACAGCACAGGACAGCTTCTTCAGAGCCCGTGTCATTTACAAATCCTGAAATGTGGGTAAGTTTAATATTATAAATTATAATAATTAATAAGCATGGGGGAAATTAAGGGGACATTTCTTTTTTTGGACTATCGTCAGATTGTTCTCCCACAGAGTTGACAGTTTAGCACCATCGGTTAAAGGCTAAATCGACTTTCAGTCAGCCTTTACCTGAAATGTACACGAGAGCGTTGTCCTCAAGACCATCGAAGCGGACGGGAAGGTAGCTGTGGTCGTGTACTAGGGCAGGAATGTCAGCAAACGGGAATGGAAGACCTTCTTCTCCTGCTGCAGAGGATATATCTACAGGCTTGTAGAGCTGTCCATGACCGCTGCTGGGGACTAACGACTCCACAGCGGGCCAACAGCTTTCTGAAGCCAGACCCATTTGAACTGGCCAGCATTAGATTAGTTATTCCAGCCACCTTAAAAAAAAACAAGATATACGAGTATATTACAGATATTCAATATATGGCACGGATTAAAATGAACGACTTCCTGTCGTCCCGGGGACGTAATTAATTGTGATCGGGAGGATCAATATTCTCTCTCGGGTCGACCTCGGGACGAAGAGAATTTTGTTGGCACTGACAAATTTTTCTGTTTAAGTTTAACACTTTCAGCAAACCCTAAGGGGTTTGCTGTCGGTGGAAAAGACTTCGGCCTATGTTACAAGGTATATGGAAAAATGACTGAGCTTCGTTCAATCGGCTGGCGTGCTCCTGTTTGTGTTGTTCAGTGAGACGCCGAGACTGCTTGCAACAATGGTGACGGCCTTTTTAAACTGCCACGCCGGTTCGGTCGCAGCTTGGCACGCCCGGCGATTTCACCATCTTATCGCAAGTTTCCTGTGTAAAACCAAGGGGGTAAAATCCCCCGTACGTCACGGCGCGGGCTTTCTTGGTTCACTGGAGAAGTCAGCGCTGCGCACGGAGTCTAGACTAGAAATGCGCGGATGGGTTGTAATGTCATCCATACCCGCTGCCTAATATCAATATCCACCCGAAGCAATTTTTTTTTCAACAATTGATACCCGCACCCGCCCGATCATTGGTTGACCAGACGTCCCGATTTTGAGCGGCGTGTTCCGCGTCCCGACAAAATGCACGCTAAAATGTCCAACCACTATGAAATGTCCCCCGTTGTCAGCGATTACATAGCCAACGTGGCCTTATAATAGCCCGATCATTAACTAAAAGCCACGTAGAAAGAATAAAGCATCCAGCATATTTCAACAATGTGTGTGAGGGCATACGCAGCAGGGATGTTTGCACAGTGGAATGCTTATGGTAAACCAGCGGACGAGCGCTGGGCGGAGATGTTCGCGCATTTCAGACGCTGGGAGATTATAGAAAAATATAAATCAAAGTTATCAGTTTGCCGTTTGTCTAGTCAATATGTTAATCTACTTAACATTTATTTATTTCAACCACGACCCGCCCGTAATTCCACCAAGTAGGCTATTCCTTTTTAACGCAATCCACCCAACCCGTGGATTATCCTAACCTTTTTACTATATTATCAGTAAATAAGAACTCAAAATGTAAAAAAGATTATTGGGAAAATTCGGGACGATTCGGATGGTTCAAAATGTTACGGGGCGTTTCCGGGACAGGGTTGAAAAAGTTAGTTTTAACCCCTGATATATGCTTTAAAATGTTTTACCAAAAATTGAAAACTGAAAACAATCCAAGCATTTGCTGAAACTTTGGTGTCACTTAGTGTTACGGCTGGTAAAAATTAATTATGAAACCTACCGGATGCTCTGATGGAGTTAAAGAGAAGTTCCAAGTGGTCCTGGCTGAATCTGTAGGTCAGGACATATCACTGTCCTTCAAGCAGCACAGGAACCATCGTCATCAACGTGTCAATGTTTATGACGATGCATGTACCTGCAACATATTGCGTGTCAGCTTCAGCATGTGGCAAGCGTCCATCATAACAAAAACATTGTCATGGGTTACTGGATGTTGGAAATGGGTCTTCAAGGGCTCACAGGGGTCTGCTTTTAGATCGCACCCAAGTTGGGGGCACATACTGATATTTGATGCATGACCATCCATCGTCATGCACACCAACCTCATCTGATGATGATGCAGCTCTTCTAATGCATGCTACTAACACTTTTTGTGATTCTGGTGTGATGGACTTGGTCAAATAATATGCAATTGGAGCTTTCCAATAACCTTGAAGCCCAACCCACTTAAACACAAGAACCTCGGAAGCTATGTCAGTCTCGTTCAGTCAATCCCCCATGTCCACATATCAAAACATTGTTTGTGTCTGATGATCATGTTAGATGTGTTTTTTGATGGACATGGCATCCAGCATCAGAGTGACACATCCGTATTTGACCTCATCTTCCTGACGCCGTCTTTCCAACATAATTTTATTGTGACCAGGTCTGGCATCAAGAGAGCTCAGCCACCTTGTATAATTAAAAAGAAGATATTTAACCATGTAGCCACTAACCCAAGCATCCCTATGGTGGACACACTAAATAATATTGTCTGTAGTGCTTAATGTAATTCAGTGTAAAATTAGACATCATGAAGAATACCTTTGCAATGAACTGGGATGTGGCAGGTGAATATGCAGAGTATCTCTCAGGTAGTGATATGCCTTTGGACCATGCAGATGGAGCGTAAGGGCAAAATCTCTCTGGGCCTCGGTGTACTCTACGCCCTGCCTCGACAGGAGATGAACCGGAAGATCTGAAATTCAATTAGAAAAAGTGATTCAGTAGGTCTCCTTTTAATGGTAACTAGGAAGTCAACAAAGAACATAAAATACACAAAATATTCGATGTGATATTTTTATTTTACCTGAGTAGCAGTCAAGCTTGTCTTTCAGCTCATCGTTGATGAGATTTTTCTCCTTCAGTTCCTCCAGAACAGCCTGCATGTTGTTCTTGGCCCGGTTTTCTCTCCTCAAGGCATTGCTCTTCTCCAGCTGCAGTTTCCTCACTCTCGCTGAGGCTTCTTCAAGTTTGGCCTTTATAGCCTTAGGGCAAGCAGGCAATGCATACAAGTGGTCAGTGGCCTGGCGCTTGTGGCTCAATCTGCTCTCTCCAGTGGCTCCCTATAGTTTTGGCAAAATATACAAATATATAAATAATAGTAAAACGGAAATTAATAACTTACTTTTTCAACAATTCAATCTTCACTTTTGAATTCTGTGAGCCTGAATACATTTTTAGGTTCTCCAATTCTCCAACTGAAAACACAACAGCATACTTTTATGCTTCTCCACTTATAAGGCGTTTTGTGGCTCTGGACAAAAATATAAAAGGTTGCCTACCCCTGGGTGTAGTTTTAATGTTCACACGTGTTTATTCATTCCAGTGTATGAGTGACAGAGAAAGCCAGTGGTTTTCAAACTTTGAGTACCACCTCAAATAATATTGGGCTCTTAGACTACTAAAACCTGGGTACCATCAAGATAAAGTATTTCATGTAACAAGCCATATGATGCTCTAATTAGTTTGTGACATTCCACATGCAAATACTCACCACATCAGGGATCAAGTCCATTGCCAGGTTGTCTTCCGCTCTTTTAGAAGTGGTTGTGCTTCTTGTTGCTACCGACTAAAATAAACATAAGTAAAGAAGTTTTGAGTATCTAAAATGTGCTGTAATAATTTAAACCACATATTATATAACTTGCAGAAACAAAAACTAAAGTGTGACATTTAATCACATATTTATATTGATCCATCAATCGTATACACCTTAAATTACTGTTGGTCAATGATACACATACCCTTTGAAGACGAGCTGTAAAGTTGAAAAGGGTTGGCACAACACCATCTTTAAGCCGGACCGTCTGCCCCAGCCTGTCAAAGTCCTCACTCCTGAAGTGGTCACTGCAGAGCAGAGTCCTGTCAGAGGCAGCAAAACCGTCCCTTCTTAGGGCAAGTTCCCACTTAATCCTCCTCTCTTTGGATTTGGGAAACCTTTAAAGTGAGAAATGTACCCAGCTATATTAATTATTGTCAACATTTTCAAGATTAACCACACTGAAAACAATAAAAAAGCTGACCAGATTTTCATTCAGTGATTTTGTTAACTAACATATTCTAAAAAGCCTTGTGTCAACAACACTCTAGCAATACTATTATGTAATACTAGCCCCGCTGTTCCTGTGAAACAGGACCTCTATTGTATATACTTCCACTAAGTAACTAACGATTATCCTAAAAATAAAGTCATAATATTGAAATATCCTACAGGTGAAAGGTGATCCCAAGCGTTCTCGTTTCGAGAGTTCGTCGATTAGTGCATCCGTAAGCCGCACAAAAGTCTGGCATCTTCACTTGTCAGCAATTTCCTGTAGAATTCATAATGCAAGATGTTTTTAACAAACGAACCCGATTGGAAAGCATGTGCAACTTCAGTTTAATCATGTTCAACTTAAATTATATTGAAAACAATGAGCAATTCTGCCTCTCCCATCGATGTAAAATGACTGGGTAGCTAGTAGCCTAGCCTTGATACACAACTAAGCTGCACTATTAAGTTGTTTTTCGAAGAGAAAGCTGTAATTTCAACATGTTCAAGCATCCAGAATTATAACCACGTTAATAACGTTTGTAAGAAACTAAACAGTTTGTAAATCCGTCAAGATTTCAGCGAGATAAGGGTATTAGCGTTTATGCAGATCACAGACTTACCTCAGGTACAGATTCAACCAGAAAGCTTGACTGTGGTTCGATGGCCGCCTGTGATGACAGACGCCGCCGTAAGGTGCTGCTTGCTTCACGCCGCCACGGTGTGAAAGCAGCATACATCGAGTGCTCTATATATCTATGGTTTAGCGTACCTGGATGTGCCTGGGAAGAATTAAAATAAACACATACTGCAGTCTGATACATATAACCGTCCACAAAAAGGTATGCGAAGGCACCATGTGAGGTGACCACACTGATTTCATTGAGTAGAAAAATCTCATCCTCCAAATCTGGCCCTCTCCATCCAATAAATAAATGCCTAGACGCAGCAGTCGTTTCATAGCTATAGTCTGCTTATATTATTTGCTATAATTTTGGATAGAGGAGCATTTGTGATGATAGGAGGAGTAGGCTATTAAGTAGCCTATGTTCCAGTTGTAACTTTTATTTTTTTTAATATATTCACCAGATGCTTTGTACCAATCAGACCAATGCATTTGATGTTGTTCATTTGAAGAATAACATACTGAGAATGTTGGAAATACTCCACACATCACATGCCCTACTCATCCGACAAGTGGGTGATAGACCTGCCTAGTAGTGTCCCGAGGTACTGCTCACTATTGATTTACCAACCCAAAACCATACCATAACATAGCTTTAGTATTTTGACACAGGATACCTAGGGGTATGGAGATGAATGCGGGGCATCTAAAGAAGTCATGGAGATGTGGTCCAGGAAGCTAAGAATCATGGGAACTTTGGCTGGAAAATACCTTCTATTGGGCCTAGGAAGCAATGCATCTACAAGGAAGGACTTTGAAAGAAAATGGGCAACGTGAATTTAAATAAGAAAAGCAATACTTAATTAAAGATAATATTGCAATAGTTTATTTATAGTGGTTAAAATGGGACAGAAGGGTCTTGCCTCAATCTTTTGGATGAGGAGGCACATTCCCTATAAGATTGACTTTTGGACAGCTTTGAGGGATCAGCTCTGAAATTCAAGTATCACTTTTATCTCCCAAACAAATCCCATTAGATACAGCTAGAATACTTTGAGACGGAGTGAAACATACTTAATCTGTTTTATTTGCATGATGTTTAACCTGAAGGCCCTATGTGCCACGAGGCATTTGGAGGACAGGTAACAGGATGTTTAACTTGATAGGGCATGTACAAATACTTGGGCTATGTACTTGTCGCCCCAGTAGTGCATTCTCGCAACACGTTATTTGGTGTCAGACCGTCTGGACAGCTGTTTTCACATCTGCCATGGAACAGGAAGAGGCCGGAACGACAGCGTGTGCAGAAATGTCTGCTGAAGCAGTGGTCACAGTCCTCCAGACACCCTGACACGGACACATTGTTTAGATTCAAACCGTCCCAGTCGGAGAAATGTTGTTGGTTGGTAAAACAACATGCAGTCATCAAATAGTAACCTCTAACATCAAGTAAAATGTAGTCAAGAGGACATGTTACACGTATGTATACAACTTACTTAAGCAGGTGTGTGTGGGTGGTGAGCGCACGCCATAGTATGTACGAGGACAAGAAGACAGGCATAGCCCCCTCTGCCTCATCCCATCCAGCTGAATGTAGAGGAAGAGGCGGGGCTTACACAGCAAACAGCCGTTATTGGTTGAGCAGGTGACACAAGCGGCCTGACAAGGTCTAGTCACCACCAAGTTATCTGTCACTGGAGGAAAGAAAGCAGATTGAGTGTTTTTTTTTTTGTGTGTGATTCTTTCTTTGGGTTAAACGAATTCCGTGAGCTGCAAGGTAATACTTTTAAATTGCATAAAAGAGACAACGCATCAGCTCGAGTGCATCCTGATATTCAGCATATAATAAACTTGTTATTGTATTTTATATTCACTTTTTATGAGGTAAATGCAACCCCTTCAAATATGGAAAATGTTTGTGATTGTTCATATCGATGAGTTACTGTGAGTGTGCAACCCTAGAATATCTGGAGAATTTGTCAGCTGAATGCCAAAATACCACAGCATATGCACAGTACTTTTATATCATATAAAACATTATTACATCTTTTTTAATCAAAATACTTACATTGGTGGTCAACATCGTTTTCACCGTTGCTTTTGGCAAATTCCATGAAGTTGAACATTAAAATGTTCAGCAGTAGCCATAGTCCCATTTCCCTCCTTGTACCTTTCACACCAAAACTAAGACGGAGGCGTTTGAAAGGGTTGCAGGGAGTTTCCTTTGATTCACATGAACACCAATTTCATAGTCTCTTATCTTGTTTTTACCTTTTTTTTTTCTGGATATTGTAAATGATCAATTTAGAACGTAAACTATGAATGATCACCAGTGTGACCAGTGTACCACTATAGAATCCATCGACTTGACAAAATGATTGGCCAAAAATACAACAAAGCGCTACGTGTTTAATCTTTAACCTCGAGTTAATTCTGAGCACTGCATACTTTTCTTTAGGGCTGTTTTCAGCAAGAGGGATTGAGTTTTGATTACTTTTCAATTAATCAACAAAACTGCAAACCAGACGTGAGGAGAATGTCGGCTGTTTTGGGAACCTAGCAGAGATACTGACTAATGTTCCCAAACCATGGAAACCCCTCAGGTTCCCCACCCATGCAACGCATAGGACAACAGGGATAGTTTAATCGGATGTTAAGTAGCGCAGTAATACATCAAAGAAAGGCTGCATTTCCAAAAAAATATTAATGCCTTAAAGTATGCAGTCACTTACATTTTTGTAAGACATAAAAAACAGAGCGGCGAGTGTCTGCCCCGTGTCTTCTTGACAATTTCCTGGCTGCCTGATCTTGAGCTGACTGACTGAGTTTGATATCAGGAGTCAAGTTCACAACAATCACTCCTACCGTACAAAACAACTTTATTCATCAGTTCAAGGCTCACAAGTCAGTTCATGAGTCCTTCACAGTGTTCAAATGCAAGGCTATGACCATCGCCAAGCACTGCGTTCACTTCATCCTCTTGATTTTTTCAATAACATCTATGAACAGAAGGAAAACAAAATCAAGGTCAGAGGGTTTTTCAACAGACACTGTTACACATGTATATTGTATGGAGGACATATATGACGATACAATATGAGGAGAGAATGTCCACAGCAATCGGGAGACAAATAAGTGTTGAAATGCTAACAAAGGATGGCCACTCATCGCAAGAGGACGCAACATCCTTTTAGTCCTTGCTTGCAGCGGGTCACCCACGCCCTACCTTGGAGATTGCCGGGAGATGGTGAGCTCTTATAGTTAGAGATTTATCCTCAAAAGCTTTGGTTCTTGCTTCCACTGCAAGCTTATTCAAAAAAAGAAGGAATCCAAGTTCGACCTAGGGAAATAATGATTCGGTTATAACGTTAGGTTCATTAGGTTCTTCACTATAACTCACTAGTAGGATATATATAAAGTACGTTTTTAACAACTTTTTATAGACTCACCATTGCTTCCGCCGCTGGCCTCAATGCAATATTAGACGTTGTTCTTGATTTGATCTCGGTCTTCAATTTCGACCTAGGTGCCTTCTTCATTTTGGCAACTCACTATTCTGAGAACAACAGACTTCAAAAAACGATGGTTGGCTTGTTTTGTTTATTATGAATCGCCCGCGTCGTGCAAATCCGGCGCACAATATGACGTCAGCGCGTGACTACGTAAGTTTCCTCTACGGCTGCGCGGGGCCATCGTGTGGTCAACATTCATGAACATATTTTAGGACTTTCTGTATTTTATCATTATCGCCAAATCTATCCATATTCACAGTAACGTTGGAATACAAAATATTGAAAAAATGGATACTCATAATATTTGAGTCTATAAGCGAGCAGAGGGATACGAGTTTGAATAAACCTACGTGTCTTCTACCAGGTCATAACACCAAGCCTCCAAAACATGGCAGCTTCCTTGAGCACCGCTGAAAGCATGAATCTTTTGAAATTTCTGAAACTAGTTGGACAACTAAAAGTAAGACTGACGACAGAGCTTGTGCATTAAAATACATAGTTCGAATTGTAGCGTGCTTTGAGTGTGAGAAAAGCGCTATATAAATGGAATCTATTATTATTATTTAAATATTGAAAAATGGGTCCTTGAGAATAGTTTATTTCAGATAAAATGTCAACGTGAACGGAGATGGGATGCCACACATCTGAAGACTAGACTTTATACTAGTCATCATAATGGCTTTAAAAAGACCAACACGAGCTTTGACGTTGGTTCACAGTGGCCAATGGACCCCATATGCGTCTTTATCTCACCAACTGCTGTGTTGTTAAATCTCCCCAATGTCTTGTTTGCGTCATTATAGAGAGTCCCACGCACCGGCTGGGTGTACAGGAAGGTGAAGCAGCCCGAGAGCGTCTCCGACCACATGTACAGGATGTCTATAATGGCGATGACCATCACAGACCCCAAAGTCAATAAGGAAAGGTGAGTCGGGTTTCTACTATCACAAACACCCATCGGGAGGTCAAGGGCAAAACAAATAACCTCTCTGATATGAAATTATCCTCTCTCCTCTCTGTCTGTCCTCAGGTGCATGAAGATTGCACTGGTTCACGATATGGCAGAGAGCATTGTGGGAGATATTGCTCCAATGGATAAGGTCAGCAAGGAAGAGAAGCATAGAAGAGAAAAGGTGACCTGCTCCTGCCATGGTATTGATCGATAATTATTGGAGCCTGGGAAGCTCCTTTCCTTTCATATCTTTTTGACACTCTATTTGCCTTGCTCTGTCCCTTCTGTACAATTATGCATCTTCCCAATATTAATAGTCATAATTCCTCATACCATCGCAGGAAGCAATGACAACTTTAACAGATTTGCTGCAAGGGGGTCTGAAAAATGAGATTTATGGACTCTGGGAGGCAAGTGTGTTTCAACTAAACTCCATCTACTGTACTTTGATGCGTTCTCTTGAAATGTATTATGCATCCTTGGAAACCACACAAACCACAGTACTGTGGTACTAGGGTATTGTACCACAGTGCTCTGCTCTTTTTGGGGTATCCCTAATAACAATTTGATAAATGACAAACACGTTTGTCTAGTAACTGGAAAAACATGTTGGACCAGAAGAGATTCATGGTTCAGTGAGCCATGAATCAATGTTCTGTTGGACCAGTCCAACAGAAAGTTTTGATACAACCTTTGCAATAATTTTAATGGAATCTTCCCATTGATGTTCAGTGTACTTCCTAGACAATTTGTTAGCGCAACACCGATGGACATGTGACTTCATCTGCTGTATTCCTGTAATGCACCCGGGCCACCCAGGAGTACGAGTCACAGAGCAGCCCGGAAGCAAGGCTGGTCAAAGACTTTGACCTTGCAGAGATGATCCTCCAGGCCCAAGAGTATGAAGAACTGGAGGAAACCCCCGGAAGACTGCAGGAGTTCTTTGACTCGACGGAAGGTATGCATCTCCATCCCTACAGTAGGCAGGACAATATCGACCCTAGGGACACCACCAGGGGTGTGTCCACTCAGATGAATCGATAGACGGACTGTACCAAAAGTTTGATGGTCCATTCTACATCTGATTGCACCGTCCCACTTCTGAAAAGGATTTCAATCAATATTACCCCCGTTGGTTAAACAGGGACCCTTAACACTTTTAGGCTTGGATATGCACTGATATGGTCTGAAAGTACCAAGCCTCACGCATCCCTCTCCTCATGTGTACAACTGTTGTTCTGCCTTCCTCCCACCGTCTCTCGTGATGCCGTCGTCAGGTCGTTTTCGCCACCCCGATGTGATTCAGCTGGTCGACTGTCTCAAGGAAGAGCGAAGAGGTCACATGAGCAAGGCTGCCGAACCTCCGACACATACGTCCTGACTGGGAACACGGACCACCGGACACACTGCCCTGAGGTGGAGGACCTCCGAAGACCGGAAGACGCCAGATTTGCATTAAGCAGAACACCGAATTGTTTACATTGTTGATAAATGCAAATGGTTTCCATGGTTGCTGCTATTTTTATTTTATTTTTTTCCTTTACCCTGACCTCCTGTTTAAACTATTTGTGTCGGGTCACATGTTTAACTTCATTATGTGAGCATTAGCCACCCAGTGTTCCACTATATGGTCATATGACCCGTGGTCCTGTGACGCTTTAGAGGGGCTTCGGGATTCTGGATTCTATACTATAAGAAAATGTAGGGAAAAAAGGAAATCATTGGTCAGCATGGCCATTTCTGTTACAATTTGCTATATGTGGCTCTATTACATAAAATCTGACAGACATTTCAAAACTGCTGTTTGATGTAACCTTGATGTAACCTTGGTAAGAGTATTTCAAATATATTTTGTAGTACATTCAATATGCATTTTGATATACATTCACACATTTCCGGACAAATTATCCGTAAAAAATAAATAAAACTGAAACATTATGGTTTACTCATAAATGCAGTTTATTTAAAATATAGTATAGTTGAAATAATAGAGTAACAATAAAAACCGGAAACAGTAACATTTCGTTTCAATGCCATGTATTTGGATATGCCAACATTGCAAGGTTTTAGTAAAAAGCTTTGGTAAAAGTTAAACGCTTTTTTTTTTTTTTTCAAGGCTCACTCAACATAAGATAATGCAATCATGACGTTCACAAAAGCCTCTTTCATGCCATCATTTCCAACATGGCAAACTTTTTTAAATGTTTATCATTCACTCAACACAAATGATGGTCATTGGTGAAATTGAACACAAATTAAAGTGATAAGAAAAAATGGAAAAAACCAAAGAGGTCAATAATTATATAACTAAATGTAGTTCATGTTTAGGTTCTTCAGAAACTTGTGTAGACAACAATGACCACTTTTTTTCACATTAAGTTGCATTGTCTTCTCAAGATGGACTCTAAAGGGTTGTGTTTAAGGGATTGTCACTGGTTAAGGAAACAACCAGAACTATTGAAAGGAGCATAACTAATCAGGGTTCAGTAGCTGGGTAGATTTGTGTCTCTGTATGTGAGAGAGACCAGGGCAATCACAATTAAAGTTGGAATGAACAGTTTTCCGAGTATTCGGTTGAGTTTGAGTCACCCATATCTGATTTGAAGTGTTAGTTCTATCTAATCTAGTAGTAATATATTTGACATTTTCAATAATATATGAATTAAATTAGTAGACCTGGATGAAAACATGTATCAGTGCAATAATATCCAGCATTCAAGTAATGACAAGTCAACAACAACGCAGAAACATTCTCTCCTCTTTTCCATAAAATCCAAACATTGGTCACTTGAAAATCATTAAACAAATTATATAATGCACACCCCCTCCACCTGGTTTTGGTGTCAAATTAATTCTAGAGTGTGCATCGATATGCATTAAGATTTCATCCTGCACTTCATGTACTGTACTGTATGTGCGGTCAAATCTATGTGACAACATGTCAATGATAGACAATAGAGTGTAGAGTGCGTTTGCTTAGCTCTTCCCATTAGCAAGGATTAAGGAGAGTAGGAAACTAATCTTCGGGATGTGCTTGAGGCGGTAACTATCTCGTCTAGGATATGATTTAGTGGGGCATCACAATGCAGTAATGTATTCACGTCAATGTCGTTTTTTTGTACCTGGAACCAGGTGCTGACTGCAGCCAAAGTGTAAAGTATGGAGATCATTTAAGTCAATCTCTCTGGTTGGGTCCCTCCTTCTGCGTTGGACGCGGCCCTAACAGGGCCTCTCCGAGGTGTCTGTCAGGGGGGGGCTGGGCCGCTCCTGTGAGCTGGCCTGCGCTGCGGAGGAGAGTACCTCCTCGAAGCTCCCCCCGGGCTCGGGCCCCCCCACCTTGGTCTGGACGAAGAGGATAAACCAGGGGGAGATAGGGTACAGGGTCACATAAGGCCGGCTGTTAGAACGCAAATCTAGGGCCGGTCGAGCTTAGTGTCTGTGTTTAGGCCGTAGCTTCTGGTCGGAGAAGAGAAAACGATGCTATCATGTAGACGAAGAAGAAGGTATGAATAATAGCCTTCAGCAAACTGTTTTGATAGCATTCTCTTCTCACAAACACACAAAATGTCCTACCTTAATGGTTGTCACTGTACTTTCAACTTTTTCCTCAAAAGACTTGAAGCTGGGTGAGTTTCTGTAAACGACAGAGGGGAAGAAAATAGGGCAAAGTGAATGGAGACAATATGACCTGGGACGTTGAACTCCTCATTCTTGATTTCAGTATAACAACACATTTTTGTTGCATATCAAACATTGTAAATTCATTTGTGACTAATCAGTGCAATTGCACCTGGTCACCATTTAAGACTTGATATACATAAATTGCATTTAAAGTCTGTTGTGAGAAAAGAAAGAAACGTGATTGTGGTGCTAACGCTGTCCTTTAGTCTTTAACAAACAGTCAGACATTACCTCATGGTGGGCATGCTCATGGAGTGTCGGATTGAGTAGCTGTCCCACGAGAGCATGGTTAGAGAGGAGTTAATGATTAGCACAGCTTCAGCGTGCAAACACACAAACACTAACCCGTCTGCACCACCACCACACTACACTGTACCTACTCACATCACTGTACGACACACACACATACACAAACAGGGGAAAAAATATAGTACAGTAAAGTAAGGAATGCTTTTATCTGGGGAAATGGTATCTACGGGTGTCTGCCCACATTCCAAATGGCTCTCGATCGATACCTGGCTCGCGACTACACTCGCTTTCTATTTCCCAGATTACCAGAGCTGTCTGGGACCTTGAGGCTAAGTCTACTGGCAGGAACCAGGTCCTATTATTGCATTGCAGAAAAGAAAAGTAAAACGATCCTCTCTCCACTTCAAGACAAGGGGCTACCCAGCAACTGGCTGCATCCAATCCAGGTCCCATCCAAACAGAGACAAAGCAGTTATTTCTGTCCTCTGACCTTCCTTAAGCACTTTGAGTCTGCCTTGTGTATGAAAAGTGCTATATAAATAAAGTTGCCTTGCCTTGCCTTCCTTCACAATGTCATCTGTGTAAAACAACTCATTTGAAAAGGTGCAATATATTTTGGTTTGTCTCTATATCAAGGATTCACACATCAGAGATGTTTGCGATGGATTGAGGTACTTTGAAGGTCAAACCCTGCACACTGTGGCAAACTCTGGCAAAGGGCTCATGATACCAGGATTTTTTTTAATCTATATATATATATATATATCTTTATGATTCTTACCCTATGGAGTTGGATCTTGAGATGCAAAAGGGGAGAAAGAAAAATAAATTGGCATATAAAAAATACATCCATAAGTCTATGTTAAAGCTCTAAAAAGAATAACAAGGGGGCTTAACCCTCTACCCTTTTACCCCATAACCACTCACATGTACAGAACAGAGGACTATCCAAGACCTCACTCACCTGCTTATGAACCAGACAAAACAGCCGCTCAAACACTCACGGAATAAGGACCGATCTTGCAATGCTCCTAACACATTCTCTAGAATTCGCGGGTTTGTAAATAGCTGGAAAAAGGCTAACTCTCAACGTCTTCCTACCTATTGGTTGCCTAAGTAAGGACAAATTTTCACTGCAAATAAATTCCATCACTGCAAATTGGACGGTAGAATAAGACAACACACAAAGAAGAAGAGAAATAAATAAATAAAAGTGAAATACTTGAAAACTAGTCATGCAAGATACCCGAATCAAATACATGGAATCACAAAGCAACCCAGGGAAGCAAGTGTTTAAGACACAAAAACTGCAGTGTTGTAAAGCATGTTTGTCATCACAAATAGGCAATAATACAAATGGATGCATGTTAACACAAAAACACACGCAAACACCCCCCCCCCCCCCCCCCCCACCACCACCACCACACAGACACACAAAAACAACTTGAAACATACCTCCGTGGATACAATATCTCTAAACCAAACATGCTGGAATAAATGAAAGATAAAGTTTGTTTTGGTTTATGCTACTGCAACCCAACCTAACACTAACACTCATCTGTCATCACAGGGGAGGAAATGTGACAAGTAATGTAATGTGATATTCAAATATTTCATGTCCTTACTTAACATGATAAAAACACAAACTTTCAACAAGGAAGGGGTTCGCGTTACACAATGAATAGGCTCTATAATCATAGACAGAGTAACTCACACAAAGTCTATAGTTCTTCCTCGTACCTTGCATGAATAAAGTATGAATTGCACACACCTAAAAAGCAAGTGCAATAACCTCTTTCACCAGAAGTGGTTCTGTCGCACATTTGGATCGGGCTACTTTTTAATGGGTTTCCAAATGTCTTTTTTTTTTTCCTTATCTCCTGGCAGCCACCACAGATCCAATACTTTGACGGTGGCAGGAATAACTAAGAGAGCTTTTACGTCCAGCTTTGGGAGTTTGCCTCTCTGGCAAAAATCTGATTGGGTAAGACGCAAATTGTACTCTAGCGAAGCAACATATGTCCCTGCTGATAGGGAACTCTGTTCATAGCCAACAGGATGAGGTCCTGACCTCCAAAGGCATCCATTTAGCCAGGAAATGGATGCAATGTCAATTCCCCATAACCCCCCCCCCCCCCCACACTCCCCACCTCCATCCTGCAGGGCATATTGACAGCAGGGCAGGTGACAGACACTCTCCCTCTGACACACACACACACACACACGTCTCACACACGCGTGCACACACACACACACACACACACACACACACACACACACACACACACACACACACACACACACACACACACACACACACACACACACACACACACACACACACACACACACACACTCCCTGTGTTACAGTCAATGGCAACCTCCATCTCTTGCCTTCCAAGCCACTCTGATCCATCTCTCCCATCCCTTCCTCTTTCTTCCACAATATTCTTGTCTTGCCTTCCCCTCTTCCTTAATATAACATACATATACTATAATAATAGCAAAGAGAGGGGTTAGAAAGAGCAAGCGGGGGATAGGGAAGGTTAGCCCGCGATAGAGAAGTGGGGGAAGGCTGTCTCTCTGGCCACCTCGGCCACAGTGAAAGCAGCTTAGTAGACTTATATAATCAACAGCCTTTGACTTGGTGAACGGAACTAATGTCAAAAACTCATTCAGAAGAGGACAAGAGCCAGGAGCAGAAGCAGTGACGGAGGCAAGACAGCTGGAGAAAGGGAGAGGCGTTACATTAGAGCAGAGGTTGATTAGCGTGTTAGGCCGGGTAAACACCACGGGATAATTAGCAGGACTCTGTGCCTGATTTCCCTCTTCCGACCCTGGTCAGCAAAGTTACGATTGTTTGATTGTTCTCAAGATTGTTTTGCAAGGTTACCCTGTAATTACCCGGAAAAAGCAAAACAGTGTTTGATTTGCAAAATAGAGGATTCCAATTCCAGCTGCAACATGAAAAAGTAAACTTTTCGACGGCATGATGTTTTCGCAAAATACATGTTTTTGATTGCCAGATGGGTGTTTCGGTTTTCAAATTAAAGATGATGGAGAGAGGTGTTTTTTTTTTTCAACATTGACGTTGTGTAGGGTGGACAGAGTACATGGACGGATATAGATATAGTTTGAAATTTAAAAGTGTAAAGGCCCTCTTCTTTCGTCTGTGATCACATGACATCATGTGTACGTATCCGCGTAGCCATATCAGACATATAAACCAAATTCACTTTAATGTGTGAGATGAAAGGAATCAAATTCAACTATTTGTTCTGTTTTCCAAGGTCACTGCGAACAAATGGACAGGATATGACATCATTACCTCATGTCTCCTAGCTTCCTGGTGATGGCGGTGCCCAGGGTGCTAAAGGCTGCAGAGGTCTTCTGGCCTGCTGTGGAAAACGTCTCCGTCGTCTTCTTATAGCTGCACACACACACACACACACACACACACACACACACACACACACACACACACACACACACACACACACACACACACACACACACACACACACACACACACACACACACACACACACACACACACAGTCTCTTTCATTTTGGCCTTTTGACACATAAACCACACTAACATAATGACAATGAACTCTCCATCACATGCTGATTTCAAAACAGTGTTACTCAATCGTTCCGTCTCCAGCGCTTCATTATAGATGTGTGTGCGTGTGGCGGTATGCATGTTTGTGTATGTGTGTGGCTGGCTGCAAATGCACATGCAATCTGATCTCTGAGTCGAGGTGTAACTGGATAACAAAAGGAGGCAAAGAATGACTTCCCTCCTCTCACTCCTTATCTCTCTCGATCTCTACCCTCTCTCTCTCTCCCCCTCTAGATTAAGATACAGCAATGACCAGCTGATGACATATAGGATGATATATATTCAGTAAACCAGCTGCCTGTATACCAGGCCACTGTATTCAGTTGAAAATATAAATTGGATCCTCTTTGCTCTACAACTGGTCTAAAGAAAAACATTTTATACATGATGAACATGCTTAATGCTGGTACTACACACACACACACACACACACACACACACACACACACACACACACACACACACACACACACACACACACACACACACACACACACACACACACACACACACACACACACACACACACAGGCCACTGGTGGTGGTGTGTCCTTAAAGCAAACAGCTCTCCCACTGTCCCTCATAAAATCTCCACATTCCCAATTACATTCACAACAAAGTGTTCGTGTTTGTGTCCAAACACATGTGTACTTGAGTCCGTGCATGTGTTTGCATCATCACACTGTCACAGTCAGATGGCCTTAGCCCTCTCGGTTGACCGCCAACAAGCCCTAAAACCTGTAGAACTGGCAGGGAGAATGCAGCAGGATTGGAAGGGGCACAAACTTGTTTTGCTTATCTGCCCTGGCCCAGACTGGCTCTCCCTGCATCGGCTGCCCCCCCTTCTCGTATATGCTCAGTCGCTGCGTCCGGCTAGCCCGGAGCTGCAGCAAAGTGGAAGTGGGGTCAGTCCCGGTGAGCACAACTTACGCAACAGAGGTCTGCATGTCATGCCAGCCCTTGGAGACGTTGTTTTTGAAATCGCTGAGCGGGCTGATGCCCAGTTTCTGTCTGAGGTCGGCTTGTTGCTTCTCTTTAGATGTCAGCACTTGCCTCAGAGTGCTGATCTCCTCTTCCAGCTTGGGAGAGAACAATACACAAGGATGGTCAAGGATTAGTCATTTGCCATTCAAAAATATCGAATCAAAATTTATATTGCAGGTTGATACTGAGGGTCATTGTTCAAAGACATGATAAGCCCGGACGGGTTTATTGATATAGTACCTTTCAAACACAAAGTCACTTCAGAGGGCTTTACAGAGGCACGAATCACATTTGAAGAACATTCTTTGAACATCAAGGATTAAGTCCAAATTTGTACAACATGCACCAACACCAATACTGTTTTCCTGAACCACATTGTTGCAATGGGAAGTTGTGCATTTCACAGCCTTGTTTGAGATTGAGATTTGAGTTTACCTTGTCCAGTTCTTGGTGAATCTCTTCCCTCTCTTCCTCTGTCAAGATGGGGTAGTTACCCTCGGAGGCCAGATCCTCATCTGCCTCTCGCAACGGCTCAGAGTCTAGAAGACCTACCATGACGGACACAACAAACATGAACAACATCATAGGTCTAGAGATTTGTGCGTGTGTGTGTGTGTGTGTGTGTGTGTGTGTGTGTGTGTGTGTGTGTGTGTGTGTGTGCGTGCGTGTGTTCGATTCCTCATGAAAGAGAATAACCTCAAGCCTCTTCCCAAAGAGCTGCATGAATCAAACAAACAAAACAACCTGTTTTATTTTATTTTCTATAAACCAGAAATGAAGCATTTATTTGGGTGTTAATAAACTAACATGTATGATGGCTCTATATGATCCAGTCTGTGTCTGTCTGTCCATCTCTAAACGGACGTTATGCAATCAGCGACTGTGGCCTGCTGAGCAGTAATCTGGATTAACTGCCCTGGATTATCCTGTTTCAACTGGTGGCGGACCCTAGACACAGACCGACACACACACACTCACGTAAACAAACACACGCGGACACACACATCTTCAAACAAGATGCTCGATGCTTAATTGATTCCACACATTGGTTTTGAGTGTTAGTATACAGTTAAAAATGTAATTAGGAGCTAGGGAGGGACACACACACACACACACACACACACACACACACACACACACACACACACACACACACACACACACACACACACACACACACACACACACACACACACACACACACACACACACACACACACACACAAGCTCTGAAGCCCTTTGGTTTGGACACATCCCTAACTCCAGGTGCTTCACATTTAATCACATGGATTTACAACAACGTTTGCATGTGATGGTTTGATGATTTGGCTGATGGGTAAGACCCCAGGTTAATTGTTGACCTTTTGGATGTGGATCTCCCGTTGCTATATCTTGGTTTGCATCTTACTTTTATTGGAAACACACAGGTACAAATCGGATACAGCTATGGGAGCTGAACACTCAACATATCAAGGCTGATGATGCGTCTCATCAAAGACATGGGTCTGAGGAAATGTGCAGAGTCCTTTCAGTAAAGTAAAGATGGTTCATACCTGTTCTGAAGTTTCCTCTGTCTTTACATGGCAGCGGTAAAGAGTGAGATGTATGACGCCATTAGTAACATAATAACACATTCTCAATTAAACTATTACACTGCATATCACTGTTGAGGATATCTTCAAAAAGACAACCAATATAGCTGCAAAACATGCACATGCAAGAGAGTAGCAGTTCATATCTAAATATATATTTTCCAAAATATATTCTCAGATAAAACAGCGACGCAGATGCAACATTCCCTGTACGGAATAACAACAAAACAGGCAGTGCCAAATAGGCCGCGAGGGAGACTGCAGCATCCTTCCGAAATCATGAACGTCCGATTCAAGCCATGCTATGGGCTCAGTGCCATTCAGGCAGCTAAAACAATCACACTGTTCACACACCAACTGGGCACTAGGCCTTCTGGACACAAACACAAAGCATGCATCTGGAGAAGGCACACATTTCTACAGCAGGAAGATAAGGAATCAGGTCACACTTATGATCAGATCATGGTATTTACATGAGGCTAGGTTGGGGGGGGGGGGGGGGGGGCATATTGAACACAATCATGTGACTGCACTTCATATGTTTGAATCAAGCTTATCGTATTAACTGTGACATTTTCCAACATAACATAACCTTCTATTTTCGGCATTTTTTCCTACTTGAATATGGGGAATATACGACCAAATGAACCAAACACTTTGTTCTTCATCCATCCGAACACAACATCAGCTAGTCTGATAACAGAGAGTGCTGGAGGAACAGAGATCATGTAATAGAACTGGAATCGGCCTGCTCTCCATTAGGCCGGCAATACTCTTGCGGCTTTCAATTAGGATGTGTGGTTTCTGTTGCAGCACTAAACCGGTCGCCTGAGGGCCGTGTGTGTCTGCTTAATATCTACATGATGATGATCACATGGGACTGGGCTCTTTCACTATTTGACTACGGGGATCGTTTCCTACGGGGTTAGCTTTTGTAGCTACGTCAAACGTGGAGCAACGGCGCCAGCCTATGCAAAGCAGTCCGGAAGAAACAAAAGCTTTTTACAAGGGCCATCAGGGAGAACTAGCCTACTGTACTGTAGCCTACTAGCCTACGATAAAGAGATTCTATTCTGTTGTGTTCGGAGTCCAGTCTACTCTAGTAAAGGGGTGGGGTGGCTGTGGTCTAGGGCGCCGGTCACCTGGGGCGTTGGTGTTCCAGGGACCGGTCATCGGCCAGTCTTCAGAGAGACGAAGGGAGGGCCGGCCCCACTCCTCCCGTCCCCCCGTGGTGGTTGGAGCTCCCCAGCTCCCCCCATGCCACGCTGCACCGTCCCCCAGGCCGGCCTCCCCGTTCTGGGAGCCCACGGCCTGGGAGTCCCCTAACGACCTGCCCACAACATGACTGTCCTCTGACAGGTGAGCCAGGTCCTCGTCCCTGGGGCCTTAAGGATGGCGACACGCGTCAAAGAATGAACTAAACTAGGCATGCAAATGGATGTGGCACTGCAAATCAAACATGATCTTTCTTACTGTGTGGAAAGATTAAATAAAGACTAGTCTACTGTCCCCTCCCCACTGTTTATATGAACGCAGTAAAGATTAGGATCAATTCACTTTCAAAACTATTTAGTTAGTGACCTTGCTGATAACGACTGATTATCAGCAAAGGCGCAATTCAAAGTTGATAACGGCTTGAAACCTTAAAAATCGTTTCAAACTGTTACAGAATCTAATGCCATGAAAGCAGCTTGACCCCGCCCCCCCCAGCCAGCCACAGAGTACTAAAACCAGCTCCACCCTACTCCATGCAGACAAGGTAAACACACACAGCCACCCCACCCAGGTGCGACGCTTACCATGCTCTGCCCCTTCCCTGTTTGTGTTAACCCATTCTTCTCCAGGGCTCTCGCTGCCCCAGTCCACCACGGCATCACTCAAAACACTAGAGTACAACTCTGGTCCCAGGGCAGCAGCCGGGAAGATACAGGAGAAGGGGAGTTAAAAACACGCACACACGCACGCACACCGCACGCACACACACAGAGAACTGCTTTCTACTCCATCACTTACAACTGCATGTATAGCCAGGCTACATCAACTATCACTGCTTTTTGCACAATGGCAAATTGTACTCAAGACACGGCACTGGCCATGCTGTGGTTGGGCTATGGTCTAACACGGCCAAGCATGAGCACAGCAATGAGAAGATGACATCTTCTCACCGATTGCAAGCTTGTCACTGCACAGTTTGTCGATGTTTTTCAGCACAGCATTAGGGATAACCTCAGTAGCTGGATTACCCATTGCTTTAGAACAAGTACTGCTGGCCGGTTTGAATCCTAACTGTGTGTGGCTTTGGTTACCCTTTTCATTTCATTGCAAATGTTGTGGTCGGATGTGCCAGATCGGACCACAGGTCTGGCCTCGTCCACACTTGAATGCAATCAACACTCGTCTTCTCACATTGCTGTCCACACACATATGGAATATGATCATTGCCCGAGCCTGACCACCTTAATGTGGGGCAGCTCATCGGATCCCAATGTGAGCACGATCCGATCTAGGACTGTCCAGCCCTGATGTGATCAAATGGTAAAAGTGTAACCGAGGCCATATCTCTATTGACAACCATGTTGTCCTTTTACAAAAATGGTAACCTACGGTGACCATGTTGAAAAATGTGCTGTTGGGTATAGTTACATGTAATAGAGGTGGACAGTTGAGATTTGACGGCAATACTGATTTCTGCTTTGTTTACTTAAAAACTAATTTACGATACATTAAGATGGTGTAATTTGGGTAGCATGTGAAAGAACAGCCATTCAATTCATTTGGGTTATGAATCCCCTCTTTTAGACTGTGTTTGTTTGCATAGATGGGGGTGGAGTTGGCTATTTGTGAAACATATGCTAATGTCATTCATCAGTAGGGAAGATATAGTGGCAGAGTAAAGAAAGTTACTCTACACATCACTACCGATTGAATAGCTAATATAATAGCTACATTGCATACAAGTGTAAATGTATACACATAAAAAAATACATATTTGGATGCATGCAAATACAGTGAATTATGACTCAGGGGCATTATTTCTGTTCCGTTTCCCACCTTTACAGATGATTGATAAATATGATTCCCAACTAATAATGACATACATGATATGCCCCTACCCCCTTTCCCTCATACTAGCTGTAGTATACCTTTGGTCACAAGATTGGCATAACTTTGGTGGGCTGGGTGGTGGTCATGGGGCTAGCTTAAATCAGAAGCCCATGGCTGATCACAGCGGCAAAGTCAAAAGCCATGGTGATGGTATGCTGACCTACCCATCTGACTGCAGTAAAGCATTCCTAGCCTAACTGACCTGGAACATTGTTAAACCTATGATGAGTTTCTGTATCCAATCCTTTCCTGAACACAGAAGACAATCTGTAGGATCAATTTTACAGTGTAGTTATAGTAGACTTATTCAAGAGGTATCCAAGGATCAAGAATCAAATTAAATGCACGTTTCTTTGACAAACTTCAATGATCACCCCATTTGATTTCATTACAATTTTTGGGACATTTTTAATTTGCCATCATCTATTGAAACAGAATGTATAGATAATTAAATTAATTTAAATAATAATCACTCTAATATTTCAATAGCTATGACAATTAGAATGCAAAAGGAAGTTCACCTATTAGTGACACAAATTGAGAACTAGGAAGTACATAAACGTTCAAGGAGTGAAACGGGAAATCAAAACTACTTTGCACAATGAACTATTCTAAAACAGTGGGTTTGCTGGTATGAACGAATGGCAATGTGTTTTAATTAATACTTTGGACCTTTCAACCGTCCTGTAGTCTAAAACAGAGACTGCATCACTAAATAGGAAGAAGAAAAAGGAACACGTCTATAAATAATTTAACCCTCCTTACAATATTGAAAGTCATTAGGTGAGTGCAGCAAGAGTCAGTTTCCAAAGCAACAAGCTGGGTCAAGTTCAGTAATTTGGCTTTAGGTCCATCCAATGTTTTAGACTCTTACCTGGTTATAGTGCATACTTGCAGGTGGATATATGAGGGGTGGAGTTCAGGGTTAGTTGTGTGTTTACATTTTTATTTCTGTATTAACCAAGTTATCCAATCCTTGCTACGATAACAGGAGACGCGCGTGCGCCATTTACATATAGCGCTGCCTATCAAGAACGGGGGAAACGCAATTTAAAACAAACCAAACACATTTTAATCAGGTGAATGAACCACTTACCTTGCTGTCTCGTTTCCATGACTGACGCTCTTTTTCAACTGCCACACTTTGGATTAAAAAGGGTCTCAAATGGATGGCGGGGTCCAGCGCTGCACCAGTTGCCACTTCACTGTTTACTAGGGATCACTGGTGCTGTCACGCGCCTGGCCGTCAGGGGGTGGGGCTTCAAGCACGTCATCCAATAGATTTGCTATGTTTGTCTATTTGTTGGTTTCTTTATTTTGCTTTTAGAATTTTAAACATTTAATCTTTCACCACTTCACCCTGAGAAACTTCACATCCCAATAAACGAGGGGTATTACTGTGGGCGATAAAACAACAGGATTTCTCTGCTAGATTATAGTTTTTGAGGGAAGAAATAATTATAATAATTAGTGGCTTGTGGTCAGACTACGCCCTCTGTTGCCATAAAATAGTAATTACAAGTAGGGTTGATAAGAATCCCTGTAAATAATGTTCAACAGATAGTCCACAATATACATTATGCATCAGAACTTCATCGATACAATTTAAATACAAAAAACAACAGCTATCAGCCAACACATAACACCGGGACATTTTTGGTCTTATTTATTTGTATTATCGATTAACCATCAGTTGAAAACAGTTTCTGTCTCTGACAAAGCAATACAGCAAAAAAGTTAACAGCAGACATTTTAAGAGTGGCAGTTGGTAGTGGAACATGGACCTGGTTTGACCTCTGAATGAAGTCATTCACGCAAGATGTCTTCTTAAAGCAGCTTTTACCAAAGTACACACTGTTTCAAGGCAGACACAACACATTATGTTTACCAATGGAAGGTCAGCATTAAGTAACATTTTACACACACACACACACACACACACACACACACACACACACACACACACACACACACACACACACACACACACACACAGTACAGAGCAATGACACTTTTAAGACACGACAGTCAGTTGATTGTCCCATATATTTAGTTTTTTTTGGATGGACTTAAAAGTATGACATCAAGCCGGCCTAAAAGTCTGCCCCTCTGTACTGCCACCAGGCTCTCCATAGATTTCTTACAGTAGCAGTTTTAATCTACTGGAACAATGCGACTAACAAAGATACAATTCATAATAAAGTGACAATTCTACATTGTGCAAAGATATATGGAACAAAATTGATGTAGCTAGAACGTACACTACACATGAAGACTTGAACCCTCCTAATCTAAATAAAAATAAAAATTTGTCTTAGCATCTCACTACCCCCCAAAGTACTGGCAATTTGTAGATGTGACAGACAGAAACTTACATATCACCCTAAACCCTTTCAAATTTCTAGGATACAAAGTCCTACTACAATTGTACTTGAAGTTCAAACAGAATAGCATCTTAAAAAGGGCCCTATTCTACCACCAGGGTTGATTGTGATTAGTCATACGCTACAAGATTTATTTTTAATATACAAGTGGAAGTGCTCGCCCAGATGTGGGATGGACAGATAAATTCCCTGGTGGACCGTAACAAGTACTAGGCTGGAGTTTGACCTCTCTGTCATACATTTTAACGGCCACTCCCACTTGAGATGCAACCAGTGGATCGATCTTTGAATGGATTGTAATGTCCCACTCTCAAACCTTTTGGTAAAATATGGGGCCTTTAAAATGTACAAAAGAAATAGGGGCCCTTTAAAGGATAGCATTGGAAGGGAACCACAAATAACAACAGGTAAAGGCAAGGTTATATTGTCATTCAGAAGAACCTTCAAGGTAACATGGCCTGACGGTATGAGCCAGCTCATACACAAGAGGAATAGACAACAAATAAACCAAAGCAAAACATTCACAAATAATGGCATTGAATTAGCAACTACATTTCAACCGTTAACATTTTCACTGCAGACAGCAGTAGCCGTTTTAGAACTCTTTGTATGGCTATTGTGAAATGCTAGAGTACAGGACAGGTTTCATTTGTTGTCAAAATGTATGCCCATGGAATTAAAACAAACCACCAAACAAAGTAGCTGTATATCAGTGCATTAGCAGCCGTACTTTAGCACTATTGAGGGCAAAGATTCCCGATGTTTTAAATGACATTGAATGTTTGAGAGGATGAAAAAAAAAACGTTACTAACTTCCTAATGATGGCTTGTCAACAGATAGAACCAAAATGAGAAAAAGACTGCCTGTTGCAAATTTTAGATTGTAGCCAAATGGTTTGAAAATACCAAAAACGAATATGTACTGGTCTATATTTGCATATGTTTATGCTACATTCACAATAATTACAATTGTATTTATATAATTTTATATGAAAGAAACTATGGCAAATAATTATCATATAAAAATTATAATTATATTATTAAAAGGAAAATCCATACAAAAGTTTTAAAGCTTCAGTTTTGTGCATTGCTAATATAATATATAACCTCTGCAAAAAACAAAAACGTCCAACATTTCCCAATGCTTCGTAGATCATGACACAGGCCTTTTGAACTATTTTACCTCTAAAATATTAGACGACTCAAATGTTTTCCTTCCTGCAACCTGATACTTTTGCGAAGCAACGATTGAACACTATTGGCAAGCTTCAGTAAATACATGACTGCGCACATTTGAGTGGCTCAGCCGTTGTTTAAATGGACAGCAATGGGTATGAATCTTCCTGAGAGAGTGCGACCTACAGGCAGCAATCCAACATTTTCATGAACACCAGTGTGCAACCATATTTCGCCTATGCTTTTTCGAACCGGTATCACAACCGCAAATTCCACCATAACTCAAAACTGGCAAGATTACCCTGTGAATAGTGCATGGGATTACAGCATATGGCCAAATAAGTAAGTAACAAATAGAAGTTCTTAAATATATATTTCTAACCCCATCTCCCCAGTTGTTGAGATACTCAGTAGTGTGAAGTTATAGGCATTCCGTGGGAGATTCATATATATTTATTTTTAAATAATTAATGAATTTATTTAAGAAAGTAGATGATATTGATACACGTTTGCAGACTCTTCAGCAGGTGCAGTGTCTAGTGATGGCTTCAGTAACTGCTCATCAAACAAGCACACATCAATAGGTATATTGATGTGATATATATATATATATATACTTCTTTTCAACTTTTCGTTGAGTGAATTCTTTGTCTCTTGTTGACATCTTGTGTACATCTAGACGTTTTGGGTTGCCGCGTCTTCCTATGCAAGAAAATGCAGAAGGGCTACGAAATAGAAAGTAAAGAACCCAAAACGTGTGATGGGAAGGAAGGATCCATTTGGGGACTAGCTGATAGACTCAGGCTGCCTGCTGCCTGAGTCACCACCGACACCAACAGTTACATCTTGTTTGTGCCTCGGACACGATGTGTCAATATCTCTTTAAGCTATTTTCACTCCCCATTCATATCAGTAGAAACTAATCCACATTCTATATTGTTGTCATTTTATACGTTGACCTTATCAACATTTGACCGTCTGGTTGACAGAGGAAGAGGATGGTAGAGAGACACTTGAGAGGATGCACCACCAAGAAAGAAAGAGAGAGAGAGAGAGAGAGAAAGAGTAAGAGAATAGAAGGATAATCTGAGTTGGGGGGGGGTGATGATTAACGGAGAGAAAGCTGGCGGTTGCTGGGTGACAACCTTTAAAGCTTTAGAAAATCTTCTGCTCACTGGCACAGTTCAAGGTGTATCTGTCCAGGTCTCTGTGTGTGTGTGTGTGTGTGTGTGTGTGTGTGTGTGTGTGTGTGTGTGTGTGTGTGTGTGTGTGTGTGTGTGTGTGTGTGTGTGTGTGTGTGTGTGTGTGTGTGTGTGTGTGTGTGTTTGGGTAACATTAAGGCTCTAAAGGTCACAATCCAAACTGTGCAACAGACTAATTCTGTTACAATCAGCCTCCTTTGAACGAAAAATATTTGTCTTTAAAGCTTTAAATTTGAACTTTGAACAAGATCAAACCGTGATTGCCTTCATATGGCATCTTTAACACCAAAAGCAAAACGAAATCTTTCAAATCATAGCAAAAAAATCTTTCCATGTAGCACCATTCTAAAGTATATACTAATAGCACGTTCAATTAAAGCTTTCATTTTGATCCAAGATCAAAGCTATTCAAATAACCTAAGGATGGGCCATCGATTTTATTAGTTTCTTTATGTTATGCAAGAATTTGTAATGTTTTCTTTCCGTCAACTTCCTTTTTATTGGCTCTTTTCCTGCTAGCCTCATTGTTGTGTGAGCACGTCTGCCAGTGGCTGTTTCGTTAATATTTCAACATTCCTGTAAACTGTAGCCAGGCCTGTCTGCAGTCAACTTGGCCCCAGTTTCACATGAACTCCCCCTGACAGGAGGACACGGGGGAGGGAGGAGAAGAGAGGAAAACAAGGGAAAGAGAGGGGAAGATCGGGAAGGAAACTCTGCAGAGAAAGTGACAAGCAAAGATGGAGGATCTTCTTTTGACAACAAAGTTCTCGATAGAGGAGGCCTTTGCTTTGCTAGAAGGTCCCAGCACCTTTATCAGAACCCTGAGCAAGCTGCTGCTTCTTCTTCCTCTTGCACACGTAATACACTGGGAAAACCACCAGGCCTGCGGACCAGGAGATAGACAGAATAAACAAAATGGTAGGGGGAACAGAAGGGAGGTAGGGAGGAGATAGGTGGGTGAGAAAATTAAACGTAAGCAATGGCAAGATATATATATATGAGTGTGTGTGTGTGTGTGTGTGTGTGTGTGTGTGTGTGTGTGTGTGTGTGTGTGTGTGTGTGTGTGTGTGTGTGTGTGTGTGTGTGTGTGTGTGTGTGTGTGTGTGTGTGTGTGTGTGTGTGTGTGTATATATTTATGTATTTGTATATGGCTATGTGTGTGTATTTGTCTGTGTGAGAGATTGTGTGAATGAGTTTGTTTCTATTTGTGAGTGCGGGTGAGTGAGTAAGTGGGGGAGTAATTGGGTGAGTGTTTTTATTGGTTTGTGTTTGTGCATTTGTGTGTGTACCTATAACCAGTGAAATAGATCCCAGAACCACGACCAGCACAAGGACCACAGGGGCCAACACCACCTTACTGGCTGTAGAGACGGAGGGATGCGACCAATTGTCGAGTGTTAATATTGTATTGCTTTTACCGTGGAGAATTGTACTGTGATCGTACTGGAATAATTTTGGTAAATGCAGATCATATCAAAATACATGACTGAATTTGAACTTTACCAGCAAGCAACGTATTTAGCTGATACATCTGTTCATCCTTAGGGACGATGTGACCCGACTGATATTAAAGAATGAATTCCCCCTAGTAACAGTTTTAATCCAACTGTACAAACCCCCTCGGGACTTGCCCCACCTTCATTCTCCTACCAATGAACAAATCCAATATGTAGCCATGAGCTGATATCACCATGGTTTACATACAAAGGGAGCTGTACTGGAGATTGTGGTCCTGGGATAAAATTAGCTTTCGGCTCCTCAGGCACCCCTGCTGCTAGCTAATCACCCTTAGCTTCTAATAGCTAGCATTCTTCAGAGACCATGGAGCAGCTAACTAGCTGTGGCTGGTGTCAAAATAGATTAGCCGACCGAGCGGACTGTATGAGAGTGGGACAATTATCGGTCGATCTCGAGACAAACAACCAAAGCGTGTGAGGAGTTTCCACTGGAAAGTGGCTAAAAGTGGCACTGTGACGCCCGAGGGAACTCACCGCAGACGGAGCCCCTTATCAGACGCCTCAGGTGGGGTTTATCGGGAAGGTAGCGATACTTGCAGCCGAACACGCTGAGGTTGGACGTGTGGTCGCCGAAAAACCTGACAACCGACCAGACAAACGCAGAAGAAGGTTACAGGAGAGGGAGGGCAACTGAACACACAGACAGAGAAAAAGGAAATTAAAGGAGCAAAGACAAAGGGAAACACAAACCTCATCTGGCGGTAACGCTCTCCACAGCGGTAGCAGAAGTTGGTGTTGCACTGTGTGCAGGTCATGTGGTCGCACCCCTCGGTTCGCTGAATGTGGATCTGGAGACACAGAGACTCAGGTGAACGCGTGATCGCAAGGCAAACAGGTCAATAATAGCCCCACACTTGTCTTTTGTACCTTGGTCCATGAACAGCCAAATGAGAAACACACTCGGCCCGGAGATCGCCAGGCCTTCAATTTCAGCAAAGGCGACAGACGTCCTCCATTCAAATGCAATCATTTAGAAGATTGCACCCAACTGATCGAGTTTAAACCTTGTTTGCCCTCCTTTACCCTTCCTTCCATCCGCCCACGTCCATCCAGCCAACCATTCCAAAATCCATGCAACCACCTACCCATCCATCCATCCATCCATCCATCCATCCATCCATCCATCTACCAATCAATCCATCCATCCTTTCACCCACCCACCCACCTACCCATCCATCCATCCGTCCTCTGAATGTGGATCAGGAGGAACAGAGACAAACAGGTCCCGCTGTTTGCCTCGAGTCTCTTGTCCTTTGTACCTTGGTCCATGAACATCCAAATGAGAATCACACTTGGAGATGGCCATACGTCTATCAATTTCAGCAGAAGCCGAAAGACTTCATCCATTCAAATGCAATTATTTAGAAGATTGTACCCAACTGAGTTTGTACCTTATCTACCCTTCAATCCATCCTCCCACATCCATCCATCCATCCATCCAATCCTTCAACAATCCATGCAAACAACTACCTACCTCTCCAGCCATCCTTCCACCCTGTCGCCCACCTACCACTCACCATCTGCCCTGTTCCCACCCGGGTTCCCGTACCTTGCACCGGGGACATTTCTGCGCGTTCCTCTGGCCGTGCTCGATGACGCTCGCCCACTTCCGCAGCAGCTTGTCCCCGCGCCGGTAGTCGCGGCACTTGAGCCCGCTGTGCCAGGGCGAGTGGCACTTGAAGCACCATATGAACTGACACGCACTGCACTGGATCTGCAGAGCGGGAGGAGAGAGGGGGAAAGGGGGCGGGGACAAAGGGGGGGGAGGGTAAAGAAAAAATTATTGTTCGAAGCTTGATCACTATTTTAGTTAACTAATCACTTAGTTAAGAGGTGCTGAAGGTGAGACTCCAGAGCTATTATTGGAGAGATATTTGTAATGCCCCGCGATGAAATGCCCCGCGAAAAAGAATCTATTTTGAGTTGTGCATGTCTCTATATGAGATCATTTTTATTTTAGACCACTCCCGGCTCATTGCGGGCCAATCAGAGGATCCATCATGCCTGTCAATCACAGGTGCGTGAGCAGCCACCTTCCTCACTCGTGGAGAAACTTAGGAAGGGAGGGGACTATATCCGTTATTGTTTCTCTTCCTGCTATGACTCTATTCAACTGTCGGATCTTACCTACAGTATGTTTAATTGATTATTATTATTATTATTTATTTGCATTTTGAGAATCAACCTCTCTCTCTATAAACCTCTGTTCATTATTAAGTGCGTTTCTTTGTTGCACTTCCACCGTCAATTCTGGTAACTTGTGAGGGCCATTGGAAATTATTTATGATATTCTATATTTAAACAGAGGTAAATAATTCATAAAGTCATCGATGCAGCAGAGTTCTACTTTCCTAGGGTATAAAGTGTATCTACGTAGTAAGATAACTCTAGCGATAACTGCACTCATCTTCTGCATTTGAAAGACCGCCCAGGCACTGATCTCAGTACCACTGTGGTGGTGTTGTTGCCGTTGGGCTGTTTCTAAGTGGCCTCACCTTGTACTTATGCTCCGAGCGGTCGGGTGTGTTCCTCTTCAGGGTGGTGAACAGGTTGCACTGAGGGCAGGGCTTGGTGCTCGCATCCAGTTGACACAACTCCAGGAAGTAGTGGTATCTGGCCAGCTCCTCGTTGGCCAGGTGAGACACCACAAGGCTCTCCTCGAGCAGGCCACTGCACTCAAGGATGGGACACACGATGTCCGCCTTGCCCACTTGTACCTGGGTAGTGACAGTGAACAGGTCGGTCAGTGACAGTGAACATGAGGGTCAGTCAAACGAAGAGGACGATCTTGTTCGTGTGCCTCAACTGAATAGCGGATCTTAAAACAATTGGTAGAATCGTTAACTGACTAAACAGTTAATGAACCATTGTGAAGTATATGTTCATACAATTATCTAGTTATGCAAAAGCACATTAATGCCAAAGGTGTATCCCTGGCTGCATTCTTCCGACAAAAAGAACAAGCCTTAAAGGCATCAAGGAGTGCTGTGTGTGTGTGTGTGTGTGTGTGTGTGTGTGTGTGTGTGTGTGTGTGTGTGCGCACTCTGCTGATTATAATGGGAGCTAGTCAAACAGCCCGTACACTAGGCACCTGCTTATCACCCCGTGTCAAGTCATATTGAGGATACATTAAAGGCTATGTCAATATATTTGGATGCAAGTCTAAGATGGTCTGAATAGTGTTGCAGCACCGGTGACAACCAACGCAGGGATCACCGTAAATAATCGTGACAAAACACCTTATTGTACCCTTCCACTAGTTCCACCCCCTCCTGTAATTTAATCACCGTCACCCATCATTCTCTTTGTCTCTTTTCTGCTTCTAGATATTTTTTCCATGACCTGTCATCTCCTGGCACCGTGTGTGCTCCTCCTTCAGATTCTATTACAATCGGTCACCTATTTCCCACCTTCCCCCTGGCATTCTGATTTCAAGCTGGTTGGACAAGTTGTCTGTGACACACGGTGGGGGCTACACACTGTGTTTGTGTGTATGAGTGTGTGTGTGTGTGTGTGTGTTTGCACACACGTACTGACAATAGGTACATAAACGATAATGGTAGCAGCGTGGTATTGCGTTACACCCACACTATACACACTGGTTATGTAATTTGATAATGCCATTGTGTTAAGGGTAGCGCAACGGTGGTCAAAGTTTCAGGTTAAACAGGATGGCTTTAGTCGTGGATAGGCATAACACGAAATATCCCATGAAACATACACTTAAGGTGAATGAACATAAGCCGAAACTAAAACTTTCCATTTGGACTGAATGTGTTGATTTGTTGGTTGTTTGATTTTAAAGCAAAATGAGCTTGATAGTAATTGCATTGCATTTCAAAAGAATAAAGGTCTAATATTACATAATGACCCATTTAGAGCAGTCTTTCCTCCTGCTGGTATAGGAGAACAACAGAGTGGGTTTAATCCATTAGTGCTTGCAGGAGGGTTGGTCGAACAGAAGAAAAGTCGGTCACCCACGAATACTTTAAACAGGGCATTGCCACATGTCAACACCAACACCGACGTATATCTGTGGACCACTGCCCAAAACCAGCGTACCTGGGAGCTGATGTAGCGTTTCAGACACTCATCACACACGGCCTTCCCGCAGCATCGCAGAGGCACGATGGACGACCTGTCCAACAGACACACGAGGCAGTTCGAAAGCGCGGTGCAATCCACGCGACTTTCCTCACGTGAAAGTCGGATCGACGCTCGCGGACCCCCCAGGTCGCGGAGGCTATAAAGTTCGGGGGTCGTCGAACCTACGACGTCATCCCCAGCCATCGTCTGCAGCTCTCCTGCTGCACCAGACGGGAGGGCTGTCGGCGTTTCATTATGGCGTTCTTCTACGACTTCAAAGTCTTTTCGGTAGCCCTCGTTGGCGATACAGTAGACCGTACAGTACACGTGTTCTTTGTCAAAACAAGACTGGTCTACGGCGTTCCCGTGGCTCCTACTTTCACAGTTGTAATAACATTCATCGGAATCCGATTCGACCTCTTGGGGAACCGACGTCTCTGTTCCCGGGTCATAATAAAGCACTTGCTCGTTCTGGGTTTGCTGTTCTAATGTTACTGGGGTTGATGGTGGCACATTATCCCGTTGTTCGGATATGACAGCACTGTTCGTGGCGATTTCCTCACAAGGGATGTCCTTGTTGTTGCGTCCCTCTCTACGATGCAGGGAGTGAGACTTTGATAATATCCCAAAATTGCGGTTTAAAATATCCACCACCGTACTGGTCCCATTCCCAGTCCCATTGTTGCTCCCATCATGAGTGTCTTGATCGTCCCCGTTCTCGATGTTGTTTTGCGTCACCGCGCGTCGCTGAATCTCGGGATCGCTCTCTCCTCTCGGCGAGATAACGGTGGAGTTCGCATGTCTAATGACATGTTGGCTCAAAGCCCCGAGCGACCTGTCAACTTTACTGTCAGCAGGAGAAGTTTCGGTAGGCAGGCTGCGGCTTAACGTCTCATTCGCCTCGTCGAAACTGCCCATAAATGCTGGCATGTTATTTTTTCCGTAAGTATTCGGTCGATCATCTTCCATCCCCGACGTGTCACTTCCCAGGTATAGTGCGCGGTGCTCCGCCTGCCCCACTCTCGTCGACTACCAAAACAAAACACAACAGGCAGCCTACTGCTTCCGGGTCTGGAAGCATGTGGAAAGAGTGGCAAGTGGCCAGCCAATGGGAAGCCTGTGGTGAATCCCAATTTAAGAAGACATTGTGTACAGTCAGACCATAGATTGTTTATGCGGTCTGGACAAGGGTTATATCACAATGTGAAGGGTGTGCAGAATACTTTAACAATCTCGTTCTCATGGACACACAATCAAGAAGCATTATTGCTGTTATGCTCATAATTTACACAAAGGTGTATAGTAGGCCTACTAAAGGCAATAACTATATAATGTAACATTTGTAATTCGCATTTCGAAACAGTACATTTTTGCACAATAATAGACATGACGTTGAATAATGTTGTATAATTTGGCTTTAATTCGAGAACAGTAAAAACACAAGATAGTCTGTCCTTTCTTTCTGTTCTACTAATAGTCACCTCTGTTAAACAACCCAAAAATGAGCTAAAAAGACTCAGGAACCTCTAGTCAATGAGGAACATAAACAAGCCAAACATTGTACAGTTTTTACTCAAAACCTTGGTTCCACAATCCTACTCCATGAATATTAAGTACAGTGACTGGTTATTTGTAGTCTAAGGATAAACAGCATCAACATTATTTCTGTAGTAAATCATTAACAGCCCTATTGCTGAGCTGTGGATGTTATAAAGTGAAAATAGACACATTATCTTAGAGTTAAGAATTGACTTTTTCAGGTGGGCAATTTTTACATAACTTTTACTGATTTTATCTCAATGTATATTGCCTCTCAATATCTATTGTGAGTATCATTGTAAACCTATATTACTTACCAAACTTAAAAATGTCTGGCCACTTATTAAATCTAAATCTGTATTTTAAAGTTGCAGAATGAACAGTGTGGACAGCCATTTATAAGTGGACTCTTGTTTGTTTTATTGAAGTAACTGTAACCAGCCAAAGTGCTTTACACCAATGTATTTAATCTCCCCGGTCACACTGACTACAAAACAATCTTTATTTGTGGAATTGTATTTGACAGTTTTTTATCTTCATGTCTTCTGCAGTGTTAATAAATCAATTCAATAGACGTGAAGACTTCAGGCCTCAGCAAGTTCCTGTTCTGTTCCGTCCACAAAAGTATCAGTACAGTATTTTACACCCACACACACACACACACGCACACGCACACAAATGCACACACGCACGCATGCACACGTGTATAAAAATACACACACACATGCCTGCAAACACACATATTCACACAAGCACACTCACTTTTGCATACAGATAAGGTGGTCATATTATGATCTGAATTTATCCTTTTATTTCATCCAGTACTCAGTAGCATACAGTAGCACTCCTATGCATTAGAAAGGCCCCTTTTATACTACTCTCGTCCATGTTATTGATTTCGGACCGTCCACAGACTTGTATGATTGGCTTGAAAGGTAGATAGCAGAGGAAAAGGAAAGGGGTCCAAGTCTACACCTTCAAGAGAAGGTTCTCACATCCGTCCTGCTTGGCTAGAGAGCTGCTGACTGTCAACGGCCATGTTTGGACAATATTTGCCTCCAGCTACCATTTAAAACCATTCAGCTAGTGCCGAGTGCCGAGCTCACACTACAGGACTGTTAAATCGTATCAAAATTCCATCCGAGGAGGAAGGCTCACCTCTAACGACCATCAAATTACTTTAGGGTCAAGAGACACTAGCCAAAGGGACAATGCCAGTTGCTAGGGCACCACATCCCATACATATGAATGGGTTGTATGATTTGGTTAGGTTGTGAGCAGGGAATGGAACTTTTGAGGCAAGCTGGCTAAGATATTCAATCATTACAGGTTAAATGATGACTGATTAGTTACTCGGCCTTTGGGAACACTACCTTTCTGTGTCATTGTTTTACAGGGACATTTCCAAGTGATCTGTGAGGGTAAAGATGTAGCTGGTCTGCCTGTATGTCACTGACACAATCTGATGGGAAAGTGCTGAGTAGCCTGAACGACAACTGTGTACGCTTGAACAAAAACATTTCAGGTCATAATGTGACGACATGAAGCTCTCTCTACTGGCCGGCTACCTGTCTTCTATCTGATATAGAATATTGTACAATTAGAAAAAACAAAAACAAAAAAACGTTGTTTTTTTTCCACTTGTGGACAACATCACACATTAGTAATCAACTAGAAAAAACAGTTAACAACGCCACATTGTTAAAAAACGTCTAGAAGTTCAAAGTTACGTGACTATTTTACTTCTTAATTATTATTTTCCTCCTGGTATGAGCACATTTTTTGTAGTATACATTTTTTAAACTTTTATTATAAAAAAAAAACACACAAAGTTTCACAATGAGAACACTTCAAAATAAGTCTGGAAGCATTCCAACCAACCAAGAAGTTCCCTCGGCGCAGCTAGTTAGTGAGTCACACGCAGCGCTGAGATTAAATACGACACCTCATGCAAACACACACGACAACGTCCGCCATCCCCCCTCGCTGCGTGAACGCAGCCTCGTGGGGGGTTAGCGAGCGTAGGTAGACCTATGACCTCGGAGGTCAGAGTTCACCGTCCAGGACTGACAGATAACCTAATGACCAGCTAGCGTGCGCAACGTCAGCGGTTGACAGACGTATGGTCGGGTCGGTTGGTCGGCCCACCTCTATGTTGACATCAGCCCGTGTTGAAACTGTGTTGGTTTGTTTTGGTGGTCCCCCACCCTCAAAATAAAATAATACCCGCAAAACGAATCCACTTGGTTAACGGTAAAAGGCCTCAACAAAGCATTTTGGTCCACGTTGCACTCTCCATTCTAAGCAATACAAAGGAAAACGACGATCCTGTGATTCCGCTAGCAGTGGAAGCGAAACAAGGGAACATCCCTCGGGTCTACGGACACATTACAGCTCCGTGTCCTGTAGCTCTCCGGGCCTACAGCTTGGAACAAGGGAGAGGGAGCAGGATCCTATACCTGGTCGTACTGTTCAGAATCACTGAATAAATTGACTCGGTTCAGGGAACTACCCCGCGGCGCTATGCATCTGGTTTTGCATTATTGTCTGGCGTATTCCAGAAGGAGAGGAGAGAGAGGGGATAGGCAGAGGGTGCCATGATGGTCCAGCAGTGACAATGTTCGACAATGTGCCCTCTTACTATCTGAGTGCCAATATGTACGTGTGGGAGTTACTGTGTTTCTGCACCCACTTGTGCGTGTGTTTGTCTGCATGAAGGTGTCTGTATGTGTGTGCATGCCGCACACGTATTTGTGTGCCTGCAGTTTGTGTTTATGTGTGCACGTGTGTCTGAACACATGTGCGTGTGTGTGTGTTTGTGTGTCTGCACACATGTTTACGTGTATGTGTGTGTGTGTGTGCGTCTGCACGTTTGTGTCTGTGTGTGAGTTGTGTGTTTGCTTGTGTGTGCACGTGTGTGTCTCTGTGTGTGAGTTGTGTGTGTGCTTGTGTGTGCACGTGTGGGTCTGGGTGTGTGTCGTCGTATGGCTGATTGACTGAGACGCCCTTGCTTGCCCCACATTGAATATCAACCATTCTGTATCAGTTTGGCTGTAACGCTCTGTTTGAATCGAACAGGGCTATTTTGGGACGACAATCAGGTCAATGTTTGATCGCGGTTCCAAGCCGATGGAAGGAGGTTGATCCAAATTGTAACAACGTTTTCTCCCTCTCTCTCCTTATCTTCTGTCCGTCTATATGTGTTCCAGCAGCACAGATAGAAAACCTGTTGTAAACATTGCTTGTATTATAAATATCTGTATATATTTGTATGGCCAATTTAATTGAAGTTAGGCGTGTTATTTGTGTGTTGTGTGCGCTCATGTTTATTCCTTGAAGATGCACGTGTAGAAGGTGTAGGCTGTAATTGCGAGGTTCAGTATTATTCTATCTAAAACGAATACGTCGTGCTGACTCTATCTCACGACTTTGACTGCATGTCGCCAAACCCCGCTTCTTTTCCAGTTGTTGATTTCTGTGTCTCTGCTGTTCATCACTAATCGAAAACACCACTGTATTACATTAGAGAAAAAATACACACGCATAACATTCTTGAAGTGTTAGTCTGGTAGATGCTTGTTGTGTGTTCTGTGATCAGAGGTCATGTGTCTGACCCGTGAGGCACAAAGAGATTCAAATTCCAGAGAAAAGACATTCGGTTTGAGTTCTGTGGTCAAGAAAATTGTCTCTTTCTCTGGGTTTTTAAAACTCTTTGGTTAGGCATGGCCATAGAAGAGAAGCATCCTTTCAGACAGCGAAGCATTCCAAGAGCGATATTTGAATCCTTCGGAGTACGTGGCAGGAGTTTGACCACCGTTTTCCCTTGAAAGATGTAACAGTTCACCATCAATTAAACCCATCCAGATGGCGGAATTCTACTTATAACCCCCAAAACAAATGTAGGCTTTAAGTTGTTCAGCAGTAAGTCCTTGTCAAGGTCTGGATAGCAGAGGAAATGGTACTTCAGCTGAATTCAAGTTCAACCCATTAATCCTCAGCTCTTCGTTTGTCCCACCCTGTTGGGTTTTAATATATTGCAGAAACAAATCCAGCGTTCAAGAGACGGGAATTCAGTCCTGTCGTTGCCATTGTCGTCCACAAGAGGTCCCTGTTTCCTCAGAAACGGATCCGCAGAATATTTAAAGGACGTCGAAGCTGCCGGGTTGTTTGTTTTAAGACGTTTAGAAGTATTAAGAAGCAAGAAGTTAGGCTGTAATCCCTTAATTAAAGATGGAGATGTCCAGGGTGGGGTATCACTTCTGCTGAGTGCCGTGTGTTACTTCGACCTGAGAAGGAAGAGAAGAAGAAGAGGGGAGATTAAAGATTGAGATAGCATTAAGAATGGCAATCATTTCATACATTGCATACATTCTTTCTTGTGTGGACCCCAGGAAGAGTAGCTGGTGTCTTTGGCATCAGCTAATGGGGATCCGAATAAACGAATAAACATACTTTAGAGTTTTTGACTTTGATTTTAACATATGGTAGATTTATCTTGATGAAGATTTTTCGAAATGTTTGATTAACATATGAATACTATATTGCTCATCAACTCAGGGCTGTACATAAAGATGTAACATAAAACCATATTAATATTATGCACGAAGCATACAAACATAATGAAGTAAAAACCCAGGTTTAATGCAAATGCTACTTATTTGTACCTTGAGATAGTGTACATATCTAGTCAATTTAGTTGGTGTACCAATGAAAACATTCAAGTAATGCAACATTCTTCATTCTTTGGTGCATCAATAACTGATTTAATGACAGTTAGCGTGGTAAAAGAGCATCATAAAAAAGAGCCTGTTAGACAGTACACTGACGTTCCCAAATATCGTGGCATTTCTCCTGCTGTCTCGAGGCACGGTCTACCTTTTAGTATAACTCAATGATAGCAGAGCATTAGTAAGCAGTGAAGAAGGCCGAATCAATATAGGAAGCACACAGTGTCAAGGCTTCTGTGTATCTCTCTCTCTCTCTCGCCTCTGATAATCAATCAAAGACCTTGTTTGCTATCCAAAAGTCCCAACAACAAAAATGAAGAGTTTTTTGTTGTTTTATAGATTGTGGATGATATTCAGAAAGAAAGGCAGGCATGCTTTCGGCACCAGAACAGAGATTAAGCTAATTACCAAAGTTAAACAGCCAGAAAGAAGTGGAAACATTGCCAACACGGAATAGCTAACAATGCTGATTGGGCTGTGTGTGTGTGCGTTGGTGCGTGTGTGCGTGTGAGTATGTGTGAGCATGAATGAATGTGTGTGTGTCTCCCGGCTAGGACAATCACAGCTGATGTTGTTTCATTGGTCCCCCTGGACTGAGCAAAAACACTGAAGGGACCACAGCTGAGGTACA
>NC_079432.1:6256373-6263873 GCF_026213295.1 Gadus chalcogrammus | reverse complement strand
CATGTGTTTTTTTTATAGAGAGCACACAAACACCCACACGCACACACACACACACACACCCACACTCACATCAACACATGCTCACACGCATACATAAAACAGCTCGACTAAGCCATAAAAGTTGTCAAGCACATTAGTGATTCAGCATGTATCTCAAGGTCTCGACCTCATTTACTCTCAATAATGTGTCCAGCTCTTTGCTCATGTGCCCAGACTCTTTCTCTCTCTCTTTCTAACAAGAACACGCACACACACACACACACACACACACACACACACACACACACACACACACACACACACACACACACACACACACACACACACACACACACACACATGCAATCAACGGCCAAAAGGGTCATACCTACGGTCACTGTAGACGAGCATCTTAAACAACTTAAACTTCAGCGGTTAAGCTCTCATAACGACACATTTTACGCTGCTGTATTATATTATGCTGTAAAATGTGCCTTATTAGTGTTTAAAAACGTTGACATCGTTGACCCCCACCGTCCGACAGTCCTGTTCCCCACACAATATCACATCCAATACAAAGTGAAGGGGAAGCGTTGCTGTTTGTTGGGATGTGGGCGGGGAATTGAACCATTTTGATGGGGGGATTCCCCCCCATCACCACCCCCCCCCCCCCTTCAAACAATGGAATTTTGCAGAATTCCATTGTGAGCTCGAAACTTGTTTACAATGGAAATATAATTTCCATTTGTTTTAGTTGAATGTTCTTTAGTCTCTATGGGTGATGCCCCTTACATTTTAGTGGGTGCTCATACATTTTGGAGGCTGCTCCTGACTTTTTTCAAGTCGGACGCTCCAGTGCTGCCAAGTGAAAAAGATCATTTCGATCCAACCTATTGCCATGTTTAAAAAAGGTTTTAGGGTTCAATGTCCCTTTTAATATAAAATGTTGTTAAGGATATTTAGATAAATAAACAATGCTCTACGATAAATGAAAGGTTTCAAATAGATCAGATCATCGGTGATCGGTATTGGCCGCCATAACACCAGAGGAGGGATCCCCAAATTGCCTTTGGGTGTTTCACAAACTGCATAAAAAATAAATAGATATATTTCTCGGGCTCCTTTCAGCTAATCCAAGATTTAGCATTTCCATTTCAGTCACAAAGCAAAAGGTCCTTAGAGGAGGACCTCCACAACAGTGCTGTGATTTGACGGGGTAGTGTGCACCGTGTGCACCAAGCAGACTACTATCCTGTTAATATTCTGAATAATCAAAGCATTATGTTTCTGCGGCTCGGCTTGTAAACACAATATCCTGCTTGCAGAAAGGGCTACGAAAAGAAAAGGATAATCTTTGATTGTGTTGAATAGACCCAACCTTTCAGGCGGCCACCCCCACAGTGGCTGGGGACGGTGAAGGATTATAACTTTACCACTATATTGCTAATTCAGTGTTATCCTCACCCGGGCTGTGCAGATGCATAATCCGGTTTTGTTGTTGAGAAAATAGTAACGTCAGTAACTACAAACTCTTGGCAATGCATGTGTAATGTCCAGGATTTTATACTTCGCTTCTCCGCAGTCGCGTGAATAAATGTAGCACACAAGTTAGGGCAGGAAACCCACTCAGACTTAAGCCTCACACCACCGCGATATTAAAGGTTATCAAAACCAAGTTTCTTTTGGAGACACGAAGTAGGCACATCAATCCACACGGTATTCATCCAGCCATCCATGCGTCCATCCACACATTCATCCATGTACACATATCTATCCATGAATCCATTCACTCACCAATCAGTCCATTCACTCACCCATCCACCCGACCGTCTATCTCACACATCCACACATCCACTCACACATCCATCCATCTATCCGCACATAAATCCATTCAACCATTCATTCATCCATCCACACAGCAATCCATTCATCCATCCAATCACCACTCGGCAGCCGTCCAATTGGACGGCTGCCGAGTGGTGATTGGTGAATCAGGTGTGCCCTGCAGGCCGCATGACTCTGAATATCGACTTAGTCTGCAGGTCCTGGTGATCATGGGATTTCTATGTTTGGGAGAACCTCCATTCTTGCTCCACCTGATAGATCTTCTTGTGTTATCCCTGCTGCTGTGGTTCAGGCCTATCTTTGGAATAAAAAACTATATCTAGCATTATCCAAGTAAAAACATAAAAAAATAGTGTTTTCAACACTGAAAAGGGAAGACCACGGTGGCACAGTTTACAATTGTATGATATGAAAAGCGATTTGTCGTACCCGTATTCTTCTTTAGTATTTTTCGGACAATCTTAGCAAACAGTGTCTATGTATTTGCGGTGTTTCTAAAAGATGATGAATCCATACAAAGTTAAGGCGGGCATTAGCCTCGCTATCTGCTAGAATGTTGAATTGAGGTGTCCATGACATGACCGATGGTTCCGCGGGTCATAACTTATCTGCTCGGAGCGCTGCGTTCGGTTCCAAAGGAGAAACCAGAGATGAGCTCACTGAGGGCTCCCTTGCCGAGTCCTCGCTACCATAGTTTGTGTTTAATTAGATATAGAAAGGAAAACTTTGCGGGCGTCTGTAGAGCGACCCCACTAATCATAAGAACAGCAGCGGCCCAGGGGCCGTCTGGTAAACCATTAGGCTGTGAACACAGCCACCGTCGTTTCCTTTACCCATGGTGTCTCACTGGGTGGTCTCTATCGCGCTGATGGTGCCGATGATTTATTACCCTGCCATTAATTGGACAATTGAATAGTTTAGTGAAATTTTGACCCAATTAATTCCCCTTCCGAGAAAGAAAAGAATAATAGTTTAGTGGATGAATAAAAGAAACACAGTGGAACTCTAAAAGTGCGTCTATGTCAGGCTCTACGTCTTTCATGTTCAGCCGATACGTCGGTACATCTCTGATTGGTCATGGCAGTCAAGTGAGAAGGTCAAACGTGGGCGCGTTGGCTTATTGTGCACCGATAGACGCTGATGGCTGGCATTACAAGAACAGGCATCACAGACGCGTTACTGGCGGCAACGGTCCGACTGCAATGTGTTCAAGCTGCGATGGGCATGTTTGTCGGAGTGCTTCGTGATACGTCGGAGGATCAAACACGGCGTGCGAGAGGTGCGGAGGCCATGACAGACACGGCGAACCCTCCCATCGCTTCTGCTGCGTCAAAGGTAATCGAGTGAACCCGCAGCACCCAACGGCATACAATAATTGAATCAGCTCCGTCCACTCAGAGTATATATGCCCTGTGCACAGTTACACAGCACTTGAAGGAAAAACAGAGAAGAACAGACATCGTATTGTGTTGTTGAATTCTTCTGCTTCTTAGCTTCCAGTCGGAGAATGCTTTAGTTTCCTCTTGAACCGTAACCACGGTCAAGAAGTGTGTGTGGTGTGTGTGTGTGTGTGTGTGGGAAGAGGGGGGGGGGGGTGGATGCAAATGTAAATGAGTGAGTGAGTGTGTTCAGGTGGTAGGTGTGTTTCTGCACATGTGTGTGTTCGTGTGTGTCTGTATCTGTGGGTGCGTGGGTGCACTTTTGAGTGTACGTATGTGGGTGTGTGTGTGTGTGCGGTTGTGTGCACGTGTGTGTGCCTACTTTGTCTGCATGGGTGTGTGTGTGTGTGCACATTTGTTTGAATGTGTGTATATGTGTGTATATGTGTGTATGTGTGTGTGTGTGTGTGTGTATGTGTGTGTGTGTGTGTGTGTGTGTGTGTGTGTGTGTGTGTGTGTGTGTGTGTGTGTGTGTGTGTGTGTGTGTGTGTGTGTGTGTGTGTGTGTGTGTGTGTGTGTGTGTGTGTGTGTGTGCATGGATAATATTTCCTATATTCCCAGCCTTGGCGCAGAGCGAGGCTGGAGGCACTGCTACTTATCTGGCCCTGGCAGTCCTTCAAACGTTTGGGCAGATGATGTGCGGCTCACGCTTTTTCCCTGCATTGAAAAGTCACAGAAGGCGGCTGTAATTGAAACAGCTTTAAATATCTCATCTCCGACTGTTTATAATAGCCCGAGTCAAAAGCAGTGGACGTTCGATATTCCCTATCAAAGCCGTCCACAAAGACGCCTAAACGTTTTGGTTTCATTTTTTAATTTGCAGGAAATGGGAATTCTAGGTTCGTCTTTCACTGCCGGCCCCTTTGTGTGGTGGATGTGGTTTGGCTGGACACTGGCTACCCTCGGCATTGGCCTGCTTTGACCACAGCCGGTTATTTGGTTGAATAACCGGTTGTGGCTGAAGGGAGGAGCTGGGGGGAAGAGAGACGGAGCGGTCTGTCTTCATGCCTTTTAACCTCTGCCAAGTTAAAGGATAAACAGAACAATTCCCGCTGATTGTGCATGGATATCTGGACGGGTCATTTGTTATTTATTCACATTTCACTTAAATAAAAAATGCGAGTGTGTGTGTGTTTTGTAGAGCCGATAGCAAATGAATACAGGGCAACTGGTAAACAGCACATCATTTGGTTTTAAGTTATTCCGTGGTTGACATTTAAAATATGTTTGTGTCTGTGTATGTGTTTTGATTGAAGTTAGTAACATAATAAGAGGCTTTACTCGACTGGTTATTAGAATAATAAATACACAAGACTTTTTCAGTAAGCAGATTTCGGAAAGCACAAAAAACCCAAAGAAAACAGGTTGCAGTTAAATACTTCCTGTATAACCTTACATCTAATTTAAAATGGTCGGTCTTCCTTCACTAGGTTCCTTAGATTCATTAGATGTTAGAAAGGTGTGGTCAGCAGAGTCACTTTAAAGGACCAGTCAATAGATTCAATGAGTGTTGTTTCCACGAATGAAGGCGAACCAGGAGGGAAGTCGGCCAAACTAAGCTGACAGCGTGTGCAGTGCTGGCTCATACGCTGTGACAGTGTGTTGGTGTGTTTCCTAACACACCAATTACCAAGAGCCCGCGGTACAGTGGTATACTCGCTTGTGGCACCCAGCCAGACAATCAGTAACACGCTATCGACTGACATATGGGGAGAGAGAGAGAGAGAGAGAGAGAGAGAGAGAGAGAGAGAGAGAGAGAGAGAGAGAGAGAGAGAGAGAGAGAGAGAGAGAGAGAGAGAGAGAGGGAGAGAGAGAGAGAGAGAGAGAGAGAGAGGGAGAGAGAGACCATGTTCTTATGCCAGTGGGGTTGTTGTGCCAGTAGGGTTCAAGCGCAAAACAGCCAGGGAGAAATCTAGATATGAGCATCAATTGAAGGCTAACCCTATGAGATGAACCATGCACCACCGTTCAAATCAGAGTGACGCAAATTAATTTAAGATCCAAGATGACTACGGTAGTATGATTTATCATAAGCTGAGCAATTTCTCAAAAGGAACAATTCCCTAATTATGCTTTCTCTGCATGTATCCAGTCAAAAATGTGCCAAATCCTTGTTTATGGAATGTTGCGCGTTCATGAATATGTGTTGGCACACCTTACAGTTTTTCTCAATCGTAAACAAGTTTTCTCAAACTAGAGCTCAATTTCTCAAAACTCTAAACACAAACCTGAGAAGGGATAATGATTTTGTCAAAACTACACAAATTCTTCTCAAAACTGTTTTTTTCCACCAAACAGTAAACACAGCTATCAAATTAATATCTCTTAGAGAGCATCAATAAAACACTGGTGTTATCCATTCAAAACGCTTCCTTCAAAATACTATTTACATAGTTTTTGCATTATGAGGCCATGTTACATAATCCAATGTATAAAATTGTTTAGAAATAGCTTTCTTTTTTCAAGTTGCAATTAGGTGGTACATATAATATAAAGACTGTTGCCATATTGTAATACAATACTGTGAATGTATCATATAAATATTGCATTGACACAATCGTATCAGAATAGGATACAATGCATATTTGTCTATCCAATGAGCTCCAATGGGCTAAACTCACAATCCCAGCTTCCCAGATTCATACTGTACACCTATAGTTGATGCTGCAACATTGTTCTGACAATACAACAATGTTACCTAATTTGGTAAATTACAGTACAGTAATTGCACTGATAAGTAAAATGAGAACCACTACAGTAAGAAAATGTTTAGACTGTCTTTCGGGGGATGTAATGATGAAATCAGTGCAAGTACAAAAAAGTAACAAAGCAAATAGATAATTTTTACTGTAATACAGTAGAATGTTCAGCTGAACTGATTGCATAGAAAGCTTTTAGTAGGCCAACAAAAAAAATAAATAATAATAATATAAATGAGGTGAAACAGATCTACATGTAAATCAGCATCCCTCCTCCAATCCTGATCAGGCCAAAGGACCATATCTACTCTCACCGAATCCTCTTCAATGCTCTGACACATGATTGAAGTGTTTTGCCAGTTGAGATCGAAGTGATTTAGACTTATTGGTAATTTGTTGTTTTGAAGGCCAGTGTGATCCAGGTGAACCAAGTGTGCTAAATGATGAGATTTGTGCTTAGAGTTTCGAAAAAATGTGAAAACACTGGAATTGTGCTTAGAGTTTAGCTGTCTGGAGTCTTGTAGTTGATACATGAGCTTCTACACAAACACACACAGCTTACACACACACACTTACTCCGATAAACACCTAGACAGACGCACACGCGCGCACACATGTGAATTGTCTGTGGGGATTTTTGAGACGAAAGTCTCGTCTTTTCTTTTCTTCTCCTTCCATGACGTTCTCCACAGAGGTTTCTCCACATTATTCAGAACAAAAGATGAAAGACCAAATCACCGAACCAAACTAACCAATCAAAAGCCACAAATACCCCCCCCCTCTCTCTCTTTGTTGCTGTCTCCATCTCTCTCTCCATCTCTCTCCCTCGTTCTCTCTCTATCTCTCTCCCTCTCTGTCTAAATGTGTCACCTGACCGACGTAGACAGACAGAGAGACAGACGGGTAGATAGACAGAGATCCCAGACAGACAAACCGACAGATGGATAGACGGACAGACGGACAGAAAGACAGAAAGGCTGCCAGGCTGTGCACGGATAGAGACATTGAGATAGATGGATAGATTGTTCGACAGACAGACAGACTGCAGACATAGAGACAGACAGACAGCAGGGTGTGTACTCACGGCCAGCAGTATCTGCAGCGAGGAGTGGGCCACCTCGATCAGCTGGTAGTCCAGCAGGCAGCCGGCGATGGAGATGTAGCGGTGGTCCTCGGGGGCCCAGGAGGGCGGCGGAGCCACCGGCGTCACCTTGCAGCCGGGGCCGTTCTCCATCCACCAGGAGCGATGCATCGACAGGTTGAAGGTCAGGACCAGGTCTGAGTCCTGGAGGGACAGGAGGAGAGAGAGAGAGAGAGGGGATGAAAGAGAGAGAGAGAGAGAGAGAGAGAGAGAGAGAGAGAGAGAGAGAGAGAGAGAGAGATAGAGAGAGAGAGAGGGGATGAGAGAGAGAGAGAGAGGAGAGAGAGAGAGAGAGAGAAAGAGAGAGGGAAGAGAGAGAGAGAGGGGAAGAGAGAGAGAGAGGGGAGGAGAGAGAGAGAGAGGAGAGAGAGAGAGAGATAGATAGAGAGGGGAAGAG
>NC_079432.1:6252239-6256273 GCF_026213295.1 Gadus chalcogrammus | reverse complement strand
GGAACAAGCCAACCGGACAGACGGTATACAAAAGAGCCAAGACGGATGGCACGAGAGTTTTAGTCATGCGCACAGGGACACACAATGGTAAAGAAGGGACAATGTACTGATCAGGTGGAACGAGGCACTGTTAGATGGAGAAAAACTATAGGCACAGGGACAGGGAGAGCAGTGAATAACAGACCGTTGGAGGGGGAAGAGGGGAAGGCAGAAGCACACAGAGACACAGAGCTACAAGGACAGATAGTGCCTGAGTCTACCCAGAGTGGATGGATACAGTTGGATTGCTTGAGCAACTTTGCAGAGGGAAGAAACGAGGATAGCTGAGGGAAAGATTGCCTCTTTCTCCTGTCTTCGTTCCATCACACCTACACTGTCTGGGCGCGCTCTGTAGTCTCTCCATCGCCTCACCTGCTTGTCAACCTCTCCCTCGGCCCCTGCTCTGCTCTCCTCTGTGTACCTGCGTTCGTTTCCCCCCCTACTATGCGGCGAACCCTGACGATGTCATCGCCTCTCTGCCTCTCTCTTCCCCTCTTGCATATTTAACACGGGATCATCCGTTACCAGATCTGCCTGTTGTCATAAAACAGGCAATTACCTGAACTTCTCCCTATCTCCGTCTATCCAGCTATTCACCCCCACCTCCCTCCCCACCCTGCATGCCCCCCCCCCCACACACACCCTCCTCCCCCGGTCATCTCCCTCTCAACAGCACCCTTTGTCCTTCCTCTTTGTGTCTTGGTGTACCCACTTGCCTCTTATCCACTTTCTGCGCCTAACGGTTTGTGGTGTTTTTGCCTCCTCGTACGTTGGTGTTTTTACTCTCGCTCTCGATGGCTCTCGCTCGCTCCTTGTCCCGCCACCCTGCCCAAAGTCGTAGCTACTGTCGCACTCCCTCTCTCTCCCCAACACACACACACACACACACACACACACAACACACACACACACACACAGGGTCAAAGAGATAGACAGGGGCCGGGGTTAAAAGGGAGGAAGGCCAGGGGTGGAGGTCTGACGTCCCCCCCCCCCCCCGTCCTGGCCGGGGTTCGGCGGCCGAGTCTCGCTCCGCAGGTCTAGACGGCGGAGCGCGACGCTGAGGCGGAGAGAACGAGTGGGCGTGAGACAATGAGAATCAGCGGTGAAAGGGAAACAGACGAGGACGTAGAGAGAGAGAGAAAGAGAGGGACAGAAATAGCAACAACAACACAGAAATGAATAAAAGGGCACAGCGAGTTGCAACACGGTTGAACACAGGGCGGGTGGGTCACAAACCTAAAACACAGACAACCCACCACACACACACAAACACACAATCGCCAAACGGGTCCATTTTTGTTTCCCTTCTTTCCCCGGGATCAGCATTAACTTTTACTTCTCCTGAAAAGAGAATATACACGGCGCGCTCTGTGGTTTATTTGATAACTTAATTACAGCCAGTGAACTGCCGAGCATCCCCACTGTGCACGGCAGACGCAATCTGCCATCGATCCAATTCACACAACAATCAATTCATCTCCATTGGACGCTATTAGGAACCATTTGTGGCTACTTAGAGCTCCGAGAGATAGAAGGGGGGTAGCGCACCAGTGGGGGTGGGGGAGAGAGAGAGAGAGAGAGAGAGAGAGAGAGAGAGAGAGAGAGAGAGAGAGAGAGAGAGAGAGAGAGAGAGTGAGAGAGAGCAGGAGAGGGAAATTATGGTAGCCCAGAGATAGAGAGAGAGATAGCGAGAGGAAGGGAAAGGTAATGGAGTAAAGAGAAAGGGGTGGAGGAGATGGACAACGTGACAGCGTAAGTGGAGCGAGCGAGAGGAGAGACCAGAGCAAATCAGAGGAAGAACAGCGAGGGGAAAGAGAGAACAGACCTCACAGGGGATGAGAGCGATAGAAAGAGAGAAAAAGCACGAGATGGCGCGGCTATAGGCCTTATGGCGGTCTTATGCAGAGAACCTCACTCAGTTAAATATCCAATTCCCCCGCTGCGCCCCAGCCACCCCCACCCCCTCCACCCCCAACGCCCACACTCAGCCACGCTCATTGTCAGCGCAAGGATTCAATCATATCCAGAATGCCCATAATGTCCGGCAGGAATTAGCCGGCGCTATCGGGCACTCGGCGATAGATGAACGGGCGCAGGAACGTACAACGGACCCACTCAGATTGAACATTGTTGAAAAGTAATTTGGGTGATCCACTTAATGGGAGCTGTCACAATGCATCATGTTTACAAGGGAGATATAGTGATGCATTCGGTAGAGCGGCGATGACTCAGGGGAGAGGAAGAGGAGGAGGAGGAGGAGGAGGAGGAGGAGGAGGAGGAGGAGGACCACGCCAACGATGACGGTGATGGGGAGGATGATGATGGTGACGATGAGGATGAGGATGAGGATGATGATGATGATGGCGATGATGATGATGATGATGACGATGATGATGATGATGAAGATGAGACGCCGCAAGCATTGCACTCTCTCGTGACGCAATGTGATGCTGGGTAGGAGGGTACACTCTGAACCAGGGGGCTGACTATGAGTCACGTTAAAAAGGGACCCAAACAATGTCAGTGATCCCATTGGCAGCGCTGTGTCCTTCCTTTGCATGATGTCATCCATGGTCAGACTCCATCGTGAGTTCACTGGCAAGACGGTCGCTAATGCTGATCAGTTTAGAAGGGTAGTTTAGCCACAAGGGGTGGAAGGGGTGAAAGCCCGAGCATCTGATGTCATAGCAAGCCTACCCTCGGTTTATAAAAAGTAGAAAATGCATAAATACATATGTATATAAACATATATATATATAGTACCAAACCAAACTGAAAATGGAGACTGATCCGTTATAACAAAACCCAAGCCACGTCATCTGTGGTGTTTTCATAATTTGAACAGGACATAACTGTGCTACATTTTTGTGAGTGTGTCGCAACGATGCAACAACATCCACGATGCCTCTGATGTCGTCTTGAATGTCACCGATAAAGTCGAGACACAACATGTTGAAGGAACGCAGGCATCGCCCGACGTGTGGTGTCTAGACAACGGTGTTTGATACATGCTAATGACTTTCACCTCCTGAGTGGAGGCGCTGTTGTGCTATTCTGAAATAGCACATTAACCGAAGCTTGGATCCTGGTGCGACTCGGTTGAACACGACGCCGTAGTTAGTACCATGCTCTTAATTACTACTGGTGTGAAAACGCTGGTGTTCGGCGCATTCGAGCAACTAATACACGTTGCGAGGACACTTCTACATAAAGCGGTGGCAATTAGTGTGCGTGAGAACATACATCACTTGGTCGTTTGTCCAGGAATGTCACCACATGACTTAATAACTAATAATCGTACCTGCATGCTGAATTAGACCATGTAGCCATTTGAAATAATTACCAAACACCTGTTTGACAACATGTCTCGGCAGCTTATGAATACAGCGACAAAACACACCTCATCCACGAACAGTATTGTAAAAACAACACAAATAGTAGACTTCTTAAGCAGCCATTAAAAAGGACGGAGATGGCAGCCCCTGACCTTGATGCTCAAGGACGAAGGCAGACCTTCAAGGGCAGTGGGGAGGGGAGGAGAGAGGAGAGGGATTTGACCTCCACCATGTGGCTGATGGGAGGTCTGGGGGGTCAATAATCTGCCCTCTCTCCAGCCCAGTTTGGGTTCCACTCTGGCAACCCTCCCACCGCTACTGCTCCCCCTCTCTGCCCCCCCCCACCCCCTTCTCCTCTTCCTCCTCCTTCTCTGCTTCCATCCGCATCCGTCCCTCCCTACGCTCTCCTCCTATTGACCCCCACCCCAGCTCCGCCCCACATCTGCATGCACTGGGGGAGGAGGAGGAGAGGAGGAGGAGGAGGAGGAGGAGGAGGAGGAGGGGGAGGAGGAGGAGGAGGAGGAGGAGGAGGAGGAGGAGGAGACGGAGTGGGAGGAGGAGGAGAGGGAGGAGGAGGAGGAGGGGGAGGAGGAGGGGGAGGAGGAGGAGGAGGAGGAGGAGGAGGGGGGAGGGACGTTCTCTATGTAAACATGACATTTA
>NC_079432.1:6224739-6247239 GCF_026213295.1 Gadus chalcogrammus | reverse complement strand
GACTGCACTCTAGAATCAAATACTTTCTTTTGAAAGAAAGCAGCGATTTTGGGACTATGCATGTGACATTTAAGATTTTAGTTTTTTGAATCAACCGAAACAACATTAAGCTTTGAGGACCAAGAAGAAAAAAGGTGGCATATTTCTATTCAAATTAACTTTTAGAATTGTATCTTTTTACCTGCCATAGTGGAAGCATCTACGAGCCAAGCAATTGCAACCCCCAATTATTAGACATGCCAAATTGTCAAAGCCTTCCGCCATTGGCTGTTGGCAGGGGTTGATTTTGGCCCCCGGATCCAGATCTGAAAGGACCAGTGATTGGTCTCTGGAATTGAGCTTTTATTTTGAAGGTTTTTTTGTTGTTTTTTTGTGACTGGTACAATCACCTTCATGTTCGGAATCCAACGGCCGCATGTTAAGGGTGGCGCTTGACAGGTAGGAGAGGGACGTTCACCTCTTACACAAAGGCTGGGCGATCCCCCCCATCTCTGACAGCTCTATGTGTCAAGGTGCACCAGAATGTATCTGTATTATGTAAGCATGTCTGCTGTTATCAGTGGCTGTCTCACACACACACACACACACACACACACACACACACACACACACACACACACACACACACACACACACACACACACACACACACACACACACACACACACACACACACACACACAAACGCGCGCTGGCACGTCCACAAATCAAATAGAATGTTATTCATAAGGTAAACTAAGCACACACACAAACATAGACACACACACAGACCCTCACACAAATGAAATGGAATTGTATCTATGAAGCCTGCACACACGCACAATTCGCACACACACACTTTTTGTGACCAATTATGAGAAACCATAGTCAATGACATATGCTGACACAGACCCTCTGACTGACAGAGTTGGTTGATTAGCATTCTCACGGGGTCCTACCAGTGCTTCCTGTCCTAACACTCGAGAGGCACCCACGACAACACAAATAGCCCACAAATTAGACAAGGCAAGGCAAGGCAACTTATTTATACCCCACTTGTCATACATGAGGCAGACTCAAAGAGCTTCATTAGAAGGGAAATCAGAACAGAAGTTGGATCGGATATATACCTCAGTTAAACACCCCAACACCTGGTGTATTCTTTTCACAGGTAAAGGTTTATGTAAATTATTATGTAAATGTAAGCCGTTAAATGCATATCAATGAAACTTTTATACTGTGCGCACCTATTTAGAATAACAATATTTTGGTTTGTGACAAGCTCATCGTGTATTGTTGTTAAAGCTAAACAGAAACCATTAATTTATAAGCCTGTAGTGAATGATGAACATATCATTAACATACAATTAATATAAATTACTTATAAATTAATGTTTTATTAGTTAGTTTAGTTCATCCTTCACTCAGGGATTATAAATTAATTATGACTAAATGTTACTATAAAGTGTCAACCTCGTTGCCCAATGTTGCTGTTATATTATAACAGGGCTAATCTTTGTTCTTCAAGTTCTACATAAAGACACAATCGACCAAATCAGGTATGGTTAAAAGTAGCTGTGGGAGTGGCTAATCTGTTTAAAATCAACCAATCCAATGAGCCAAAGAACGTTATGAGTGCTCGTGAGAGACGTCAAGTGGGGTCTGTTAATTGGGGGAGTCATTGAGAAGACATTACCTAACAGCGTCTTGGCGTAGCAGCATCTGTTTGTGCGTCGCCAGTCCTTGTTGTTTTTCATCCGTCCTACTTTATTTGACGCACTTCTAACAGCCACGGATCAACAATTACAATCTGTGAACGCCGTATGCAAATTGAATCACTTTCAATCGAGATTTCCAACGGAAGCGTAGCACCACGAAAGGCAGCAAAGAGTACAGCGTTTTATGACCTTTTCCACTCGCGTTCCGGTCAGGGTAAATAGCGTGCCGTGGTTTTACGCTAATTTGACAGAGATTTAGTGTGTACTTCAAATACATTTGATGCAACTTAGCATTAAGTTGAAGTGATAAATCAGCTATGGCTATTCACCGGCAATTTCAGGGTGTAACTATGGCAATTGAATTGGCTCGGTACCATGTGTGAAAATAACGGAATGCTATGTTTAGCCGCGAAACCTCAACTCAAACGACTCAGACACACATGCACTTATGTGCTTGTTTGCACTTAAAACATGTACATAGTACCTTCCGTTGGATTCATCGCTATACTTTTATACTCTTTTCATAGATCCTTCCTCTGCCATCCCTTCAGCCTCACCACCCCCCATCTGTCCGTCATTCTGTACTCTGTCACATCCCCTATGATCATCTCCGACACATGTATGCAACAATGTTACTTTGTTCTATATCTCCTTTATCTTTCCACAAGCTATCCTCAATTTACTCCCTCCCTCCCTCTCTCTCTCTCTCCCTCCCTCTCCCTCTCCCTCTCTCTCTCTCTCTCTCCTAATTTCACCTCTATTATATCTTGTCTTGTCCTTCACTATTGGCCCACACAAACACCTCCCCCCTCTCTCTCTATCTCTCTCTATCGCTCCCTCTCTCTAATGCACAAACAACACACCCTCTCAATCAGACATTATCTCAAACAGGTCTTCAAATTTCCACACCATCACGCATTCGCCCACACACACACATACACACACACACACACACCACACATGTGTAATCAGCCGTAGTCATTCTGATACTGACTTAAACATGCCACCTATGTCGCTTTACTATCTCAATCTGTCTCTGATAGTCAGCTTTTCACCCACACACACTCACACACACACACACCCTCAGAGACACACACGCATACCAACACCCACCCTCACACCCCAACACACACACACACACACACACACACACACACACACACACACACACAATCAGGCTGAGTGCTGAGAGCGCAGTGTGGAGGTGTGAGTGTTCTAAACGCTTCTCTGGACCATCAATCATAGAATCCTTTATGGGGATTGGACAGATGACAGTGTCTGCGTTACGGGTCGTCTCCCTTTATTTCCATCAATCATGCCCCGCCTGCCGCCGGAAAGTGACAGGCTCGGCGAAACTTTTCTGCCCTGTGATCATCCCACGCGTACGGGTTCTCCTGTCCGCCGCCATCGGAGAACCCGCGCCCCGCGGCGTCCGCGGACAGCCAACGGCCGATTTGATCGCCGCCGTCGATGTGTTTTGTGTTTTGGTGTTTTTGTTTTGATAGGCGTCTGGTATTTGGTTGATATGGGCCCCCCACTATGCATTGCAACACAGTGCACTTGTCCCGAAAGACAAAACAGACTTTCGGGCTTCGGAATCACTGACAGCAATTCTATTGAGACACAGTCAGATTTATACACACAAACACATACACACTCAGAAACACACACACACACACACACACACACACACACACACACACACACACACACAAACTATCGTGCATCCGGCGCAATTGACTTTCTCACTGGCGCATGTGTCGTTGGTTTGCAACTGGCGCAGAGCGTTCTTTTCCCTCCTGCGCCACGCGTCTGTAAATTAGGGAATGATCTTGCGCCCCAAGGGGCTGTTCGGCGAAAGGAGGAGGCGTGTTCTGGCGCAAACGTCCCCTGGTGCTATTTTGCACTTTCAGAAAAACACTTGCGCCATAAACCAGGAAATACCTGGTTAAAGTCAGTGGCGCGTTTTTCAGATGCTATTTTAAGGGCGCATGCATTATGTTGCTTGTGCACCTCGTGCATACACTTTGCTTCTCTCATCTACCTAGCCACACATTCTTGGTAAATTATTTGGGAAAGAACAGCTGATACAGCTGTAATAAGTTGTATTTTTAAATCAATGCAACTGTAAACACTGTACAGCAAACACATAATTTCTTGGCACAGACATCGTGTAGATCGCCCATAACTTTTAGGATTGATGAGTATTTGATCGTGAGAAAACATTGTTTTACCGCGAGTGAGTGTTAAAAAGAATGAATGAATGTGGGCGCGCGTGTGTGTATGTGTTAAATAATTAATGAATGCGGGCGCGCGTGTGTGCGTCCAGCTGTTTAAACACAAGCAAACTAAACACGTAACACATAATACAGTCCATGGCAATGTATATTAACGGGGGGGACACATGCATATTAGGAACACAAGTCGATAACGATAATGCATACAATACTGATAAGAAACTATGTTTATAATGCATTGCATACATCATTAAATAGAAACACAGTTACCGCATATCATATGTGTGTTAAGTTTTCTTTGCCGAAGTTTTTTGGAGGACTCAGTATTTCTGAAGTTGTGGAAGAAAACCTTATTCCATGTGTGAATTAGGCCATATTATTTGGCCATAAACTGAGCCATTTGAAGTTTGAAATTCATGTGCATCTGTCTCATCGGAGACTGCAGACGCGCTGTCAAAATATCAACTCGTCAGATTCAAATGCGCTCATGGCTCTTAAAGGGGATGGGAGCTGGCACTCTCATTGGTTTACTGCACGTTACGCCCAAACCACACCTACGGGTAATTAGGCTATCTCCTACCAACCCTTTTTAGATTTGCGCCTGGCGCAAGAGCCGGTAAAATAGCAACATCGCCATAGAACCGCCCACAAAGCTACTTGCAGGCGCTTCTCGATTGCGTTTCAGACCATTAAAATAGGGCCCTATGTGTATTTAAGACTTAAACATGAGATCCACCCACATCCGAATAGCAGTGCCCCGTGAAGCACAAACACAAACTTAAATAGACATTAGGATTAAACGATTTAGCAAATTGCAAACACCTAATTGAAACCCTGAACGCCTTCGATAGCGCCTGCCAAGGAACAAAATATCACAGCCCTTCCAAATTTAGTTGGAAAAATCAACACGAGGCCAGGTCCAAGAAACCCGAAGCTCTACACCACCAGCACATATCCAGAGAGGGCCCGAGGGGACAAGAAGGCTGCAGCCCAGCCCAGCGGCCCCGAGCAGCACTAGAGACGCAGCCACATAGAACGACCTGCCACCCCGGCCATGTTTTTTCAAGTAAACAAAGAGAAAAATAAAGCACTAAGGGCCTCGACCGAAACCGCCCGGGCCGTTTGGTCTTAAACGGTTGGGGGGGGAGTATGTGATTACTTTGACTGACCCCACATTGAGTGAAACGAAAACATTGACCTGGTGTGGCCGGCAAAAACACAATCCCCCCCCCCCCACACACACACAACCACCCGCCCCCCCAACCAGCAGAGGATAGTCCCATCACAGACCGAGTCACCCTGGACGGTGTTTGAAATATATGGTAATAAGGTGAGGAAAATGAATAACTATACAGAGTAGTAGTATTTTCGAGCTGCGCATTTGCGGACTGAAAGAGATTCACACTGGATTGGACTAAACTTAAACGGTCGGTATGTTTTTGATAAGTCACTGGTAAAACAAATAATATACAGTGTACTTTTTATTGTTGCTTTTAGTGTTGTATTTTTTCTGTATTGGTAAGATCTTGTAGCACTGCCCATTGTTTATGGCGCTGGGACACAGCACTTGCATTACCACTTGTGCATAATAGTGCTTGCTTTGGCTATCTATAAAAACATTGTATTCTACCGACAATAAAAGAAACTTGAAATTGAACACTAAAATAGCAAGGGAGTGAGAGAGAGCCAGATAACAGTAGACCCAAAGCAGAGGGCATGAGTGTAAAGTAATAATACTAAATCAATCGCTGGCTCAGAGGGGCATGGGAGACACAGGGGGGATGTAGAGGATAGAGAGAGAGACACACACACACAGCACATGCAGAGAGAGAGAGAGGGAGAGAGAGAGAGAAAGAGAGTCGTAGAGGATGAGGTCACAGAGGTTAGGGAGGAAGAAGAGGAGGAGCAAATAGGGCACATGAGGAATAGGATGAAGAATGGGTGCATCCAAAATGATTACAGGTAATGAGAACACTCTGCTTTCCCTCCTGAATGTCTGTCTCTCTCTCTCTCTCTCTCTCTCTCTCTCTCTCTCTCTCTCTCTCTCTCTCTCTCTCTCTCTCTCTCTCTCTCTCTCTCTCTCTCTCTCTCTCTCTCTCTCTCTCTCTCTCTCTCTCTCTCTCTCTCTCTCTCTCTCTCTCTCCTCCTCTCTCTCTCTCCCCCCCCCCCCCCCCCCCCCCCCCCACAGGGAGACCATAGCTTCTTTATGTGTGCTCCGGAGGGAACAGATAAGACCAATAGAGATGATTTACCAGAATTCATATCACAAGGCACGAGAACAAAGGCGAGCAGAATCACTTGTCTGTGTCGGCATTGGTTCCGTTTCGGCAAGGCTGCCACGAGCATACGTCTGAACTGTTTCAAAGTGGACGCTGTGTTTGAACAAGGAATCGCTAAACTCTATTTTATCCACATAAAATGACTGATGAATAATAGATGGCCGGGGGTCGTTAGAAGTGATGCATGCCTGCTCAAGGAGGTCAGGGAGTCATCAGACATTGGGCATTGGACCCGGGACCTTCCGTCTGGGAGAACACGTCTATATCTCAAGGATACATAAAGGGTAGATACCTCAAGGATACATAGAGGGTTGTATACCCTTATAGATAATATAAATGTAACCAGGTTTTTGGTGAGGCATAGGCTATAATAAAACATAACCCAAATGTGGAAAAAGCAATTCTGAACTGTTGAATCATTTCCCGCATATTGTTCCAAGAAAAATACTAAATTAGTTTATTACTTTTTTTACTCTCAGTCTGTTGGGAGGGAAATCAGAAGCCTCATGTATTCGCTTTGTAAAGTCACAAAGTGTCGTCTCCCATTATGAACGAGTGATAAAAACCAACATGGAGAGAGAGTGAGAGTGAGAGAGAGAGAGAGAGAGAGAGAGAGAGAGAGAGAGAGAGAGAGAGAGAGAGAGAGAGAGAGAGAGAGAGAGAGAGAGAGAGAGAGAGAGAGAGAGAGAGATAGATAGATAGATAGATAGATAGATAGATAGATAGATAGATAGATAGATAGATAGATAGATAGATAGATAGATAGATAGATAGATAGATAGAGAGAGAGAGAGAGAGAGAGAGCGAGAGCGAGAGAGAGCGAGTGAGAGCTAGAGCAAGAGAGAGCGAGCGAGAGCGAGAGAGAGCGAGCGAGAGCGAGAGCTAGAGTGAGAGCTAGAGCAAGAGAGAGCGAGCGAGAGCGAGAGCGAGAGAGAACTGCCGAGATGGGCTATCGTGGTTGGTCTGGATGGGGTCCGGTCCGAGCGGCAGCCATGGCCATCTGTTTGAGGGGTCAGCAGCACGGGTGAACTCAGCCTTCAGGGAGCTCTGCCAGAGAGCCACTTCTGCCAGGAATCTTTCTGCCAGAAAGCCTTGTGAAGTCAGGGGGCTCAGTGTAAAGAGCCACAGTACATGGCCAGAGCAGGTCGTGGTGGATGAATGGCTCAAATACAGGACCTTCACCAGGGATGGTGAAGGTGAGATGATTTCGTCCCGTATTATCTTTAGAATCCAGTGAAGCAAAGAAGCTACTCGGTTAGGATTAGGCAACCCGGCAACCCAACTACTTTGGTTTAGACAATGCACTTGGTTAGGATCAGGCAAAACATCTACTTGGTTTTTGGTGAGTTAGACAACACTACTACTTGGTTAGGTTTAGAGGGACGAACACGAGCACGCAAAGACGACCAATAAGCAACCTTATTTTTGGGGATTTCGTCAGTGGGCGAAGTTAACTTGGAGGAAAGTGAAGCACAGAGGGCAAAACAAAAACAGACGTTCCAGATGTGAAACTTCACAGGAAAACATAACGTCCGGAGCATTGTTGTCGGAGAAGCAAGTATTTCGCCTTCACGTGTTTCCTTCATCTCTGATGACATATCATGATCAATTTATGATTTAGTATGTCAACGTGTAACATGCTGCTCCTTTAAGATTTAAAATAGCAACGTTTTGGGTTACTTACTAAATAATGTCAATTAGAGATACCTTTTATCATATTTTAATTGATTTTATCTTTTGCCTACTACTTCTATATGAAATATATATTCATCTGTTAACCGGGTCATAAAATTGCAGCCATTTGCAATGGGCCATTGTGTCAACTTAATACATTTGATCATTTGAAAGGAGAGCTGTGTAATGTTCTCTGGTGCGCTTTATGCTCTTCAAAGGGTTTGAACAGCAATACATTTCAAAATGTCTCTTCCCTGGCAAGTTTGGAGTAATAATTTGCTAGATCTCCCACTCTCTCACAAAGAGAGAGAGGGAGATACGCACACGCACACACACACACACACACACACACACACACACACACACACACACACACACACACACACACACACACACACACACACACACACACACACACACACACACACACACACACACACACACACACACACACACACACAGCTCTGCTAATAACTCAAATGGCCTGGGAGGAAGAAGTGGCGAGAGAGAGTGAGAAATAAAATAACAAGGATAACAGAGAAGATAACCAAGAAAAAACTCAGAGGGAGAAATGATAAAGATATACAGACAGAGAGAGTAGAGACATGGGGGAGGGAGATATAAGGGAAGAAAGCAATGCTTGAGTTGTTATTCAATTAAATGCTGTATTTTTCTTCCAGAAGTAAAAAATAAAAAGTAGAATCCCGGGGTTACAGAATTTGCTTGGAGTGAAGTTGTGGTGTTTTTAGTCTAGGGCTTCACACGAGGACGTTCATTTATTTATTTATTCATTATTCAAGAGTCAAGAGGTTTACACCAGACAGTTTCCCTCCCTAAACCGTTTTTAATGCAACAATTATTACAGGATAACATGAAGGCAACATAAACTGCTATGGGCTCTCTTCCACCTTTCTTTATTAACAAATAGATAAATTTGAGCTCAAACAAAAGGCTTGAAGTGGAACATAGTGTCTATTAAAATTGACTAATGGAAAATATGTTAATTATATTACTTTTAATTTTACTTAAGGAAGCTTGAAAACCAATTATGTACTTCCACCACGTAAACGTAATACCACAGCCATAGTTCATTACATTGATTTTACTTTAATTAACTAGAAAACCAATTATGTTTATGTATATGTATGAACTTAGTTTAAAAGCAAAATTCTTTTTTTGAATACCTAATACCTAGTCCTATACCTAGTCTTTTCAGCTTTCGAGCTGAATCAGTATTTTGTTGGAGCCTATCGCACACCAATTCTAATAATAAGTTTGATAAAAATTTGTCCAGAACAAATTCTCTTCTTCTCTAGGCAATAACCACAAGAGAAGAGAACAGCACTCTGAGAACGAGAGCACCCGTTATTAACTCCTTGAGGGGTAAATAGCTATCCACTGGCACTAGCAGAACAAAGTACAAGAGTTAGTCGTCAATTAGGCAACAAATGAGAAAGAAATTAACTTTTTCCGTGGCGCTCTATATCGTCAATCTTTCCACTTGGCCTAACCGTCAGCTCGAAACTTAGCTCAGGACTTGAAACCGGACGTTTGCTAGGTCCATCCCCGGCTTGAGTCCTCCCTGAGCAAGACCCCTAACCCTAGCTGCTCCCAAAGAGCTGGCTGTCGCCTTGCATGGTTGACTTCGGCCTCAGTGCATGAATGTGTGTACGATTTTTTTTTAAGTCGCTTTGGATAAAAGCATCTACTCAATGTGGAAATGTAAAATGTAGCTCTGCCTCCATTAAAATTTGGGGTATTTTCACCCATCTTCAATTTATTCGACCAATGAAACGTGGCCTCAACACAGTAAATATTGAGACAGCGTTATTTGACCGATCATCATCGTTTTCTCCTCCGTCAGAAACTGCCATACACACAAGGTCAGGTTCAGGGGCTGTCGATACTACGACGTGAGATGACTTGTCAGGCAGCACACCAACAACAGACAGCACAACAAAGTGTCAGATAATGTTTCCGGCGCGTCACTTACGCACACTTAACGATCGAGCCGGAGCGGTCGATCGAGGAACGGAGGAAACTGACTTTAAGTGGTAAAATGGAAGCGTCTGTAAAACTGAAGAGGGCTTTCTCCAGATATAAACCACAAACACCAACTGCCGCATTTATGGACGTCTTACGACTCCACAGCTCGCAGCTAACAAGAAAGCTGCTCTGTTGTCTTTTAGCGTTACTTTCACATTTACACGCCTTGTATTTGTCTTTATCCTTCGATTATTTTATTTTATCTTGGTGGTGTGGTGTTACACCAGAGTGTGAGATTCTTTGGGATTGCACTATGCTGGTTATAAAAATAACTGTGGAACATTGTCTCCAACAGCTTCAACGCCAATAAGGAGACGAAGGCCTGTAATAAACCAATAACACGTAGCACATGCTACCCAAGGCAACAGCCTCCACTATTTCATTTGACCAATAGCATCACAGTGCTGATTGTTTGAGCAACACCTAACATGTCGACAGATGATCACACATATGAGGTCAGGGATTAAAATACATCGGGCCTAAGTCAGAGCCCTGTGAACGTGTCCATTGCCAGTCGTAAATGGTATTCTTATGTGACCGACCGCTTACAAACCAAGCGAGGAGAAGCTGTTCTCACAGTGTATATCGCTCCTTGCGTTTCGTCTCATCATCCTCTGATGTTTTTAGTGAGCAGCGTACTCTCCCCATGCTGGACCGTCTAAATGAGAGATACAGCAAAGATATTGCTACTGCCATCCCCCATTGCTTTCACTTGAAACAACTCGGATAGTTTTTTGTTGAACAGTTGAATTGCAACAACCCTCTCAAACATGTTGGATGTCGCACGATCCAATATTACGTCATTTGGTCATTAGTCATTTGTGTCTGCCGTAAAACAAATACAAACAAATATCAATCATTTATTGTCTTCCTCGTTATTCTTGAGGGCAGATGGTAAAACCACAAGCCACTCGGTTTATCCGTTGTTCAGCTACAAATGTAACATTTGAAAGTTGCTTATTATTTCCTTCCTGGAAAAAATAAGAAGAAAATATCTTTCCACCCGCGACCCACTTTGCAGGGTGCGATGATATGCAAATGATTTCATCAGCGCTTCGTTCAGAGGTAATGAGATGTCTGCATTGATTAATGTGATTTTAATGCACTGTAGCGCATGTCTGTTGCCCTGCTTATATTTAGCTGTAATGAGAGTGCGGTGCTGGGAAAATATATAAATATGGAATATAATAAAATAAGTGCCATCAAATTACCCCCCACAGCAGATGTGGGTTTAATACAATTTAAAATATCATAGATTATGAATTGACCAGTCACATCCCCATCATGGATGTGACAATTTGTTTTTTTTGGTGTTATTTCTTTAATATACATTATGATATATTATATAACGGTCGGACAGGAAGGTGTGACGAAGGGATGAAAAGGAGATGATGGGTGAGAAATGGAAAGGCGAGGTGACAAATGGACAAGTCATGATGAGAGGTCATAAGAGAAGAGGTGAGAGAATGAAGGGGGGGAGGGGGAGGGGGAGGGGGAGGAGAAGGAGAGAAAGAGGAGGAAGGTATGGAGTCAACAGCTGTACCATGAGAGGATGCGAGAAGCTGTTATTCTGCTGCACACTGAGAAAGTATACTTAGCTATGTAGCTCGTGTGTAGCTCATACCTCTGTAACGTAATTAAGTAGGTGTGCAATGAGTCAGGCTACTTTGGAGAGAACCTCACACGGAGACGGCCCCGGTGGGTTTAGGAAAGGTTTATTATGGACGCCATAAGGGAGGAAGTGGCCCGAGTTGTTTACATGTTCACAGCAACAAAACATAAGTACATTTCCACTTGAGCGGCTCTGTGTAAAGGCGCTATCCAAACAGCCAGCGTGTTTAGCCTGCGTGAACACGTTCACGGTGCACCTGTAGCAGACCGGCCACCGCTAAATAAGCTGAACGCTTCAGGGGCCAGGCAAATGGTCAAGCCTCGTGGGCCCCTAGGGGACGTTTTACCCTGATGTTATTACTGCGCCCTGATATTATTATTCACACTGCCAACAGCCGCATAGTGGAGATTTTATTTTTTGCTTTCGGTTGCTCGTGCGCGACGAAAATAGCTCTTTCTTTTTCCCAAGGCTTAGTTTTAGGTTAGACTGTATTCACATGAGAGTCATTAAGGAAACTACGTCTGTGGGCTATTACACGGTCTCAAGGTTCATTAAGCTTTCTCCCTGGTTTTCTTGATAATATCCCAATTAGAAGACATTGTACCAATCTGCTTTTCAATAGAATTTAGTCGCATCCAGCAGAATGGACTTGGCCGAAATGGAACATAATATTCATAAGTATGTTTTAAAATGTGTCTATGATGCGATAAAATAGGAGGGGGTATTCCATTGGCTGCAATCTGCAACCTCACCTCTGCCATTTAATCCTACAAACTGCACTTTAAACATTCCTTCTCGTTTAAGCCACGCCCTTAGTGTAACTGTTGCATGAAATAAATAACACATAAGAGTTTCACATACTGGGGGAAACGCGTACACAGTTAGCGCAGAGGGTCATATCCGTCAATCACTTTGCTTCCGTGTTAGGAACTCCCAAACACAGGGACACCAATCGCTGTTTCCCCAACAAAACGAACCGTGACTATTTAAAGCCACATTGTGAACTAAGGCCGAGTAAATAAAACCTAAAAACGGCTCCAGGTCTAACCTGGGATTGATGGAGGACAACCTTAAGCGAGCGGCTCGATGCGAGCAGCCTGAGGACTCTCGTGTCCGACTACATTTGTAAACAGACTCCGTTGATGACCGGTGTAATGGATGGCTCCGATGGGATCAATGGCCTCTGAGGGAGAGGGTGGGGGCGAGGGCGGTGGGTGGATGAAGTATAACCAGGAAGTTTGAGGAAGCGAAGGGATGGGATAGGAAAGGGAGCAGGGATGAATCGGAAAAAAAAAACTGAGAAGAACAGACATAGGGGAAACTAATTCACGGTAAAATAACGGTATCTGAATGATGTTTTGGGACACAGAGGGGTCAGAAAATCCATACAGTCCGTGTGGAGGGATTCTGAGTGCACGGCTTTGGGGAAATATTTCACATGGCTTAAAACACGTTTCAGCGCCGTGAGGGAGAGAGAGCGAGAGAGAGAAAACAAATTCCAGCCCTGTGAGGGGGAGAGAGATGATTGTTCAATTTGAAGAGCATTTCTAAAACTGCTATCAATAACCATCATCTTTCCCCTCTCTCTCTCTCTCTCTCTCTCTCTCTCTCTCTCTCTCTCTCTCTCTCTCTCTCTCTCTCTCTCTCTCTCTCTCTCTCTCTCTCTCTCTCTCTCTCTCTCTCTCTCTCTCTCTCTCTCTCTCTCTCTCTCTCTCTCTCTCTCTCTCTCTCTCTCCCTCTCTCTCCCTCTCCTTCACCTTTTATTTCCTGAACCATCCATCAATGAAAGAGACTGGATTCCAAGATAAAAGAGGAAGGCTGTCAAACTTTGTCAATTCCATCGGTGTACGCCTCAATCACCGGTGCAGTGCCTCACAGGGTCTGTTCCTAACATGCTTACAGGGAGAAGATGTGAGATACCGCGCAGAAAATAAAACCACTCAAAATAAGAAATTTTCCCCAAAGACAGTGGCAGGAGTCCAACAATAAGCTTGTGATTAAGAATAAGAAACGCTTGCAACCGCTTTGTGTGGATTAATGTTACGTGTTCCTGTCTTTGCTATCCCCCGCGCATCTCATCTCATCTGATGTGTTTTTACATTGATAGGTGCGCTGGAGCTAATTGGCTTCGAAGAGTTCCCAAGGCTTTGTGTAAATCATTTCCACCGAACAGAAAACCTTTTTCAGGACGAATCACTAATGTGATTCCTTGTTCGAGACAACTGAGATTAGCGCCTTTATCCTGGAAATCGCAGCACATTGGGCAAACGAGTCATTTATCGAATAGACTCTTTAAAAAATACTATAAAATATAACCTGTATTATTATGGACCGTGATTTGGCTGAAAACCATCTGATTTAGACGGTTGTGTGAACAGAACACACACAAACACACACATGGACACACACACACACACACAGACACACACTCAAGACAAGCGTCTTTATTCATAGCATAGCCTCTTGTTGATTAATTATTCATGGAAGAAATGTCACAGAAATGTGCCACTGCGTACAGACAGACAGCTCGCTCATTTGAGCTGTTGGAGACCCACACCATAGTGCGTGCACTTACATGCACGACAGTGTGCAGGAACACTTAAGGGTCACCAACTATTCAAAAGTGTAGATTATGAAAGGGAAGTTGCTGAGAGAGAGAGAGAGAGAGAGAGAGAGAGAGAGAGAGAGAGAGAGAGAGAGAGAGAGAGAGAGAGAGAGAGAGAGAGATGTGTTCAAATAACTATGTGATTGCCATAGATGGAGTGCAAGCCAAGTGTTGAAATCCTCACACTGTTCATTTCAAATCCAAATCAAATGTATTTTTCGCAGGCTGGGCTTGCGTCACACCGTTCACCTTAGTGCATTCGCTGTTCCTCTGGGAAGAGGATGTCGACGGGCAATGTTTGAGAACACATGCCTCACAGATATCTTTAGCTCTGCCGGTTCAATGCAGTTCATTGACATTTACCTTCATGTGTTTTTCCCTTTCATTCTGTTACCCACTCAATTAACTGCAGAAACACCCACCCGTCTCCGTCTGGAGCGTGTGTCTCTATTGGTTGATCTTTAGGGCCTCTTTCATACCGATTGGTTGTTTAGATATTCTCTAATCGACAGCAGGTGGTGGGTGTGTGGACTCATATGGCGGCGAGAACTATGACCATTAGAAATGGAGACAAAATATGAGTCACTGAAGTGCACATATGCGCTTGTACCGTATCAAAGTCTGAAGGCCGTCACGGTAACCATGAGTTGTGTTTTGTAGCATCCAGATAAGTTCTTTTGATGTGCTTTTTGTGCCGTATAAAGAGCTGATAAAAAGAGCTGGAGAAAAACGGGATCATTTAAACTTAACTGCAATAAACACTGGAATGTTTGACAATAAAATACTATTGAATAGCCAAATGGCTATTCAATAAACAATCCTGCTATAAAGTGTCTCTTTCCTAGAAATAGCCACAGCAATAACTGAGATGGCATGCGATACAGTTCCGTGTTTTAAATTGCTCGATTTAAATTATTGATCAGCGATAAACTGGGTCAAAGCACTGACTGCGGCGAGACTCCCTAAAGATTAAAAGTTGTATATTTAATGAGCATATCCAGCCAGGATGATCGTTTTTTTTTTCCTTATCGTAACGTAAGCATTGTGGTTTTTTTTAACCGTGCGGCTTTGAAGCTGTTTGCATACAAATGTATGTGAGGCGTGTATGAATCTGAATCACATGGTTTCATATTCACTGGCACTAAGTGCTGCCCGACATCTTCTCCTCATCCTCCCAGCTCCAACTCGCTCTCGGCCGCCCCGGCAGCCGTTTCAGTTAGTCTAGTCTACTCAGGTGTGACATTACACATCTGTTCATCTGCGGGAGTTTGACGCCGGGAGATATTTCAAGCGTGGAAGGTCACATCCACAAGGTAGTACACTGAGAGGAGAATTACTACCGGGTTGTAGAAAACCAACAGCGGCAGCAGTGGTGGTGGTGGTGGGGGTGGGGTGGTGGTGTGACTCTCCTCTTTTGGGATCCGGAACCAACGGAATGTTTTGTTTATCCGAAATTGTATGAATTATAAGTGGGTCAAAAGACAAAAAAACAAGGATGTTGGGGGTTTTGGCTCTGAGTAAGACGTGATAGTGCATAAACACTGCAGCACATTTAAAATGAAAACCTTTGGGAGAGAGACCATCATTCAACAAAGTAAGATAATAATTTAGTTTTAGATTTTCTTTCCGTCGTTTTTTTTCTTTTTCGGGGGTGGGGGGTTGGGGGGGGGGGGGGGGTGAAGTGCGACGAGTGCAAGTCTTCCACGGGGGACTGTAACTATAGCAAAGCTAACTGTGCGTGACTCCGGCGGTGCCTTACAGAGCGCATATAAAACAGCATCCATCAGCCGGCGCCGGTGTTAATATCAGCTGGCTGCTCTATTACGGCGGGTTAACGCGCCACGCACAACGTGCCGTTGAGTACGCCGCGGCATTAGTTCCACCGCATTACACAACACAATCGCTAGCGCCGTGATGGTACCACGGTACACAAAAAAATACTCGCATGTACACACACACACAGACACACACACAACTTTCTATCTCATTTTATTTATCCACGCAAGGACGCGCGCGCTCACACACACGCGCTCCCCCGCGCGCACGCATGGAGCCCATCACGCTGTGGCACAAAGGGGTTTTGCATATTATGTAGGCCTATACAGTCAAGTGTCAAACCATTAACAGTCTGTTCATTCATCTTTGGAATGGAAATGCATAACAGTATCCCACGTCACAGCACAATTGGCTTTTTTTTCTCTCTCTTTATCTATCACACACACACACACACACACACACACACACACACACACACACACACACACACACACACACACACACACACACACACACACACACACACACACACACACACACACACACACACACACACACACACGTATGCACCCACATTCACATTGTAAATGATTGTAAATGACTACTGGTCTGACTATGCCCATATTTCAATTTACACACACGATCGCGCGCACACACAGACACGATTCGAAATCGTGTCTGTGTGTCGGAAATTATTCGAATTGACGAGTCTAAATGTGCTCATGTTCCCATTTACACACACACACACAATCAAAGAAAGAAATGTGAGTTTAAATATCCACAAACGAACAGCACTGACAAAACAACACTTACCCCACACACACACACACACTCGGTGTCGTGTTTCCATGGAGGCATAACAAATCTAGCAGAATCTGAAAATGAACCCAAACACAACATGAAACCACTGTGTGTTCATATTCAGCACCATCAACTCACACACACACACGCACGCACACACACACACACACAACCACCTCCACCACCACCACCACACACACACACACACACACACACACACACACACACCCACCACCACCCTGTCATTCGTCCTGAATCATCACAACAATGTAACAAGGCCAGTCCAGCCTTGCTTCCACCAGTCAACAGTCAGCTCTCGTTACTGCTCACAGCGTGACGCTGTCTCTCGGCAGGGCGATATGACCTTTAAATTCATTGCAACGCAGCCGTGTGATGTTTGAATCAAATCTTTCATTTTGTCATCGTTCTAAACTTGTGAAGGTTAGGGGCTAAGTTGTGAAGTTGTGGGGGAGTTGAGATGCGGCGGGTTGCGATGTTGAGAAGGTTCACGCGGGTGAACTGGTGTTTCGCTCGTTAGTTCGCCTGAAGGTTACATGTTAAGTGAGGTTATTATGGGATTAGATTCAATTAGGATTACGTTCAGGAAGTCGAGTTCAAGCCACGCTAGGTCAAGGGGTATCTCAGGTGAGATGAATGTGAGAGTGAAGTCAGGCAGCTAAAGGTGAGCCTCAGTAGAGGTTAGGATAAGCGGTGTGTGTGTGTGTGTGTGTGTGTGTGTGTGTGTGTGTGTGTGTGTGTGTGTGTGTGTGTGTGTGTGTGTGTGTGTGTGTGTGTGTGTGTGTGTGTGTGTGTGTGTGTGGGGGAGGGTGGGGTTGCCAGGGTGATGTCACTGCGTTCGTTGTGCGGGAGAATTCGTCATTTCTTCTATCTATCTAGCACTCAGCTGGACATCTTAGCAAGCCGTCCATCTGTGGAAACACATGATCTCATTCGGATCATCGCCTTAACACCCTCCTACCCCATCCATTCATCATCACAGAGCCTGCGTTCCACTGTGCGTGTGCATGTTCGCATGTGCATGTTCACGTGTGCGTGTCTGTGTCTGCATGTGTGTGTCTTTGTGCCTCAGTTCCCATCATTGTACATTGTTCATGCTCTCATGTCACAGTATGTACATCCATTGTACACCCATGCTCTGATGTCAACGTATGTGGAAATTGTGCAGCCATTGTACACCCCTGCTCTGGTGTCACGGTAACATGTGGACTTCCATTGTACCCCCGTGTTCTGGTGTCACCATAGAATAGAGTAAATCGGCCTTCTGTCCATTCATCCACCAATCCGTACCCTCCCCTCGATCCATTACCCCAAATCCAGTCCACATCGCTCATCTCTCCCATGCCGACAGATTCAAGATGTTTTTCAGTTGTTCATTCATATATCTCTCCATTGTCCCACTCCATCCATCCATCCATCCATCCATCCATCCATCCATCCATCCATCCATCCATCCATCCATCCAGTCCTTATATCACAGTCCATCTCTGTCCAATCATGCAGCGCCACCACGGTTGGCTGATAGGTGGGAAGACCCTTCGTCAGGTGACACACCTTTCATCTTCTACCGGTTCTCGATTGAGGCGTTTGACGTCACATCAACATCTAGGCTAGGACGATGACACACATACAGACTTTATATATATCTAAAATAAAAAAAACGAAAGATGTGTACTTACCAACTGCATGCCGCAGATGAAGGCCAGGGTGCACCTGCCGCTACAACACCCCATGGTGTTCTCCTGTTTCTGAACGCCCACGTGTGGAGAACTTTTTTTCAACTCCCAAAACAAACTTCCGCCCAGGGGCGGGTGACTCGACAGCAGCTCCACGAGTCGAGACGAGGAGGCGCTGGTCGATATTGGCCCTTTGGGCGTCCTACTCTGTCACGCCGCAGACCATGGAGAGATCCGGGCAGATAAACACGTGCATGAAACGTCTGCCCCTCTGATTGCGATAACGCGACCGGTGGTCAACGGAAACACGGACGACTGTGTGTCCGTGTGTTCTGGATTCTTGCCTGTTCGGAAGGATTCCAAAGGGGGGAATTCTGGCTGCTTATCCCAAATCACTGAACATCCGTGTCAGTCCAAAATGATACCAATGTCGACCTGTGTATCGAGGATGTTGCCTCGTCTACCTTCTCTCAAATAAATAGCTCTAAAGTTTTCACATCTGTACCAGGGCTAATCCACCGGACCGACCTGGCGTTGTGTGTACCTGTATGTTGTATTTAAAGTACTTATTACTGACAAGAATTATGGTGAAGCAAATTATGGAATGACTGAGCTGCTGAGTCCTTTCGATTGTCGCTCGGATCGGTTCTCATGGTAAATATGTTAATAAGGGCCTATCAGTGGTGACAGGAAGAAAAAAAACACTCTTTAGAGGGAAGATACCGGGACGGAATCAAACGGATGGTACTCCCTGATCGCCTGTCCGACAGTACAGCAGTCTTAAAGATTTGACCGTTTAGAGAGAAGAAAAAAAAAAAGAGTCTGTGTCTCGGTAAGAAGTGCTGGTGTACCTACGGCTCCCAGGTTTGGTTCATGAGACCACAGCTCCTGCTTTCGGGTCTCCCTGTCTTCACGGACTCCTCAGGAAGCGTCCGCTCTACGCGAGAACCCGCCAAGGTTTATAATCCAGGGGTTGAGGTTTGCCGCGCGATGGGGTTCACCACAAAAAAATATGAACAGTTCCTTGGCGGTAAGTACAGCCTACGACTCTGATCGTCGCTGTCTGATGATCGCTTGTTCTGTTTGGACTGATGTTGTTCCTGCGTGTCGCTGTCCGTGGAGCTCAGCGTTTAAATAGACCCCTCTCTCCCGGCGCATCCTCCCGTTACCGCCGGTTTCATAACCCCATCGCCTTTTGTCTGCCGCGTGCTCCGCCGCCGCTCGCCTCTTCAAGTCAACCGGGCACTGTGCTTAAACTGCGAGGTGTAGCGGGAAAGCCGCTGTGCCTCTTGTCAATGTCTTGAAACAGAGTCGTTGTTAGAACAGGCTTGGGTGAAAGACTATGCTAACGCCGTTAACACGTTCAGTGAGCGTCTCGTCATCCCGGTGTGCGGAAAGCAGGAGTAAAAAAAAAAGTGGACAATGGGAACGGGATGGCACGACGGAGCGAGTGATCAGAGCGCGGAGCGTCTCTCCCGTGCTGCCATCTGAAGCGCCAGATTGAATTGGGGGGGAGCGGGGGGCGCGCACAGTGTTCCGCGCGGCAGGGGAGCGGCGCGGTTCTTTTCACGTGCTGGAAGAGAAAGAGGGGAGACGCAGCCTCTAGTCGGTCGGTGTGCAGCTGCCGTTCAACGACTGTTGTAGTCCTGCTAGCTCTCTCTCTCTCTCTCTCTCTCTCTCTCTCTCTCTCTCTCTCTCTCTCTCTCTCTCTCTCTCTCTCTCTCTCTCTCTCTCTCTCTCTCTCTTTCCTCATCTCTCGTCGTCTCTCTCTCTCTCTCTCTCTCTTTCCTCATCTCTCTCTCTCTCTCTCTCTCTCTCTCTCTCTCTCTCTCTCTCTCTCTCTCTCTCTCTCTCTCTCTCTCTCTCTCTCTGCCTATCTCTCGGTCCCTCTTTTTCTTTTTTTTAAAGAACGAAGTATGGAAAAAATATGACAGGGATACTTTTTTACTTTAGTTTTAACAAAGAACAATAATTATGTACCAGTCCCCCTCATTACATTTACTGAGTGAATAAATTGTCTTTGGCACAGTAAACGCTAGGCCTGCACGTGAAGTTAAACACAATTAAGCCTTACACCTGCCATGAAGTTCTCATGTTTTAAGTACATTTATTTTCCTACCTTAGGACGTGACAAATGATTTGGAGTAGGGAGTTGCCCGGCCACGCCCACTCACTGGCCATCAGTCGGAGGAAGACAGAGAGGTGTGGAGGCTATCACTGGTCAGCGACAGCATAATGGGCCCCGGTCCCCTCGCCATCTATCTCTGTCACACTGCCCCTCCCACGTGCGCACATGCACGCACACACACACATGCACGCACACCCATGTACCACCCCCCCTCCACACACACACACACACACACACACACACACACACATAGACAAATGTGTAACGACCCCATACATGCACACACACACACATGTACACACAAATGCACGCACACCCATTTACCCAAACACAAATACATGCCCACACGCACACACACACAAATGCTCAACCCCATTCGCACACACAAACACACACACACACACACACACACACAGATGCACACGTGCATGCACACACACACATTTTCTCCCATACATACACGCACACAAATGCGCAAGCACATGCGCAAGCACACACTCACACACGCCCAGATAAAAGTCACATGCGTATGCAAGTGACTTTGCGTATACGTGTGCAAACAACCCCACAACGATCAAGCTCACGACGCACACCAGAACAACAACAGAAGAAATGCGCGCATGACTGAGCACAGACTCACGCGTGCTGGGTGTCAGCGAGTAATTATGTTGCTAATCTTGAGCGACAGTGGTATGTGTAATGGCTGATTCCCTGGGGGGAAAATGGCTGATTGCATCCAACCCTTCATTAATCATTCCCCCATTCCTTTCGTCCATCCCATGTCCATCCATCCCTCCATCCATCCATCCATCCCACGTTCATCCCTTTAACCTTCCTATATCCATCCCTCCCTCCATCCCATATCCCTCCATCCATCCCATGTTCATCCCTTCATCCTTCCTGTATCCATTCCTCCCTTCATCCCATATTCCTCCCTCCATCCCTCCCTCCATCCCTCCCTCCATCCCTCCCTCCATCCCTCCCTCCATCCCTCCCTCCATCCCATGTTCACCCCTCCACCCCTCCCTCCATCCCATGTTCACCCCTCCACCCCTCCCTCCATCCCATGTTCATCCCATATCCATCCGTCCAACGATCCCCCCATGTCCCCCTCCATCCAGTGAGACGTCCCCCCCCCCCATTTCCTCTATCTCCTATCTCTTTACTCTATCAATTATTTACCCTTTCATTTCCCATTGACTGTGTTTCCTCTCCTTGTTTGGGTCGTTCTTCATCCCATCAGCGCTCCTGTCTGCTGTCTCCCCCTGATCCCTTTCTCTGGCCTAGTGCTTCATCAATCATTTGTTTACTACTTTCCAATGGCACGCATATTGTGTACTATTCTGGCTCTCTGGTCCGGGTGTATTTTTCCTCATCTAATCCATCATTTATTCATCATTCATCCATCCATCTAACACCCACCCGTCTCTCCATCATACATCATTCTTCATAATAATAAGCTTCATTAAATCGTTGGTCTTTTTTATTCATATTTTTTAAAGGATGCCCAGTTCCCGTCGGCAGTGAACTTGTGCCTTATACTAGGTACTTTACTTTATCTTTGTGGAGCAGAGTCCACCAGGTGTGTGCTGTTAACTTGGCTCTTACACACACATGCATACAGACACACACACACACACACACACACACACACACACACACACACACACACACACACACACACACACACACACACACACCCATATACACAGACAATCTCACACACACACACACACACACACACACACACACACACACACATATATACACAGACAATCTCACACACACACGCGCACACACACACAGACACACACACACATATACCCACATACATAGACTCATGCACACACACAAACACAGACTCTTGAACACACACACAAAGGCACACATTGACACTCTTGCACACACAGAAAAAACCCTCACACAGGAACAAAGAGACTCTTGCACACAC
>NC_079432.1:6187239-6219739 GCF_026213295.1 Gadus chalcogrammus | reverse complement strand
TGCGTGCGTGCGTGCGTGCGTGCGTGCGTGCGTGCGTGCGTGCGTGCGTGCGTGCGTGCGTGCGTGCGTGCGTGCGTGCGTGCGTGCGTGCGTGCGTGCGTGCGTGCGTGCGTGCGTGCGTGCGTGCGTGCGTGCGTGCGTGCGTGCGTGCGTGCGTGCGTGCGTGCGTGCGTGCGTGCGTGCGTGCGTGCGTGCGTGCGTGCGTGCGTGCGTGCGTGCGTGCGTGCGTGCGTGCGTGCGTGCGTGCGTGCGTGCGTGCGTGCGTGCGTGCGTGCGTGCGTGCGTGCGTGCGTGCGTGCGTGCGTGCGTGCGTGCGTGCGTGCGTGCGTGCGTGCGTGCGTGCGTGCGTGCGTGCGTGCGTGCGTGCGTGCGTGCGTGCGTGCGTGCGTGCGTGCGTGCGTGCGTGCGTGCGTGCGTGCGTGCGTGCGTGCGTGCGTGCGTGCGTGCGTGCGTGCGTGCGTGCGTGCGTGCGTGCGTGCGTGCGTGCGTGCGTGCGTGTGAGGCCTACATTTGAGTGTCCGGGGTCTGGTCTGGCTCCGACACCAGCTGCTGGGGTATCTCTAATTATAGCAGGCTCCCAGGGTTGGGTTCAGGGTAGAGTTACACCCCCACTTACAGTTCACATACACATGTATACATCGCAAACATTCAGGAAGAAAACAATCAACACTTACTCCAAAGTGTTTAAAACATCAACTTCCCCGATTTTTAATAATGTTTCCCTTTGCGTTTGACATCCAGTAACTGAAACCCAAGGAATATGTCGAGGGCTCCATGGGTGCAGTACCGCCATGGTTAACTTCAGAGCGTAAAGCCCGGATATCTGATTGGACACACAGTCCTCACAGGCTGTCTCTATCACATGGACGGTGGCGGCAGACCCAGGTGAACTCCTTAACGCTGCTCCAAATACCTTTTGACCGGACACATATTTGACCTTCCTCTACATCTGTTGTCTAGTCTCCCTCTCTCTCTCTCTCTCTCTCTCTCTCTCTCTCTCTCTCTCTCTCTCTCTCTCTCGCTCTCTCTCTCTCTCTCTCTCTCTCTCTCTCTCTCTCTCTCTCTCTCGCTCTCTCTCTCGCTCTCTCTCTCGCTCTCTCTCTTGCTCTCTCTGTCTACATGCTTTCCCTCTCTGTTTCTTTCTCTCTCTTTCTTTCTTTTACTCTATGCCTCAGTCTTCCAAACTCATGATTTATTGGTGCATGGACCGTTTAAACTATGACTTTTGGATTTTGGAGACTACAAAGTCAAACTTGAAAAACAACATTGCGTAACTTTTTCTGTAACTTTCTTTCCATACAACCACTGCCAGCCTTTTCCTTTGCTGTGGCGAATGGTGAGCCAACACTTGGAGATACACTTGTTTCTATGGTAACACGTGGTTTCCGGCAACTCTAAAGGTCGCTCGTTAATTTGAAATTTGAACAACCTCAGCATAGTAAGTATCCAATTGAATCGTGTCGAGAACTAAACGATGAAGTGAGAAAAAGTTGATGTTTGTTATCATAGATGAAATACATGTATTTCTGATTCAAAAAACAGCATTACTCCAAGTGAATGTGATTAGAGATTATGGTATAATGTGTTTATGTCATATATTTATGTGATTGTTTAGCAATTGTGTATATATTTCACAGAGACTGTCTATGACATTCCTTACATGTAAATATCCTCCTTGCACACCTTACTACCTTTAAACAAGCTTGGTTCAAATCAACATTGCCATTTAAGCCAGGCACAAACACAAGTAAACACATAATGTGCAATGTTTACCAAATAGTGTCTAGCTGCTTTGTGACCCAATGAAGCATAACAACAAAGCAGCTAGCGTTGATGTTCATCTCAGACCATTATCTGAGTTCAATCTTTCAAATAATCCAAATTGTCGTAAAGATTTGCTGATTGTCTGCTATGCTCTCTAAATACACCACTGTGTGCGCTAACATTAGCACGGGCTGCCGTCGTGAACAGGCCTAAATAAAGACAGAGGGCTCTCGGCCGGTCGAGCTACCAATCTAGCAAAGAGCTAATTTGGCCGGTTATAACGGGTTCGCCGCTAACAAGGAGACGTGTGTAATGACTCATTCTGTCAAGATAGTGGTTTTGTATTCCCTGTTCTGGACAGTCATTGACCACCAGTGTGTTGAAGCCGTGTTATTTGAGCACAGTGCTGATAGGTAGAGGAGGACACAGAGGTATAAATTGGTGACCTGGTGTCTGTTGGCATTTCTGGCGCATTAGTTTGAGAGAACTTACCCATGATGCAACAGGATGGGGACAACAGGTGGGTTAGGTCATTTGTTTTTGAACGTAGGACACACACACACACACACACACACAAAAAGATGAGTCGACACATAATTGAACCCACGCATAGACACATACTTAGACGCACACACACACACACACACACACACACACACACACACACACACACACACACACACACACACACACACACACACACACACACACACACACACACACACACACACACACAGGAAGACACATAGGAACAGAGAGATGGATTAACATCACATTCACATCTGCCAAGTAAAATAAAACAAATAAATTGCTGATACCATGATCCACAAAAAAGCTTTGACTTTATGTGCCCCCCAAATAAATTTAAACCAATGAATTTGTGCCTAGGGTAAGATTCTTGACTGAGGCGAACATAAGATAATTTATCTATTGCTAGTACCGTGCTCATTTAGGATATCTTTATTCGTTGAACACAAATAGAGGTGAGTAGAGGACGGTAAGCAGCTGGTATGTGTTTTAGCTGCTCGGTAGGCGGCAGACATCAGGGCTGGAACCCACAACCTTTCCACCTTTAGCGACTACACCTTCCTGGCTGACGTCTTGAAGGATAATCTTGACAATGTTGACCATTTGTCGACAATCTTGAAACGAGGCCAGCTCAGTATTACTGTTGCCATGGGACTGATCCCTTTTTCCCCGCTGGCTCCTCTGGTATGTGTGCCCATGTTAGCCGTGCTGTAGAACACTAATTGTATGTTTTAACCTTTTGTCGCACGCTCAGTCGACTGGATGCTGCTGCAGGAAGATCAATAGACACACAGCCGCGCACACGTGCACCAACACGCAAACACACACACACACACACACACACACACACACACACACACACACACACACACACACACACACACACACACACACACACACACACACACACACACACACACACACACACACACACACACACACGCAGCTTTATGTCAGATCGACCATATGGTTTGTTAACAAAAGCTACCCGGTGAGGTCAGTGGGGGAGCAGCTATGAAATCAAACACATCATTTCTTCTAAAGTCAAATGTCGACCTGCCATAGATATGACTTAACCTGTAACACTGGCTGCATGTACTGTATAGATTGTACCTACCTACCTACCTACCTACCTACCTACCTACCTACCTACCTACCTACCTACCTACCTACCTACCTACCCACCTACCCACCCACCCACCCACCCACCGATAGATAGATAGATAGATAGATAGATAGATAGATAGATAGATAGATAGATAGATAGATAGATAGATAGATAGATAGATAGATAGATAGATAGATAGATAGATAGATAGATAGATAGATAGATAGATAGATAGATAGATAGATAGATATTATACAGATAGATGATAGACATAAGATAGAGGTATGTGTAGAGATAGAAAGATAGCTAAATACAGGGATAATTTATAGAAAGAGAGACAGATAAATAGATAGAGTAATATATAGATTGATTGATAGATTCTTCCTGTAACCAAGACTCAGTTATCTTCCTTTAACTGCGACTCCTCACAATGAACAGCACAATCACAGATTGTCAAACGACAGAACACATGCACAAATGCACCCACACACAGACGTGCAGGGCCAGCAGCACGGCTCCTTGACACGGCTTATCTTTAAATATTGCCATCTCACCCACTAATCAGCTCTGTGAAATGCCATGCCTTGATTGTATAATGGCGTGAGAAAAGTCGGTGTCATCATCTCAATCTGTTTGGGATAACAGCGCCTTGACTTGTCGCGCGCGGTAGCGGACCTAACGTGTGCTTCGTGAGTAATCACGACTAAGACAACAATCACTCTGGCAGACACCATAGCATTACTTTAGAATTGATGCGTTAGTTCGGACTCGTGGTTTTCTGAAGAGGGAACCAGAGGGCAGGAACTGCAGTTCTTAATGCAGGGGGTGGGAAGGCTACTGCCAGATAGGACTCTGCCGTCTTTATGAAGAGTTTGTTGTAGCAGACTCTTCTACTGAGTGCCAATCATTCTGCTCATTAGTTTCATCACCCCTAATCATTTTTTTTTTCTTTCTAGGCAGTAAGTGTTATCCCAATGGTTATGACTCAAGGCAATTTTTTGATGCGGTTTTTTTAAGCTAGTGCATGTTGTTGAGTATATGAGTGTTATAATGAGTGATGTTGTAGGCCTAAATTAAGTGCACCACCCAAACCTTGGCAGAGCCCCAGACATCCATATTTCCGCCTTCTGCATTTGCGTTACGTCGTGACGTCGAAGTACCTCCGAAAGGGAACTCCGACACAACGAAAAGAGTGCAAACCGCTACAAAAAACACGAAAATATCCCTAGGGACAGATACGTTAATGCGTAGATAATATACTGATCTTCTGCTCTGTTTTGTGCGATGTGCTGAATATTTGACGATCACAGAAAAATACGAAACCGATGTATTCTTCTCTCATGTAACTCTTTCCCTTTGTCCCTGGTTCTCTTACTATGTGTCTCCAACATGTCTCCTTCTCTTTCAGCCCTACAATTAACCAATGAGCGGTCAGACCAGTAACGGGGGCGTTGGCCTCTCCCCTCCCCGGTCTAACCAGCGAACGCTAATGAACGACTTCATGGTGACCTTTAGTTCTCCCGTGGCGTGGGTGCTGGTGGTGGCGCTCGTCATCACCTGGTCAGGAGTGGCCATAGTTGTCTTCGACCTGCTGGATTACAAGACGCTGGCAGGTAACGAGCAGAACCCATGGTCTCACCACGCTCATCCCTTCTATAATGGCCTGACCTTTATAGAGATGTGTAAATACTCAAATTCTCATTCAACCCATGTTTGCACTTCACTCCACTGTGAGACGAGTCTACAGTACTGTGTTTATGAGAGTTATTATGCCATAAATTCACTTTCATGTCCCTCACTTTTCACCATGACATACTTTCATCCACAACTCATCATATGGATTTGTGTTGATTACCCAACAGGCATTTTTGAAGCAACAAGTCTTCAAAAGTGGACACGTTCATAAAAAATATTTATATATACAGCATACATGTATATGTATATATTTTATATTTCACCCATCCAAATCCACTTTGTTATACATTGATTGACGAAGCAATTCAGTCAATGTTTTTAGGCTATTGATAAATACAGGGGCTGTGCAAGGCTCTGAAGTCTTGTGCCTCGCAGTGTTTCAAAGTTTAGCTTTCAAATTTAATCCCCAATGTTCGGCTCCTGCCAGTCCAGTACGTTTCTAATGGAAAATTCCACAATGGCATTTTCTTTTCATGTTGTTAACTTGTGATTCATTTATACAGATCATTCAATATACAGAACCAAACTATTACTGAAGGCGTGGATTTATTTTAGATTTAAGTAGTTTAGGCAGTGGATAAACAGTAGATAAACTAGGCAGTAGATAAACTAGATAACAAAGCTCTTACAAAACTCTCAATTAGTGAAACGTACCCTTCATTTGAAATTAAATTATGACAGGCCATGAGCTTGACACAAGGCCGAACTGAAAATATCACGTGATTATCAAGAGCGGATAAAACAACAAAGACCTTTCTAATGACTTCCGTGATATTTACAGCTTTGCTGTGAACAGGTAGAAAACATTGGTCCCCAATGTCTCATATGGGTATATTTAACCTTGACATAGTATCGTTAATGCTAAATAGTTACTTCATTTCAAGATGACAGCGTATCTCTCCTGCTCTTAACGTTTAAATAATCAAGCAGAAGGCCGACAATATATACCACAGACTGGAGGACAAAGGTAGACAGCTTAAGTTACACATTTAAAGGACTTTGATCTCCATAAAGTTTTCGTGCATTCAAAACACAGTTATTATTCTAGTTATTATTGCATATTGGGGGATCATGCCCAACACTACTTCCATCACTACTACACAACACCATGCATTCCATCTATCCTACGGAGATGGAATCCTGCAACATCCAAACTCTCATCTCTAATCACTCCCTCTCTCACTCCCTCCTCCAACCAACGTTCCCTGTCCTCCATCCCTCCACCAATCACATCCTTCTCATCCTCATGATGTCAATCACCCACCGTTGCCATGCCGATGCCATCCCATCAAAAGAGCTCACATCATACTGTGACGACCCCGTGTGTTTATATCCTGGTAAAAACAACAACAAACCAACCAATGCTAACTTGTTGAGTGTGCTGCTGACTTGGGCTGTGATTAATTAATGATTTGCTATGTGTGTGGTGTGTGGTGTGTTTATTTGTGGGCACTAACATCTGCCAATTAGACTTTTTTTTGGAGTCCAAAGTTTCTCCTAATCTCTTCCTTCTGGACCACAACAAAATAGGGGTCAGCACAGCTAACACGTCACGGTCAAATGAATATGAACATTGCAGAACACAAAACGAAACAAGAATATGAAATACAAAAATGATGTCATCCTGACTACACTGACACTGACTGTAGGCGTTTATACAACTGTTTGTTGTGAAAAATACACAAAAACGCTATTAGTTTGGAGAATATAGATGTGTCAGAGCAAGGAAATGTGCCCCAACCATCTTTGGAAAGAGATTTCCATACAATTTTGGATATTTGCAAAGGGAATGAATAATTGAATAAATGAAAACAGCATTTTGTCATCACCACCAGCGAAAACTGCCACATTGCATCGCATATTCTCCCACAATGCTATTTGGCCACAGCAGCGTACGTGACAGAAAGTAAATGATGACATTTGGAAACGGAGCAAGGAAGATTAGAAACCCTCCCTGGTGTTTAGGGAAATGGCTGGGTGGGGCTTTAGCATTATAGTGGCAGGGTGATCCATGCACACTTGAAAGGGAGAAGGAGAGAGATACAAGAGATAGATGGTCAGAGAATCCGAGTGCGTGGCTCGAGAAGAAAATGCATCATTTTAGGTTTATTTCAATCCAATAGACTTGTAAAGGCAATGATACGAAATTCAGAGAGTTGTTACTTCTGTAATAGGGACATGGTGTTACAGTAAAACTTGATATTGGAAACAAACGCAGTAGTGTGATTAAATAATTGTAGATTTGATTATTTGATTAGGTTTTTGCAGAAGTGACACCATCTGTGTGTGTGTGCATGTGTGTTTGTTTGTATGTTTGTGTGTCTGTCTGCGTGTGTGTGTGTGTGTGTGTGTGTGTGTGTGTGTGTGTGTGTGTGTGTGTGTGTGTGTGTGTGTGTGTGTGTGTGTGTGTGTGTGTGTGTGTGTGTGTGTGCGTGTGCGTGCCTGCGTACATGGGTGTTTATGCCAATGTAGGGTTTAAATGAGGGCGAGGGAAAACATATCTTTATATTATTGGTGAAAATGCTCCGCTTGTCAGTGTTGACAGGTTAACATTTTTGCAAACACGTTGGCGTTGTAGAAGTGAAAATCCATATTTTTCACACAAACAGTGTGACAGGTAAAAAGTCCATCTGAATGCATTTTTAGTGAGATACAACAAGCGAATGCTAAGGTGTGGACACACTGCGGAATGGCTGACGATTTAAATTCAACAATCATGAGAACCAAGCACACGGAATTCTGTCAGTAAACACAAGTATGAAACAAAGACGATTTTGTACCTCAGTTTGTGTTATCAAACGATGGGTTACCCTGCCTGAGTCAGATACATTTCCTAGCCCACCTGGTTTTCTTTTGTCCCCGGCTTGAATTATGGAGGGATTCAACCCAGGGGTTAGGCGATCAACAGAGATAAGCAGGGGTTGAGGCCGCAGAGAGTTTGAGAGAGAGCAGAGCAAAATGAAGGAAAGACGGGAGGCTAAAGGTGGAATAAATAGCCGGGCTTGAAAGAGTGTGAGAATGAGGAGTGAGGCGGGAAAAGGTTACGTGGAGGAATACAATTCCCACAATGAAAGTGTTGACATCAGTGGAATATACATTCAGAGTCTGTGTGTGAGAGACAGATAGTAACAAGGAGGAGGGGGAGAAAGAGGGGAAGAGAGAGAGACAGAGGGTGAGAGAGACACAAACAAAGAGCGAGAGCGGTAGAGAGACATCACAGTGAGAGAGAGAGAGAGAGAGAGTAGACACACAAACAGTGAAAGAGGAGAGAGAGAGAGAGAGAGAGAGAGAGAGAGAGAGAGAGAGAGAGAGAGAGAGAGAGAGAGAGAGAGAGAGAGAGAGAGAGAGAGAGAGAGAGAGAGAGAGAGAGAGAGAGAGAGAGAGAATGAGAGAGGGGGGAGGGAAACTGAGAGAGACACAAACACTGAGTGAGAGGAGAGAGAGAGAGAGAGAGAGAGAGAGAGAGAGAGAGAGAGAGAGAGAGAGAGAGAGAGAGAGAGAGAGAGAGAGAGAGAGAGAGAGAGAGAGAGAGAGAGAGACAATCAAAGAGAGAGCGAGAGCAACAAGAGAGGGAAAATGATTCTGCTACTATTCTATTCTTGGTATTGGTGACACCATCTGGAGTGCCAATCACATAAATGTCAGTGCATTAATCAGCTGTTTGTGAGGGGGATGTATTATGGAAGTCCTTCACACCCTGGGCTACTGATAGACAGACACTGTCTCCGAGCTCCCCTCTCTCTCCCTCCCTCTCTCTCTCTCTCTACACCTGGGAGACCAAACGGGAATATGCAAATGTGTGAGAATGAAAGGAGATATGGAGCGAAATCACTTCCATCCAATTCTCAAAGCACCAGAAAAAAAAACAGAACGAGGTTAGCTCTGGTTGATCAGCAGAGAGGTACTAGAAGGTTTTACGTTTCGCTCTGTGGACATCTCCTTCATGTCCCAGAGAAATAATTGAGCTAAAATTGATGTCACATTTGCAGAGCTTTAAGTGGGTGACATCGCAATCAGCACTGGATGGGGTTGCACACATCACTGCAAATATTTGTGTGTGGGAGTGTGCGTCGGGGTGCGTCGTTGGTGTGTATGTATATATATGTAAATTACAGCTAATATTCGACTAATCTACAAATACCGATGGTGTTTCATCCCGGATGGGTTTTTGCCTGGAGCCTGGTTTTGGCCTGAGGTTTCTCTAATACGGCATTGCCTGCTTCATCGTCTGGAGTTAAGATACTAACTCTAAGGATCTGTTAAAGGTGTCATATTATACCACCAGGTGTGAGTGTGATTAGCCATTACATGCCGTTTTGAAAATCGGCCTCTTCTCACATAACAAGTGGGCATGTGTGCTGGATAGATCAGTCTACAAGCCTACCCAGTCGACTGTAGCAAATGTTGCTTATCTATCCTTGATACATCTAGGTGGACATGGCCACTTGTGATATCAGAAGAGGCAGATTTTCAAAACGGCTTGTAACGGCTAATCACACTCACACCTGGTGGGATAATATGTCACCTTTAACCTTTTTACTGTTTTTCATGTGATTTGGCATTTTGTACTGCATTTCATTTACCCAGCGATTCTGCAGCTCTTTCTCTCCCACACTGGGTTTCCCTCTGCATGTGTGTTTCTTCTTACTGTTGTTTCCTCTCTCCACTTCCCCGTTAATTGGGTTTTTCAACTTAGACTTCTGCGCAGTGTTTATCTTTCCGTTTGTACTCTTCCTAATCCCTCCATCAATGCTGTTGCTCAAAAGCTGTTGTGATGTTGAGTCCTCTCTCTCTCTCTCTCTCCCACTCTCTCTCTCTCTCTCTCTCTCTCTCTCTCTCTCTCTCTCTCTCTCTCTCTCTCTCAGGTCTGTCCCCTGCGCCCTCCGTGGTCAGAAAGGCTTTGAAGACAAGAGGCAAGCGGACGAATATACAAACTACACAACTCAAACAAATGGGTTTGATCTCTCGACACTTATACTGCAGTGGTTTCATTTGGTTTTCTGTGTCTTGAACATTTCTTTTTCCAATTGTTTCTTTCAATAGTTTTATTCCGAAACAAGAATTATGTGATGCCCAACCCCCACCTGCTCTTGAGAGACATGCTTCAAAATACACACAAACACACACACTCACACACACACACACACACACACACACACACACACACACACACACACACACACACACACACACACACACACACATAAACACAGGCACACACACACATAAACACAGGCACACACGCACACACACACAGGGATACACACACGCACACATACACTAAGACCTTTGCTCCCTCTTCCTGTTCGTGGTCTCAGGTGCCATTCGTGCCGGAAAGTCAATGGCTGCCAGAGCTGCTGCTGAAGTTGTCGCTGAGGAGGAGACCAGTTGGTTGGGGCTCGCGTTCTCGTTCGCAGCCAACCTAGTGGCCCCTGAGGAGGAGGAAGGTATTCACCAGCTAACCGAATCCATCACACGTAAGAGCAGCCCCGCCCATCCAGTACCAGGGATTGTAGGGCTTGTACATCAGAATGCATCATGGGGATTTTTTTTTTGGTGGGAGACCTACTCATGACTCAACACAACTCATTTTGAGAGGACTCAAGAGAGTTGTCGTAGTCGTGTAGTATTGTAAAATTGTAATTAAAAGTAAATGTTCCTTAATGAAAACGTTGTTTTTGCCACGTCTCCAATGAGAAACACAGTGGCAGTTTTTAAACCCAACAATTTCTTTAATGATTTCACAATTAATGACACAATTACCAGAAAAACATTAGTACCTACATAATAACTAACATTCAAATGCTCCCCTCCATCCAAAATGGAGGCGGTCATTACAAGTAGACATTGCGATGTACAAGCCCTATAAGCATTTAACTGTAATATGGTGTTGCTGAAAATAATTGAACATGAGTTGTTCATCCACCTCCTCAAGTCCAATCGATCCCAATGGTTAAAAAATAATAAGCTCATTCAAATTCAATGTTTCGTGAACATCATGCTTATCAGGCTGATGAAGATGTTGATGATGAGGCTTACGATGGTGATGAAGAAGATGAGAAGGTTGATTATGAGGGTGATTATGAGGATTGATGAGGACGACACTATCGATCAAGATATAAGATCAAGTTCCGTTATTATTACTCTGTCTGCCAGTATAATGGAGGGAAAACTATTTAATATTTGTGAACCCCTTCTTACCTTCCGAAGAATCCCAGTCCTGAGCTAACTAGCAAAAGAGCGGACCACGCATCGTCATATAGTGAACAAGGTGCTGCTATTCAATGCCTCAGATAATACAGCATGTAGATTGAAAACAGAACCACCAACATGATTCATTCCTGTATCCTCCAATAACGATCAAAGCTGGTAACACGGTCCAAGGACATGTGTGCGCAACATTGTCTCCCAGTTAAAGGTTCCACTGAGAGGTCTCAGGGACGCGATGTCAAAACAAAGCCTTGAGAAGCAACATTTTGACATTGTCTGTCTTCTGTAGCTTTCCACTCCGAGGAGTTCTGAAGGTGGGAGGAACGCAGTCGGCAGAGAGAATAAAAGAGTGCGCAGAGTCGGGAGAGGCGAAAGACGAGGTGGAGGAAGATGAAAGAGGCGAAGACAACAGTATGTTTGATTTGTAAACAATGAAACAGGCGGGAAAAGGTGGCACACGTCAGCGTGGTTTCAAATGATGCAATCGTTCCTGTTTCACGCTCGTGAAAAATAAAACAAAAACCCGAAAATGTCCCTTCTCATTTCTTCTCATTATTATCTGTTTCCCAGCATTGCCTTTAATCTCTCTAAACCTTTAGCCAAATCTTCCCTGCATGGTGTAATGCATTCCGTAGCGGGCTGCAGTGTAACTGAAGTGTGGCTGGCTTTAATGATGGGGTTCATCTCAACAAGCTTTTCAAACACCTCAGATCATCCCGACGACCGGGAAATGGGAGCATTTGTATCGCTGGAACCAAACAGTGAATAAAATGGCAAGCACATATTCCGGAGGAGCCATTAAGAAGTCAGACTCCTAGGAACTCTTGTTTTTAATGAAATAATCACAGACTGATGGATATTAACCTGTAGCCCGGTAGGCTAATGAACGCTAATGGTGTTCTAATGAATATATTTGCCATACATTGAACATCTTTGTCAAGATAATATCATCGATATCATCACATCTCTGTCATAATAGTGCTGAAACAATATTGTATCTAACACCGCTATAAGCTATTAATATTCTCCTATGTAACACAGTCTGGGATAGTTGGCAGTCCTTTTAAACAACGCATTGTCTAATTGGCGTTTGGAAAGCTGTTAGCTGATATATTACTAAATGAAATAACTTCTTCAGTTTTTATATCACTGCTCCCATTAGTGAATTAGTCGATTATAAAAATTGACCTAAACGGGAATAATTTATCCTGTGAATTTGCAAGAATTATGCTGATGAATTATTACAAATTGTAATAATTGAATTAAGTATTTTATGAAGCCAATGAGCCAAGTTAATGGATTGTTGTTATTGCCTGGTAAATTCAAAGGAGTTCTTTTTTTTTAATTTTTGTTGCTCCTTTTGGTGAAAAACTTATATTTTTGTGAAAAAGCTGAACATCAAGCAGCATATTTAAAATAGAAGCCCGGAATGCTCCTATTTCAGCCCTGTCGCCTTAATCTTTCACAGTACCAATACCTGAGAAAGATGCTGACAAAAATATTGAAGTGTGTCCTTAATAGAATGATACATGAAGACCAATACACAAACACACACACATACACACACACTCACACACACACACACACACAATCATCACACCTGCTGCTAGATTCCCAGCGATACACCATGAATAATGAATTTTCGTTTTCCCCGGCTTTCGGCAAAAGCTTTTAGACATAATTTGTTGCTTTAATTTATTTACACAACCTGGCAACCGTGGCCCTCAGGCGAACGGCTTAAAGATAACCGATCTTTGCAGGGCTGCAGGGGATACTGACGAAGGGGCACCAGGATTTATGGAGAAATATCGACGAGGGGGCCATGAGTACTAACGTGCATATGAGCCAAGCAAAAAATGACATTGGATGCATGTTAACACAGTCATAAAATACACACATACCGCATTAATTATCCTGGTGGTGCATTTCATAATTACACACAGTGTGTATATGTCAGTGTCATAATAATGATCTTAATCATCAATCTTCATAATAATAATCAAAGTACTCATAATACTTTGGATTTAAGCCGCTGCTCGAGGTACACAAAGACACTTGACATAAACGTCGGACAAACATATACCAAATAAATATAGATCTATAGTTCATAAGAAGGAGCATGTGACTCTGCATCTATATCATAGATATAGAGTGATGTGGAGACGTGTGCGGGAAGAAGACATGTTGGAGTGTTTAATATTGATTTACTTTGCATTGGGTGGGGCTCGGGGGGACGGGGGGGACGGGGGGGGGACGGGGGGGGGGGACTCCACATAGAGCAACTAATGTGGCAAACCACTGAGGAGTGGCTGTGAATGGGGTTATTGGAACATACTTAGGCAGAAGGAGCCATCAGAGGCTGTGCATGAGGAGTTAAGAGTACCTGGTTTCTGTTTCAACGCGTTTCTCTGTCTGCGTATATACCGAAGACGACGAATCCAGACCGATAAAAGGCTGACTGAGCGATCTAAACCCATTAGCTCACGCGGGCAAACCCTTGCAGACAACTAAACGGCGATATTAATAAAAAACGATAGTAATATACGCTACTGAATAAAGTGGTTGAAATTTGTTTTTTGTTTTATGACTACCAATTGAGTACGCTCACTTCACTTTGCCGTTTCCATACCTCTAAAGAAACCATTTCTTATCTTAAAAGTGCATCTGCTGATGAGAAATAATTGACTTGGAAAGATGGGCTATATCGCAGCTTAGCCCGCTAGGACATAATGCTATTACACGGCAACACATCAGCGGCTTCGAGCAAGACGTATGATTCTCTCAGAGCGGTGACCTTGTCTCCCGATCTGATATACATATATTATTTAGATCTCATCAATGTTTTACATGCCGCTGTTGATTGCTATCTCCCTGTTGCTTCCTCCACTCTCTGTCTGTCTTCTCTTCTCCCCTCCTCCCTGTCTTCCCTCCCTCTTCCCTCACGTGCTATTTACTCCATCTTTCAGCCATGCCATTGTTTCGTTCTGTTTGTTTCTTCTTTGTCATGAAAAAGTTTGTATTTTGAGTCTCAGAGTTTGTGGTACAGCCCTGATTGGGATGAATGCACACCTTGCACGTACTCTGCCATTGATTCGAACAATAACCCTATAGTTGTTTTAATCGACACCACAAAGAGGAATGAGAAGTGGGAGTCAGACTCCCAGAGTTAATTATTAATCCAAATATAAACCAAAATGTAGCAGTACCCCACTGCCATACTCCCCCTAGGTGGCTTCCTGGTCTCCTCTGACACCAAGAAACAGATTGATGATAGTTAGCATAACCCTTACCGTAACCGGACTTGGTCACCCCATCTGCCTCTAAAGTGAGCACCATTCACCAGCCCCAGAGTCAAATCAGTCTGACTTGACTGAGGCCAGGTGGGGCTGCTTTAACCCGCCATCAACCCCACACACTCCACACACAACACAAGTATTTGGGCCCTATTAAAGGAAAAAGCCTGCTTTTAGCATTAGCCTCCACTGCGGTATCTGTGATGCATGTCGTGCATGTTGAAGTCAAACCACGGTTGTCCTTTGAGAAGAGGTCACTATAATAAGATGATTTAAACACTGCATTTGAAGGCCGTGTGGGAGAATAGAAGAGAAAAAAAGAACACATAAAAGTAGCCGGCCGTTCTTCAGCCCAGTTAGTGTGACACGAGAAGGCTTAGGCCTGTGACTGCCATGCCTTCGCGGCTATGCGTTCGGAGCAGTGTGGCCGGCCCCGACTTGAATGATAAAACGGGAAGCGGCGAGGTCAAAACCAGAAACAACGGCTCGTCTGTCTGCCGCGTGGAACTGCTGGAAGGGCAAAGAAGTCGGGAGAAAAGTTTGTGTGTACAGCACAACACGCGTGCACGCACACACACACACACACACAAGCAGACACAAGCAGACACGCATATGCAAACACACACAAACACACACTTGCACACACACACACACAGACACATAAACACACACACATGCACACGCACTCACACTTTGACGACGATGTCACCCTAACGTTTCTATTGTTCCGTGAAGCAGCCACGGCAGACCTCGCTGTCTGTGGAGTGAACTTCCTGGCGTCAGGTGCTTAAGGCTTTCGGGGTTGCCAGGTTTTGGGGTCTCTGCCCACAACCCCCACGCTGGGAGCTGGAGGCAGCAGCAGCTGCTGAGGGGTCATCGAGGTCTGTCTGGTGGAGCATGTGGTCCGGGTTGCCAAGTTGGGAGAGGGTTGGGTCAGCCCCCGCGATTTTAAAAGGAACGAGAAAAGTGAGCATTTGCGTGTGTGTGTGTGTATGTATACGTGTGTGTGTGTGTGTGTGTGTGTGTGTGTGTGTGTATGCATGCATGCCTTTTAGTATATGTGTCAGTTTGTGTGTGAGTGCATGTGTGTATGTGTGAGTGTTTGTGTGTGTGTGTATGAATGCCTTTTAGTATGTGTGTCTGTCTGTTTGTGTGTGTGTGTGTGTGTGTGTGTGTGTGTGTGTGTGTGTGTGTGTGTGTGTGTGTGTGTGTGTGTGTGTGTGTGTGTGTGTGTGTGTGTGTGTGTGTGTGTGTGTGTGTGTGTGTGTGTTTGTGCGTGCGTGCGTGCGTGCGTGCGTGCGTGTGTGTGTGTGTGTGTTTGCATGCATGTGTGTCTTATTCTACTGCATTGTGTCTTCACTTGACCCTGATCCACACACTGTATATTTTACATCAACAGATTAAGTTCAATGTCATGATTTTCTTTGTTGAACCAATCACATTGCATTTCAACCAGAAGAGGGGCAAAGGCCCATGTATCTTCATACAACACAGGACCAGATACCAGGCATAGAAAGAGTTAGAGATTTATGTGTTCTTGAATGAGATTGAAGTTCATACAGATTTTCCCAACATTTGTCTTCTTTGGCAGCTTGCATATGAGTAATAAAAAAGATGTCAAGACAAATATTGTGAGGGCAGAAACTGAGAACAAATTGATCCACATCCCTCGCTCTGTGTTGATCTATTGCCTCCTCAATCACCTCTACGAGAAAATCTGTTACATTTTGAATATATTTGGAAGATGCCAAACTTTTATTGCCGTACTGAGTCAACTTTATTTATGAACCCCACCTAAACACAGTCAAGAATAGAGGTTGGGCAGTATTTTCTTGATACAAGTATTAATGATGCAGATAACAATAATTAATAATATCATTAGCGTTATTATTATAATTATAATTATGATTTGTGTTATTATATGAACAATTTGATCCATACAGTATTGATGGAACTGGTTCATATTCAGTCTAAAAAGTCCAAAAAACACCTACTTTAGACTACCAAGTAATATTTCCCAAAATAAACACAGACATAAACATAAAATGTGATTATTTCATGAAAACCAATCATCTTTCTTCCTCCATTCAATATAGTTCCTCGAGACGGCAAACTGTTGACCACCATCACAGGCAAGCATACAGGTTAATCTAACCACCTTGATTAGCCCGACTTTACTTTGAACCAATCAAAATCAAGGAGCAGGACCATCCGTTTTATAAAACACAATATATAAAACCAATATGCTCTTGCACATGGCAATGATACAAGCCAACGGCCGAAAGAAACTGAGTGAGAACAACAGCACCGAACAAGACTCCCCAACACATTGGACCAGGACGTCTGGAGGACAGCAGAGCGGACGGCGTCACCCACTCATGTAAAGACATGCTTGCGTCGTTTGCCCGCATTACACATTCAGTTTGAACAGTATTTCATTCCACTCAGCGTTTCCACCGAAAAATAAACCATGTGTAAATACGATATCAGCCTTTTCCAGCCCAAATCCATGCTGCTCATAAGCCTTTCCAGAAGTGCGTGTCAGAGAGGCCCTGCTTTAAGCTCCTTCACCAACACAGAGGACTTGAAGTTACGCTGCTGGTGCCTGCGGCCCGGCTGCATTCTTTCATTCATTGTTAATACATTTTCAAGAAATAAAAGAGATGAAATTGGTCGTATTATTAAATTCCTTTTCTCTTTTTTTCATACAAATATGCATATTGCCTCCCCCACTCTTTATTTGTGAATGTTAGATATGCTGTCGCGTCGTGCCAACCTGTGGATGCCATGGTTTGTCAGCCCCACAGAAAAACGTAATCTGTTTCTCCATGCTTCTGGTGCGATCAAAGGGATCCCTTTTCCCCCCTGACTGTCAAACGCAGAAGTACAGACACAACAACAACCGATGCAAAGGTAATAATGATAAAGGGTGCAAATGAGTGCCTGTATTGATATCAGTTAATGATGCTGATGTGTGGCACATTGATTGTGTGACTGCTTCGCATTTTTTTGCATATGTGTCAGACACACACAAAGAACTTTGTGACACGCACAAATGAGCAGGCACACTCCACAAAGACACTGACATAATCTACATACTCAGAGGATAACCAACACGGGCCTAAACTAATTGACAGGGATTAGCTGCATTCTTACAGCCATTTGAGTATCACCTCAGCCCACCTCAGCATCACCTCAGCCCACCTCAGCCCACAAGAAAGCAGGTGCTTTCTTGTGCCTGACTCAAGGATGACGACTGGTAGGCAGTGGACATTGGGAATCAAACCCAGTAACTTTGGGCTGGGAGTTAAACACCCTGTCACACTTTGCAACCCTACCCTACATTTTCACCCATCTGGTGCAGCTGTCTCATGAAACACTTACACACACACACACACACACACGCGCGCGCGCGCGCACACGCACGCACACACACACACACACACGCACACACACACACACACACACACACACACACACACACACACACACACACACACACACACACACACACAGAAAGTTAGTTCTAGTTATTTTTCTTACACACACAAACATGCTCAAAAAGCACAAATCAATGCACAGAGAAGCTTCACAGCGGAAGCCGTCAGCGAGAGCAGAAATGGGAGCGATAGAAAAGATCTTCAGGAATCTCTGGGGCATTAAAGAACAAGTTTCTCCTTTCTGAAGCTCAGTAGGCTGCATTTGAACTGATAAAGAAAGACCAAGCAAACTTCCACTGATGTTGATATTTTTGCGTTTCAATAAAAAATGTTGCTCTCTAGATGCTATTCTATGGGCGCATGATTGCCAAGTACTCAACCAGTACAATTTCATACATTTTCCAAAGGGTATTACACAATTTACAATTGCTTCTTCATTGCAAGGGGCATTGCATTTTATCTAATATCGCTGAAAAATACTAGAAAAACAAGATGGGTCTTTTTAAGGCTTCCATGGGTTCATTTTGACCCAGATATCACATCATTTATTTTCATCTTTTCCTCGTTTAGGGAGCGACTCGTCCCTTGTCGGGACGTTGGTCCGGGTGTAAATCTTTCAGTCTGTTTGTTCAGACCTCTAGTCACACCCGGAGGGGGGGGGGGGTCTTCGGCCCCTTCACGTCCCTCATGCCTTAGTTAAGGTCCAACTGCAGGGCGCCACGCCTCCCTGTCTCACTGCCCAAGCACTTTGTCAACAGAAGGAGCCAGAGCAGAAGCTTCCCATTCCCCTGCTGTCACCTACTTCCTGTTCTGCTTGTAGCATGTACTCACAAACTCAGGGAATAGAGCTCACACCAGCCAGCACACCTCTTTTGCCGTCACGACTTCAAACAAAGCACTGGGCCTTTGGGCAATTGGCAGTTCCTACAGACTAGTTTGCTCTGTCAAGTCATCGTTGTTGATTTTCTCTCTCTCTCTCTCTCTCTCTCTCTCTCTCTCTCTCTCTCTCTCTCTCTCTCCCTCTCTCTCTCTCTCTCCCTCTCTCTCCCTCTCTCTCCCTCTCTCCCTCTCTCTCCCTCTCTCTCTCTTTCCCTCTCTCTCCCCCCTATGGAAGGACGAATTGTCACTGTTTTTGTGACAGTAGGTACTCTTTGAGTTCATCATCTATTGAAACAACCTACAGTCCTCCCCTGCCATCCATCACAATCAATTGACTTTCCCAGTGGTGAAGACGCCAGGTTCAGTCAGTGGAAGAACAGAGAGATTATTACTTGTTACCCGTGGAAATGTACAGTGACTTCAGTGATTAAGGAGCAGGTTGAGAAATCTTTCTCACTATGGCTGATTAATGTTTACATTTAAGACTTTGGGGAACGAATCGTGACCTTTTAGCTGGGATTTGAACACATAACCCACAAAACTATCCTCCCCATAGTTAATTTAATGATAAAAAGGTTTAAAGGTCTTGTAAGAGCTATTATTTTATTCTGATTTGTAAAGAATAAAAAAATAAAAGGCATAGCCATTTGACCGCTATTAGTAAATGAAGTGCGCTGTGAGAATACATGTTTCGAGACGACTGGGCCTGCCCTTGTGCGAGACAATTTAGATTTTGGACTGCTCCCGGCACATTTCTGACCAATCAGGTCACCTGAAATGCAAAACCACCTGTCTATCCCTAATCTCACCGGGATAACAAAAAAAAACGTTACTTTCTGTTTACATTTTCATTGACATTTACATTTAGGGAATATAGCAGACGCTATGTCAATCACATGATGGTCGCTATGAAAGCGTGAAAGGGCAGATACCTGCGTGTGCTGCACCCGGAGGGGGCTTTTCACACGAAGAGGATGCAGGCTGAGAAATGCTGTGCACTGCATAACCGAGAGTGTGAATTACTCACTTGGTACATTGTCTTTGTAAATGCATTATCAAAACAAAAAGAAGCGATTCCGAGACCGAGAAAATGAATGTAGGACGTCGCCTCACAGAGGGTCCTCCTTGTGTTTGATATTGGCACTGCGGAGCTGAAGGGGGGCCTTGGAAAAGGAAGGAGGATAAAAGGCCACATAAATCCTGTGTTTGAGAGAAAAAGCTCTTAAAAACGACTGTGGCTTAACATCTCCTTTTGTTTCGTTCTTTTGTTGTTTGTAAGCCGTACAGCCGTTTGAACAAGTACTGACTTGAAATCACAAATTGGAAGGTAAACGTTGTGGCATTTCTATTCATCCTTATTCAATTAATTATTCCAACCCCACCTGTAGCCATACTCTCTATTCTGATACATATAACCCTGATACAGATAACTATATCTTTCAATAAAACAAACTAATACAATTAAACATATGCATGTGAACCTGTCTACCTCATCACTTATATCCTAAAAATACACATATGCAACTATATGCTTTTCTAACTGAAAAATAATTACTAATCATCACATCATCCTTAACTATACTCTACTCTACACCATATGAAGTTAGCTGAGTGAACTGCTGTTTCTTTTACACTTACAATCACTGCAACCTTAATAACATTATAGGACTACCTGCGGGAATGAGTTACATTCTGAGTCACATGTTTTAATTTTCTCTGATGTCCCAGATTTTCACCAGGCATTGCGAGAAAGTGCCAGATTCCGTTTAACAAAAAACGTGTCACATTAATTCTGAGAAATGAAAGCAATCTCGTTTTCTAATAAACCTGTCATATTTGCATCCGGTGAATGAGACTCACCATCGCTTTTGTTCCTGTTGCGACCTTTGGATTTAGGAATACGTAATAACACAGGGCTTTGGCTGTGTCCAACTGGCAAATGCATAGACTTGTTTTTCAATTTGTTTGATTTTTTGTGTCTGTTTGTGTGTTTGATTGTGTTTTGTGTTTCTGTGTGTGTGTGTGTGTGTGTGTGTGTGTGTGTGTGTGTGTGTGTGTGTGTGTGTGTGTGTGTGTGTGTGTGTGTGTGTGTGTGTGTGTGTGTGTGTGTGTATTATTGAGTGTAAGTGTGTGTGTGTTTGTGTACGTGTGAGAATAACATCTATCAGTGTGTCTAAATAGGCCTGCGTTACGTATCGATAGAAACCAGGAGCCACATAACATTGAATGCTGTGTACAAGCCAGCCAATGCAGATTGTAACTTATTAAATTCCAAAGCAGCATATCATCATCCTAGTACCCGTTTTGGATTGATACATTTCACATTCAAATCCGCCAAATGTCAGCATGTGCTTCAGGACATTTGTACAGGCAGGAACACCATGAGACTTCACATTGGAAAAGGTTTCTTCGTCAATTTATTTTTGAGAATGCGAAGGCTGAGGTTTTATAAACGAACCACATACTAAGACCCCAACGAAAAAGAGAGTAGGGAGATCATACATACACTGTAGATTATCACAATTAATATATGAATGTATTATTAAAGCTAACTTGTATAGAAATAGACAATGAGGTGTCACAATGGCCTTGTACCTCGGAGTGCATCAGTGGATTTCAGATGAATGCTTAATGTGTTACACGTTCACCCAAGAATCGCCTGAGTTTTGTGTCCACAGCCTCCCCATCAATGTAGAACACCTGCATAGAAGTATGGGTCGGCTTAGCTCAGGAGGTAGAGCAGTTGTCTTGTAATAGTTCGATCCGAGTGTTTATGTGTCTCAGCCATCGGTGTGTCAATGTGTGTTTTAACCGATGTAAGTCGCTAAAAGCGTCTGCTAAATGCCCTAATTGTAATTGTATGGGCATTCAGTAGCCTATACATAGGCCTACGTCATACAATTGCTCGGCATTTTCCTTCACTGATTTTGTTGATGCGCCTACAAAGACTCATGGCTGGCTACACTTAGATACAAGCCATGTCGCCCAACGAGACCTGCATCTCACGCACGCATACACACGCACACATTTATTGGTTATACAACACTGGCCCCCGGTGGCAGCTTGCGTGACCTACGTCATGAAGATAAACTAAATCCACCTTCATACGTCTTCATGTTATTAATAAAGGTCTACGTCAAGCATTTATTGTAGGCCCAAATTCAGTTGCGAGGTAGAAGCTATAAAAGCGACGCTGAAAAGAACCTAGCATAAAATAAGTAATTAGTAATTATATAGATATATGAATCAGAAAAGTGAATTTAATACTTGACTGCTGCAAGCAGCGCTCCACTATTGGTATTCTTAGGCTTTCATTAGTTCTTTATTATTCTCTGCAAATATCAGATCGCTCGAAAAAAGTATAAGAAAATTAGCCAATCAGACCACGAGATAAAAAAGTAAAAATAAATGAGCCAATCAGATCGCTGGAAATATGATTGGTCGGCCTGCAGCCTGTAGTGTAGGACATCCAAATCCACATCCAACTGCTACGACACTCTTTCCCGTCCACTTGCGAAGCGTGGTTTGAATCCCTGGGCGTGGGAAAGTTTAAATCTCTTCTCGACTACTTCGCTTAAATGAGTACGCTAGCCGCAGAAGAGGACCAAAGGACAAGAAGTATTACGCAGGCAAGTCACACAAATGACTTGTTTGTGAAATGTGTTTTTGATGGGTACTTAACTGCTCATACTGAGCCACGTGATGTCAAGTACCTATTAAAGAATATCCAGGAGATCGTTTAATGTCGCCCCCCGATTCGAGTACAGTAGATATGAGTCGCGCATGCGCGGACACCAATGTTATTGGTCCACCGTACAATTACTTCCGGGTCAAATAAATGTTTTGGTTATTTAACTTATGTTTTCATATCGAAGATAACTCAACGTAATATGTCAAATAGTTGGCTAGATCAGATGTGAATATAATAATAACAAAATACCACCCAAACCATATATTTTCTGAAAGCATAGATCCAACATGGATTTTGACATGTCCCACCCTCATCATTATTAGTATACCTGCATCCTGTGTTCAGATTTCTTTCATGAGTGCATAGTTAAGAACTTAATAACTCATTTACTTTTACGGACATACAATTAAAAAAAAAATTGCAATACAAAATAAACGTATTAATGTGAATATAAGGCTAGATACGTTTTCTCCTGTAGTATCTTGCCATATAATGTATCGGATATTAGTGGATAAAGCCAAATAGATGAAGTTGCCCAAGGGATATCACCAGGCACCCTTCTGAACCTTGAGTAGCTACCCCAAATCTATAAGTTTAGCTAGAAAAAAAGACTTGTGTATGTGACATATTATCTGATGTATCTGTCATTTTGGTCTCAATAAAATTAGGTTAATGTGATTTGTTTGGATTCACAGCATCCATCACACTTTAAGGACAATCCTGACCCTGAACCATTCGGTGTGGGTGGTGTTTACACGTGTCCCTGCTGCAGCTACAGTAGTAAGCTGCAGTTTAATTTCAAAACTCATATGAGCAACCACCTCAAACAGGCAGTGCGGCATGAAGGTATGACAATAATTGTTTGACTTATTTTCTTCAGTTTCAATATGACAGAAATGTAACAATTACAACAACAATTGAACATAAATTGTGCTCCGACTCAAAGACTTTGAATATATGTCTGTGCTTCACAGGTTACTTCATATGCAAGTGTAATCGCCAGTGCAGAACAGCTGCACACTTTCACTGCCTGTACTGCGGTCACACAATCTTACGGAAAGAACAGTGTCAACTACATCTATCCCAATGCAACATCCATACAAGCAGAGCACTTCCGTCACCTACTGCTTCTCCCGTTCCTCCCCTTTCTGGAAGTAATGCTGGTAAGATAATATAAATATTCTTAATATTCCACGCCCTAATTTGAGTAGAACCACTTGACATAGGAATGCCGTTCAAATGTTAAACGACTACACACAATCGTCCTAAGACCTAAGGGGCATAGACCAGGCTGGCTCTGTCACCATCTCTCTCTCTCTCTCTCTCTCTCTCTCTCTCTCTCTCTCTCTCTCTCTCTCTCTCTCTCTCTCTCTCTCTCTCTCTCTCTCTCTCTCTCTCTCTCTCTCTCTCTCTCTCTCTCTCTCTCTCTCTCTCTCTCTCTCTCATAAAATCTAATCTCTTAGCCATCCAATAAACTTCACACTAACCATTATAACACTAATATCATGTCATTCTTAGCACCTGTGCTTGGCTTATTATTTCTGAACTCATTTGGCTACTGTGAAAATGGCAAAGAAACTTCGACTCTAAATTGACTTTGATTGACACATTTTCTTCTGGCTTTGCAAGACCTCTCTGCAATTGCAAGTAGTAGTAGTGGTACTATTATTAGCAGTAGCACAGTGTACATACTTCCATAGGTTATACAAAACTTCCGAGGATAAATGTATCTACTGACACCCCTTTTTGGATATTTTTTAGAAATAGGATCTCCATAAATGTTGACGGCACTAAACAATCCTGAAGAACAACAACTATGATAACATGTCCCACTTCTTCCAAAGGTACACAGCAACAAATTAAAGCGGGGTCTCCTTCATCATCACCAACACCAGCAGCAACCTCCCTCCTCTCTCTTCCTCCTAAATGCCCCGAGCGGCCACCACCTCAGAGCCAGAGACCCACAGTGAAATGTCGTCACTGTGGGTTAACCCTGAGAAGGCGCAACTTGAGGTTGCACCTGCGAAGAAAACATAAAACGGTAAGGGAGGCCATCACAGCAGCCCATCAGCCCAGAGCGCAATGTTTGACCAACAACGGTGTGTTTGCTGTGGCAAAGTCCTTCACTGCCCTCACCTGCTTCCCCTTTCATGTTAAGAATAAAACCTGGGGTCAACACTTGCGAGGTGGACATTTGCAGAGTGGGCACACCGTTTGCAGGCCCTTGCATACTGCAAAAAAAAGGGTTAGGGTTAAAAAATTAAATAATAATAAAAACATATATATACATATAATTTAACTATATATATTATTTAAAGAATATATATATGTCTTTCTGAATTCAATTGCTACAGCAATAAATGCATACATGCAGCCTACGGGGGTAATTATTGCTTGATAAGACCTTGACCTTGGTTAACACGTGGTCTCTGTTGTTTCACCTTCCCCCACTGTGGGCTGTGTGTTCTGGGATCCCAGGGAGCCAATCACAGCCTTGAACATTTCTTTGGCCAAGAGATTTAGTTCTGTTTCTTGTCTTATGACCTTTTGTGGTTTGTTAGTTGATCACCACGATGTCGACTTCATCCGAGCACCAGACCCACTTGGTTTTAGAAAATTACATCGGAGGAAAGTTTGTCGCTTGTGGGGATTCCATTGACTCCTACGACCCGTCGACCGGCCAGGTGTACTGCAGCGTGCCGGACAGCGGTCAGGATGAGGTGAGTCTGCCACTCTAATAAAACAACACACGTCTTGTTGTTTACCCGTGCAACATTGCATTCATTGCCGACATCGTTACATGTTGAAGGCAACAATGCTTCTGGATTTTTTTCCTTTGTTCATAACTCATGTTTCAAATCTGTAGAATATTTTACACATTATTATCAATAATAATAATTATTATTATTATTATTATTAACACTGATATCAACTTTTGGGTTATCTTATGTTATTCCTAATCATGCCCTAGTTTATTCAAAAGGCACCTTTGCTCTTGGCCTTGAGGTTAATCAGTAAACTCCTGACCATAGGTCAGTGCAGAGCCGGTTATCCAAGCCAGTGGAGAGAAATGGTTGCAATGTTCACAATAAGCCTTCATTTAGTTTTGTATAACAGGTCTAAAACCTACGTATGGAGGTGTAATTACAATCAATGAAACCGCAGCAAAGTAATCAAAATCATTACACTAGTCGCAGCAATCAAGAGATTATTTTTTCTACGAACTGACCTCATGTGTGCTTGGACCTTTATAGAAACTCCAAAGTACTCTAAGTAACCATACACTATGTTGGACATTTTACAACAATACATCTGGACCCTCCAAAAAAACTACAGGTGAATGCAGCAGTGGCAGCGGCCAAAGAGGCCTTCCCTGATTGGTCAAGCCGTAGCCCCGAGCAACGGGCTCAGGTTCTCAACAAGCTGGCTGACCTAATCGAAGCCAACCTGGACGAGTTTGCTCAGGCTGAGTCCAAAGATCAAGGTCTGTGTGTTTCTTGGTGTAGTTAGTCAACAAAATAAAGTCCTACAAAAATCCACCTTTTGAATATTTAAATGACTGATGTTATAATCACTGGCATAGTCGCTGTGATTAAAAAGTACACACCCTTGGTAAGCATGCAATCAGTAATTTGAGGGTCGAATCCGATCTATTTCACAAGCACCGGTGTCTGGTCGGATTCGAGACGGCATTGTTATGCATTCAATCACTGTAATTGCACCTTTTCTTTGAAGATAAAGGCCAGTTCATCCATTCTGCAAAGCCTGGATATTGTTGAAAGTTAACATACATCATGCAACATATTCAAAACGGCATATTTCAACACTAGGCTATTGGTAAACGTGATAAGCCATGTGGTAAATGATAGAGGCCCGCCACCATCGGCGTGTTTTACTGTACTTTCTCCAAGTCTTTCCCCATATTCCGGGGGATGAAACAACATCCCATCCCCTGTGTACCGGTGCAGAAAGCGTGCGGGTGTTTCACTGCGTCCTTCTCTCTGTGGCGCTCCGGTTCCAGGCAAGACGCTGGCGTTCGCCCGCACAGTGGACATCCCCCGGTCGGTCCACAACTTCCGCTTCTTCGCGTCGTCCGTGCTCCACCACACCAACGACTCCACCCAGATGGACCACATGGGCTGCCTCAACTACACCGTCCGGAGCCCTGTGGGAGTGGGTGAGACAGGCCTGGGTGTGGGTGTGGGTGTGGGAGTGGGTGAGACAGGCCTGTGTGTGGGTGTGGGTGTGGGAGTGGGAGTGGGTGAGACAGGCCTGGGTGTGGGTGAGACAGGCCTGTGTGTGGGTGTGGGTGTGTTTGTATGTTAGGTTTGCCTGTGGGCAATTGGCAGTTCCCTACAGACTAGTTTGCTTTGGTCCAGCCCTTCGATCTTCTCTGCATTGATATCTGTCAAGTCATCATTGATGTTTTCTCTCTCTCTCTCTCTCTCTCTCTCTCTCTCTCTCTCTCTCTCTCTCTCTCTCTCTCTCTCTCTCTCTCTCTCTCTCTCTCTCTCTCTCTCTCTCTCTCTCTCTCTCTCTCTCTCTCTCTCTCTCTCTCTCTCTCTCTCATGATTTTTTATACATGTAAATATTGTGTGTGTGTGTATAGCTGGCCTGATCAGCCCATGGAACCTCCCCCTTTACCTGCTCACCTGGAAGATTGCCCCTGCTGTTGCCGCGGGCAACACTGTGGTAGCAAAGCCTAGCGAGATGACCTCCGTCACAGCTTGGATGATGTGCAAGTTAATGCAGGAAGCAGGTAGGGTCACACTGATGCCATGCACGCCGTTATACAAGTAAAGCGGCTGTAGGAAACAATGCAGAGTCATTTATAATAATAAAAGATTGAAAAATATAAACAACCTGAATAAATTCCCCTTCACTCTACGTTTGTCTGCCAATTAGAATAGCTCCATTTCACGTACCTGTGATTTTCAGGCAAAAGGGATTTGTGTACCAATCAAGGAAAGGATCCCCTGATTAGTCAGAAATGAGCTGGGATTGATCTAATAACTAAATTGCCAGAGGCAGGAGCAGTCAGCCAGCACATATTTTTTCACAGAGAGTTTTACTCACTCATAGCTGATGAATGGCCAAGGCAGTTCTATCAAATTACAGCCAAATTAAGGGGGTTGAATCTCACCTACAGCACATTTAATCCATCGTCAAAAATCAATATAAATGTCAGCAAGGGGACCACATCCCACTGTTATTACTTAAAATATAATATCAAACCCTGAGCTGTTTCCTCTCATCCTACCCCGTTGTTTATATTCTTTTGCTCATAGTGTAGGTGTTAAATATATGGAACAATGTTGATATTCTTCATTTGTAGAATGTACGTTTGTATGATAAATGTGTCTCTGATGCTGTGTGCTGCAGGGGTTCCCCCCGGAGTCATCAACATTGTGTTCGGCAGCGGGCCCAAAGCCGGTGACACCCTAGTGGGCCACCCCGACGTCCCATTGGTGTCCTTCACTGGCTCCACGGCAACAGCGCAGCGAATCACGGAGCGGAGCGCCCCGTACTGCAAGAAGCTGTCGTTGGAATTGGGGGGTAAAAACCCAGCACTGATCTTCGCCGACGCAGACCTGGAGCAGTGTGTTGCCACCACGGTTCGCTCCAGCTTCTCCAATCAGGTGAGGGCCGAGACCAAGCTCAGCCAATCGGTGCACTCCCTCCATTCAAATATAGGCCTAGTTGTTGTTGTTTTTACACTGTGTGTAGTAAAACCTAAAGTATAGTGTGTATAAAGCACAAATTAATAATCGGATGTACTCGTTAATTGCATTGTAACTATACATTTTGCCCTAAATTAGCCATTAATCAGGTTTATCTTGCCTGAAATGATATGCTGTTCACCATGACTGCCACAAGAGAGAGCCCATAGCTCATGTTTTGTCACGAGACGACTGCAACTCGTCCTCTTGTAACCTCCACCAATTCCCCAAACCCCCTTCTTTTCCCCTTTCTTTGCTTTCTATCTCCTGTATTTCCTCCCTTCCAGGGGGAGATCTGCCTGTGCACCAGCAGGGTCTATGTGGAGCGGAGTATATACCCGCAGTTCCTGGAGAAATTTGTGGCGGCGGCCAGAAAGTGGAAGACGGGTGCACCGTCGGATCCCGGCAGCAACAACGGCGCCCTCATCAGCAAAGAGCACCTGGAGAAGGTGGTGACACAATATCATCACAGCCAATCAGAGTCCCCCTTCCCCCCCTCCCCCCTCACAGTAGCCAGTGAGCGCACATTGACAGGTGTGATCCATCAGTATTAGGAGAGTCATGAATCACACACCGTGGAGGATTTCAGTGACACCGTTCACGTCATCACACAGCTCTGGGTCAGTTTGCGGAACCATTACCAAAAGCAATTTATAAAGAACACATTGCCATTTAGCCTCAAATGTACTCTACACTGGGGTCTTCTGATGTGATCTCACAATGCAATTAAGAAAAACACCTCTCATGTGCAAGAATGAATTAATTAAAAAAGGACTAACAGGACTTTAAGAAGAAGTTTGGGGGGAAAAGCTAACCTTGTCTTTCAGATTCCTACGTGAGCTTCTCTGTCCAACCGCTTTTTAGGAACATCAGGGCATCTCTTAACACTGTTTCTTTTGTTTATTTCGAGGTTGATTATATGCATCACTTATTCTCAGCCTCGCCTGTGAGACGCTTTGGACAAAAGCGCCTGCTAAATGACTCAATGTAAATTTGACCCGTGTAAAAATGGGGTGTTGAATGAGGCAGGTTGGATTCAGGTCTTAACCTGTGCGATTTTGGCCTTCAGTCTCTCCAAAACAGAGGTTCCCAGCCTTTGACTTTAGGTGTACCACTAAATTTTCATCAAGACCTTTTTCCGGTAAAAAACTGATAAAGACACATGCAGTGGCTGGGCAGAGAAGGTCAACGACCCCTTGATACATAATTATTACTGCAAGACGGCCGTGGCCAGTGGGAAACAGTGGAAAGCAGGAAACATAAAGCACCACAATGGCATGCGTTAAAAAGGAAAACATGATGGAATTAACAAAGCAACACTGTTTTGGAAAAAAAATCAAGCCGTAATACTATATTACGTAGCCCCTGCAGTACCGTCGCGTGCCAATGGTGGCTCTCGAACCACAGGTTGGACAGCCCTGCTCTAAACCAGCCTATGCATTGTTTGGTTACGTCCTGTTGTGACCTGTGTCCCTCTCCCCCCCCCCCCCCCCCAGGTGCGTAGCTTCGTGGCGCTGGCCCGCTCCGAGGGCGCCACCGTGCACTGCGGCGAGGGCGTGGACCGGCTGGAGCTGCCGGCGCAGCACGCCGGCGGCTACTTCCTGCCCGCCACCGTCCTCACGGGCGTGGCCGACAGCTCCAGGGTGATGCAGGAGGAGATCTTCGGACCCGTGGTCTGCGTCAGCCCCTTCGACACGGAGGAGGAGGCGGTCGCCAGGGGCAACAACGTGCGCTTCGGGCTGGGCGCGGTGGTGTGGTCCCGGGACGTGGGCAGGGTGCACCGGGTGGCGGGGAGGATCCAGGCGGGGCTGGTGTGGACCAACTGCTGGCTGATCCGGGACCTGAACCTCCCCTTTGGCGGGATGAAGAGCTCCGGGACGGGCCGGGAGGGTGGGAGAGACTCGTACCACTTCTTCACTGAGGTGAAGACCATCTGCGTCAAACACTGAGAGGGGTCGTGTGTGTGTGTGTGTGTGTGTGTGTGTGTGTGTGTGTGTGTGTGTGTGTGTGTGTGTGTGTGTGTGTGTGTGTGTGTGTGTGTGTGTGTGTGTGTGTGTGTGTGTGTAATTGCCCAGTGAAATGTACTTGTTACTCAACGACAACAAAAAGAAGTGTTACGCTGATCAGCTGACACCTAATTGTGTTATCATCCTAAACTCTTATGCAATAAAACCACAAATTATCAAAGATGTACTTACTTGTGTTTTGATTCTTTAAAGTTTACCAATGTTAAACCCTAAGGAATGTAGAACAGCATAACAGCACAAGATAGCTATCGCAGTCAAAACATGTGTGTGCTTGTTCCATCGGATTTCAATTTCTTGTGCTCCACACTGATCCACACACTTATTCTGAGCTTTGGTCGATGTCCACTCTTCGAACGCTCCACTTGTTTGTGGAACATGTGAGCTTATAAAAAAACATATGCTTCAACAGTCCAAACAGTGAATGTTGTCCTAATGATCAACACAAGATTCCCCTATAAAGTAGTAGAAGTATGCTTGCAATATCACAGAGACGAATAAACAATATCATCATTTTAAGAGGAATCTCCGGCATTCTGATCAACTTTCTATTGCATAGTTTGTACTGGATGAACGGCATTAATTTGTTATGTTACGACAATGCTCGACATGCAGGCCTACTGGTTATTGTGCCAAGTGAAACATCTATCGGAAAGGGTTGGGTGATACAAATCCTTGTGAGGTGCAGAGGAAGGCTTTGCATGCAACAGCGTGAGAAGTAGTTTTGTATATGCAACTACTACGGCGCTATACTTAGTCTGGTGTGGATATTAAGGCCTCAGTTATTTTAGGTGGGATCTTACTCCCTTTTCTGGCGTATTTCTCCTGTTATAACTATGTCTCTCTCACTCTCTCTCTACTATCTCTGCTATCTTCTCTATAAGCATGCAGTCACGAATTAACGTCGTTTGAGGTGAATCTCAAATGTCCAGGACTTAATTTCATGGTAATGATTGAGAACCTTGGTTAATTATTTCAATGCCAGTGTGTGTGTGTGTGTCTGTTTGTTCAGCGTCTCGTGTACAGGCGTACGTGTACATGTTGGCTGAGGGGTATCCAGTGCGTGTGCGTGTGCGTCAGTGTGTTCAGTCACGTACCGCCAGTCAGGCCTCCAGAAGGCGTGCCCCACCCTCTTATGTTTTGGCTAGGCCCCACTAATTGTGCAATGCCACCTCTATGGACAAAACCTGCCCCCTTTTCGCACATACAGGAAGAGATCTTCGATCAATCGCGTGCGTGGAAACGGACACTGCCCCGACGGTTCCGGCCCGATCCAAAGCCTAGAAGCACGTAGTCGCACAATCTAGAAAAAAAGAGACGTGAAGTGCAACATTAAACAAATGAACGTCTCTCATTTCCCCCCTGCTCCCTCTCCTCGTTTCCTTCCCCTTCCCCTTCCCCCCACCTTTCCTCTATTTATCCTTAATGTTCGACTTTTGTGTCTAAGTTGGGTTCCATTCAGCCCTGATCCAGGCCAGATCTCCCCAGCACTTCCCTGCTACGAGACATGCGGATGAGGACATTTCCAGAGGGGTGTGCGGGGCCAAACGAAGCATATCGCATATCCACTTGTTCTTATCCAGCAGTGCCTGGAAAAGAGTGAACGCAGAACCACGTTGAACACAGACCATCACAGCCAGGTCGCCGTGATGCAGGAGCCAGTGTTCCTTCATTGGCTCTTCAAAGGGTTTTTCATTGCACTGTTGTGGAAAAAGAGAGAAAGGCCAAGGGGATTGTTTGCTGCCCTGTGATGCTGAGAAGGATGTCCATGCGACATCACACATTCATTCTAGAGTCATTTCAAATCATTCCTATCTTTTTATTCTTCTTTCTACTTTCTTCTTAGTATTTTAGTGTTCTCCATACACTTCCTCGCTCTGCAGGGGAGGCCTTCACCAGGGGGGATAGTGAACGTTTGCCTGCAGATCAAGAGGATCAACTCTGGCTGCCTCACGATTTTCGACTCTATGGCGTTAGCAGACGTTTGTATATAGAGATTAGGAGTCTGAGCCCGATAGTTGAGCGGGATGACTGGGGAGTTTAACACCCTGTCAAAAATACGTACTGTGTTCGATCCCCCATATCCGTAGCCCACCTGTGTTAAAGATGCCTAACTGTCACCCTCTCCTCATTGAACTGAATCTGAAT
>NC_079432.1:6167885-6179639 GCF_026213295.1 Gadus chalcogrammus | reverse complement strand
CCATCTCTCGCTCATTCGCTCTCTCTCTCCCGCTCTCTCCCACTCTCTCTTTCTCCCTCTCTCCGGCTCTCTCTCTCCCTCTCTCCGGCTCTCTCTCTCCCTCTCCCCACCCCCTCTCCCTTTCTCTCTCTCTCCCTCTCTCCCTCTCTCCCTCTCTTTCTCTCTCTCTCTCTCTCTCTGGCTCCGTTTTCTTGTCAGCCGCTCAGGATCACTGCTCATCATCTGTTGTCATGTCCTGTTGATGATGTAACTCTAATCCCTTCTCTTTAAAATGACATTCGTCCTCCTGTGAAACGAGACCAGCAACACCCAGGCTTTTAAAATGCCCCGTGCGACTATTTTACTGATACCCGATTGTTTGTTTTGCTCTCGTGTCTATATGTGTCCAGAAAAAGATTGTATCATTATTCTTCGGTTGGCGCCACACCAGAAAGCCTTTTTTACATTGCTTAAGTTCTGTCCAAAGCCGCAGATCCTTCTTCCCTCATCTCTCACCACCACCGCACTCGTCTTCAAAATTGAAATCCCCCCCCCCCCTACGGCTGAAAGATACTTTTTGATTTCCCCCTTTAGCTCCCAAGCCAAGAAACAAGAAGTCTGGCAAAGTAAGAATGTGGACGGAGAATATGGTACTGTGCATCCACGTGTGATCTCTATTCTCTGCTCATAGAGTTATATTTATAATGCTGCTTGTGGAGCCCCATTGAAGCTGCATGCCTCCTATAGGGATTGATGCTGTTCATTTGTGGGTGTAAAATTGTGATAATGTTATATGATTAGTTAAAACCACATTCGTAATGTGTCCTCAATGCAGTCTTGGTCAGAATGTGATTTTTAATACAAAATGAAGACACTGAATATGCTGTTCCGCTTTTGAATTTATAAGCGAGAGAGTCTTCCCACTGCACTGCCTTGCTAGCTAATAACCAGTTGAAGGAATTGCTGTGAATTTAATAAAGTTCTGAGCGCTCAGCTGGTCTCCCGGCTGCAGACCCCAGCAGCCCAGTGTTCTGCTGTGATGCACAAAGACAAATCCCTTCTTCACCTGGGCTGTCCAGGCCGGGCTGTCCTTGTATACCCTCCCTGACATGTTGGAATTCAACCCAAAGCCGAGAGATCCACCTACACCAGATCAGAAACACTAGCGCTCAGTCCCGGACTCACCTTGGCCCAGTGGAAAACCCAAGACCCACTTTCTCTCTCTATCTCTCCTCCTCCTCCTCCTCCCCCCCCCCCCCAAGTGCCTTTGTGAGGGAATTGGGGAATTATTAACGTTCTAATCCAGCACGGGAAACCAGATAATCCCATTATTCTCCATGGAATTCCGGAGATAATCCCCCCCACCCCCCCCCCCTCCGCTTCTGCAGTGAGGAAAACACCAGAACTTCATATCCGTGTAACAGAGAGAGAGACGGAGGTGATGCGTGTAGTAGTGTCACAATTGGATTACTTTGGTCAACCGTGTGTCTTTCCAGAATCTATTAAAACACCTTTGAGCAGCGAGGGCTCAGAGCTTTGGACAACACACATTGGAATTATCCGGGTGTTTACCTCGTTGCCTTCCTATGGGGCAACATGCTGAGTCATAAACTCAGGCATGACACAACCACAAATATATCTATGGAGTTAAGGCTACGGTTGTCGTGGTGTGCCACTGTACAGGAACTGTTGTCACTGCGGTTTTTTTATTGTTAGGGAGAGGTATGCAGCAAAACTAATCTATACTTAGATCGGTGTGTTTATGTGTGTGTGTGTGTGTGTGTGCGTCTTTGTTTGTGTGTCATTCCCAAGCGTATCTCGAAAACAACAGTCAAGTCTGAGCACCTCTCTTTTTCTCGGTGCATGTGTTTTTATCTGGCATTTATCTTGACGTGCAATGACTTGACCTCAGGTTGCAGCCCTGTCAGAATTGCTAGGTGACGTGGATGACCCGTAAAGACAGCAAGCCGTCAATGACCTTAACCATGAACCCCTGAACTCACTGCAGGCTCTTCCCGATACATCTGGGGCCTCTCAGAGAGAGCTGTAGGACAAATAGATGGCATTATTTGTGGAGTGATCACTGACTAGATCAGACACTGTCATATTCCTATACTGACACAGGTTGAACACTTTTCAGCCTAAACACTTGTTGTTTAACCATTAATTAACATAGGTTAGTCATAAACATTATTATATAGTACAAGCATAATAATGCATACATTTATATCTTAGTTAAAATGACCAACATTGGTATACATGGAGATCATTAGTAAATGATTACTGGACCCTCACACGGAGCCCAAACGGGCGAAAACGGTCCGGTTACCATTTTATGCGGTTCAGGAATATCTCTGTAAAGAAGGATTCATTGCAAAACTGCATCGAGCTGTAGAAACGCTGTAGTAAATATTCAAGGCGCTGGTTCTCCACAGAAAAAAGTGTTATTCAATGTTATCTAATGGGTAAATAATGGTTGTTGAATGTACGCTTATTGTTAATGGTTGAAATAATAAATAATAGAAAAGCTTACATGTTGTTACGAATTTATGTGGGACTTTAATTCCACCTCAAACACATTTGTCTTGAGTGTGTGTGTGTGTGTGTGTGTGTGTGTGTGTGTGTGTGTGTGTGTGTCTGAATGTGTATGTATGTGTATGTGTGTGTCTGAATGTCTATCTATGTGTGAGTCTGAATGTGTATGCATGTGTATGTGTGAGTCTGAATGTATATGTATGTGTATGTGTATGTGTGTCTGTGTATGCATGTGTGTGTGTTTGTGTCTAAATGTGTGTGTGTGTGGGTGTGTGTGGCGATGACGAGAGGAGCAGGAGAAAGGTCCGGGCGTTGGGTTCAGACCCCCTGTAGGGATGCATGACAGCCATGAATATTCATGATTGTCGTCATGTCGGAGAACACTCTCAGGGCGAGGACCTGGGGTCCAAGCTCGCCCTTCGCTTGGATGGAGGTTTCATAGAGGCAGGGGGGGGGGGGGACCTGACCCTGAGGGATTTAATACAGCCAGCGACTTCTACTGAAGTCAAGGATCAACACCCAAGTCTCCCCCCAACCCTACCCCCCCCCCCCCCCCCCCCCCCCCCCTCCACCACCAGGACCACAGCCTTGCCCCCGGAGTCATCCACAAGGATATGCAATTACAGTTTTCTTTATCTCCCTCCTCTTTATTCACTCCTCAGTTTCCTTAATTATTTCCAGAGTTCTCTCTGTCTGTCCTCGCTCTCACTCTTCCTTTCTTTTGCCGTCGCTCTCGCTCTATCGTATGCTCTCTCTTGCATGCTCTCTCTCTCTCTCTTACAACTCTATTGACGTCTCTCTCTCGTCTATCTTCCTCTGCCCTTGCCCCTGTTGTCCCTTCACATCTCTCTGTTTTCTCAAGATAATGCCGGCTAATCGGGTCTTATTTGACCTGCCCGAGTTTGACCTTTTAGATCTGATCGTTTAGATCAACGCAGGCCAGGGCTGTGGTCCGCGGTGAGGACTATGAAACAGAGAAAGGAACCAAGCAGATGCAGGGAGGGGATTCGAGGGAGCAAGGAGGGAAAGAAGTGAAGGAAACAGGATGGAGGGAAGGGATTAAGGAAAGAAGGAGGGCAGTAGAGGAGGTGAGGAAGGACCGAAGACAGCCGGGGCCATCAATGTAAATGAGTGCCTCTTATCACTGAAAGAATGGGAGGCTTTTCTTCTGCCTTTATCTTTCCCATTCTCTGTGTCCCCGCTCACCGCCTGTAATGCTCTCTCGCCCGCTCCTTCACGCCATCACTCTCTCAAGCCCAGACGTATATGGGATATTGCACCGGCCATTATTACGAATAGACTGATGCTGCGTCCGTGTTGCGTGCTTGAATGTGTGTGTGTGTGTGTGTGTGTGTGTGTGTGTGTGTGTGTGTGTGTGTGTGTGTGTGTGTGTGTGTGTGTGTGTGGGGGGGTCTGTGTGTGTGTGTGCGCATGTGTGTGTGGGTGTGTGTGCGTGTCTGTATCTGTGGGTATGTGCCTGTGTTCCTGTCTGCCTGTGTGCATGTCTGTGAGTGTATGTGTGTGTGTGTGTGTGTGTGTGTGTGTGGGGGGGGGGGGGGGGGGGGGGGGGTTGTGTGTGCCTGTGTGTGCGTGTGTATGGATGTGTGGGTGTGTGGTGTGGGGTGACTGAGTCAATGGGGTTAATAGCGAAGGGCTAATTTGCTTGAGTCCTTCCCCTAATGCTGTCTACAACATTTATAATATTACATTGCTCATATCACCTTCACTTCTGAACCTGGGGTTTTTGCATGACCAGCTAGCCTGAATGTGTGTCTGTATGTGCGCATGTGCATTTCAGCCAGTGAACATTTGCACAACGTAGTGTTGTGTGTGAGATTTCCAACACTAGTATTGCTCCATTGTGAGGATTATATGTATGGCTTAACAGGCTAAAGGTCAACGGTAACACATAACCCATTATGTAATATACTGCTTATGCTGAGATCCTCTGTTTGGATCAGTGTCTGTGTACGTGTTTGTGTGTATGTGTGTGTGTGTGTGTGTGTGGGGGTGTGTGTGTGTGTGTGTGTTTGTGTGTGCGTGTGCATGTGCGTGTTTGTGTGTGTGTGTGTGTGTGTGTGTCTGCATGCATTGTATGTGTGCATGTGTGTGTAATTGATCTGGGAAAACACCTCTGTACCACTTTACAGCATGGAGCGGTAATTATTGTGATTACAGCCTTCAATTATTTATATTTAGCCTTTATAATGTTTTCCATATCATCAAATACTGGTTGGTAATAGCAAATTATAATTATTGCGAGCTTGAGATGAATGCATCAAACACCTTTAGTTTGTGTCCATACACACCCTGTCTGTTTAGCAAAGGGGGGTGATTATATGACATAATGATATCACACACACACACACACACACACACACACACACACTACACTGTCCCTTGTTGTGGGTGCCAGAGTTGCAGATCGAGGCCGTAGTTAGCTTTTCGCCTGAAAAGACTTCAGCCACTAAGCCAGTCCCTTGTTTCTGCCAAGGACACGATGACGTTGAGTAGCTGTGCCATGGCGGCTCACTGCTGCTCCCACATCCGTTTCTGCTCTCCCCAGCCCTCACAGAGGGCCTCCTTCCCTCACACCATTTATGCTATAATTGTTATCAAGAGGAGACAAGTGTGTGAGTCTCTCTCTCTCTCTCTCTCTCTCTCTCTCTCTCTCTCTCTCTCTCTCTCTCTCTCTCTCTCTCTCTCTCTCTCTCTCTCTCTCTCTCTCTCTCTCTCTCTCTCTCTCTCTCTCTCTCTCTCTCTCTCTCTCTCTCTCTCTCTCAATCAAAGTACCTTTCTCTAAGTTCTGTTGCTTTTAGAAAGAGACACATTCCAGCTTCCCTTGAGATGGGAAAGCAAAGATTTGTTTACCACTTGAAACGACTAACTTTTAAACAAAGATACCTCTGACCTCAAAAGATAAACCCAGCTGGGGTGTGGAAGATGCTGGCCCGTCACCATGGCGACGTCGGCGGAGGCAAGCAGAAAGAGGCAGAGTCGGAGGTCATGTCCATGGGGGGTTGCCAGTCGTGGGGGGTCCGGGCCGCGCCCGTCCTGGCCGACCCGGTCATGCTGGAGTGCTGTGTGTGCAGTGGGCCCTACATCAGCTACGCCCTGGAGGATACCTGGCAACCACGGCAACGCACCCAGGTCAGTGGCCGTCACCGACGGCAACAAATCAAGTGTTCTCACACGAGGGATGTACTTTCGTTTTCTACGGGTGCGATTGAGGCGCTTGGCACGCAGAACTTTTCCAGGGAGGGACGGCACATTTAACTAGGACTTTTTTGTGTTTATTGTATTGAATTATTTATTTCAGTTAGCAAGCTAAGCTAAAGTAACCAACAAACTGTGTTTTGACAGAAGGCTGAAACTTAAAGGTCTCATTTTCTCTCATTTGTTAACGCGCCATGAGTGTTCTACCTCCTTCTTCTGACATTCACGCTCACACACATCGATAAAAAACGCAAACACACACACGCAGTGCCCTGCTTCACTATGAACAGTCCAAATATATTCTCTTCCTCTTCAAAGTACAACACTGCGATTAAAAATTCACACACCCGGTTAATAAAATAAGTAGAGGGGAGCATGAGAGAGAGAGAGAGAGAGAGAGAGAGAGAGAGAGAGAGAGAGAGAGAGAGAGAGAGAGAGAGAGAGAGAGAGAGAGAGAGAGAGAGGAGAGAGAGAGAGAGAGAGAGAGAGAGAGAGAGAGAGAGAGAGAGAGAGAGAGAGAGGACATGTTAATACAGAAGTGGAAAAACTCCACTGAATGTATCTGTTGGCATTCATCTAAACAGGAAAGAAATATTATAGAGTGCCGAAAGCCGCGCTTCATAATGAATAAACAAAGAGATTTGTCGAAATCCACACACACACACACACACACATACACACACACACACACTGAGTCTCATTATGTTCAAGGCCCTAACTGTTACTTACTGCGCGTATGACTCATGCAAGCAAACTAATCTGCATAAACGTACACACAAGCACACTTGTGACTCACACAGGCACACACAAACACAAGCAGAGGCGCACAGAAAATAGGTGAACAGGCTCATACCACCGCACAAACGTACATACAAACAGTCACAAAGGCAAACACACACACACACACACACAAACACACGCGAACACACACACGAACACACACACACACAACCACAGAAACATTAAATAACTGCACAACAAACAGAACACAGAAGGCTCATCCACATAACATAAGCCTTCACACTCTCACACACACACACACACACACACACACACACACACACACACACACACACACACACACACACACACACACACACACACACACACACACACACACACACACACACACACACTACAACCACTTTCCCACCAAATCTCCTGAAGTGAAATGTAGCCAGGGATTATGGGAAATGCTGCGAGTTCCCAGCGCTGATGTTTGGAATAACAAACGAGGAGGCTGTGACCGGGCTGGGTGACACCGGTGTCCTAGTGCCCCCCCCCCCCCCCCCCCACCCCCACCCACCCAGCACACACAGACCCAGGAGCAGCCCCCCACCGGCCTGGTGCTCAACTAGCGTTGGTCATCGTTACGCCTTTGAAATCGGTCGCCGGAAAACCTGCCTCGATTCTCTGAAAGGCTTGGTGGCTGGACTTATTTTAGCGGCTATAACCCTGTCAGGAACATAAATATACAATTTAAAAAGTTATTTCTTTTTTTTAATCCTAGCTTTTTTTTTAAAGACCTGCAAATTTACTTTGCAACTATTTTCATTCACTGAACAAAGGCCACAGTGTAGAGTTTTTCTCCGTATCGAAATTATGTGTTTTGTAAAGAATAAATAACGAGGTTATTTCTCCTTCCCACTTCACACTTTCTGAATTGACATTTACATACAAATTCAAACCCGCAAATTCACTGACCCTTCACACACTAAATGCCAGTGTGAAAACACCCATGGCCGCTTTTTGTCCCCAACCGAAGAGGATTGCAAATAAACAGGGGCCCCCCCCCATACCTATTTATTAGTCCACATACCCAAGCTCAGGCAAAGCAATCCCACCTTATGTAGACCCCAGTCTCATTAAACCCCTCCATTCTCCTGCCAAGCAAGGCCCCACGATAAACTGGGGCTGTAACTCAGGAAGCTTTTGGGGTCGTAGTTAGTGTGTGTGTGTGTGTGTGTGTGTGTGTGTGTGTGTGTGTGTGTGTGTGTGTGTGTGTGTGTGTGTGTGTGTGTGTGTGTGTGTGTGTGTGTGTGTGTGTGTGGAAGGAAAGGCTGTTAAAGTTGTGTCAGAGCATTAGTTTAAGGACTGAGAGCTTGGGGTGGATTACTCATTAGGCTATTATCAACTTGTATTTTTCCAAAGGACACTTGGATTTTCTATTCAAGTATTTACTTCTTGATTTTAAGCTTTGCTCAAACAACAATAAGCACATCAAATAGAGTAAAGCTAATCATGTACTCCATGGCATCAATTGAGTTAGTTGCATTAGTTTCAGCAGCCATGAGTCTACAATGTCCGAAACATAAGTCAACATAAGTCCTATGTCAAGTATCTGCTAATTCTGTGGCTACATGGTTTTCTATAAATCCATCATACTGCCAACCTCCACCAGAAAACACGCACACCAACACGGACACAAACACACACATACACAAGCATACACACAAACACTCACATTTCCTCTATTTTTTGTGCTGAGTTTGAGTGACAGTTCGATTACAAGGTCTTACGATCAATCAGATGGCACGATTTAAATAAAGGGAGTCTGATCTGGACCAGTTGATATCCGTAGTGGAGAGCATCGATTCTGAGACACAAAATTCAATTGCTTTGCATTTGGAGTCCACTGACTTGCCGTAAGTGGGGTGTTTGTGTTTGTGTGTGTGTGTGCGTGCGTTCGTTTTACAAAGGTCATCATGTCATTAAGGAGCCATAAACAGGCAATTCCCCAGAGTGATCCTTGAGCTTTGTTTGCCAGTCAGTCAATCAGAGTCGCACGCACGCACGCACGCACGCACGCACGCACGCACGCACGCACGCACGCACGCACGCACGCACGCACGCACGCACGCACGCACGCACGCACGCACGCACGCACGCACGCACGCACACACACACACACACACATATTTCTGAGGCCTTCAGATGTTTATGAGGAGGCTGTGGGTCATGATCTATAGACACTCTACACAGCGATACCTGTTAGTCGTTTGAATAAAATCCTGGATTCTGATTTTGCTTAGTGTGCACATATAAGTGCATCGCAACGTTTAGATTCACAAGAGTACGGCAAATTTTCACTTCATTTTTTTTTTATATATTAGTTTTTTTAATGCCTTATACCGTCTTTTTGTTGTTGTTGTTGTTGTTGTTGTTGTTATTGTTTTCTAGGCGATGGACCTGTACTATCACAGTGAGCCAGACCCTGACAACTACAGTTGCCCCAGCGACAACAGTAAGTAAACACCAATGATTCCTGTTTCTTTTAAGGGGGGGGATAAATCCTTCATCCCTACTCAGGTCTTGAGGCTTGACCACCATGACTCAAAAAAACACAGCTACAGTATTTTCCATTCAATTTAGCTTTTAGTCTCTCTCTCTCTCTCTCTCTCTCTCTCTCTCTCTCTCTCTCTCTCTCTCTCTCTCTCTCTCTTCCCCCCCCCCCCCCCCCCTCTCTCTCCCCTTCCCCCTCTCCCCCCCCCTCTCTCCCCCTCTCTCTCCCTCTCCCTCCCTCTCTCCTCCTCCTCCTCCTCCTCCTCCTCCTCCTCCTCCTCCCTCCCCCTCCTCCCCCCCCCCCACCATCGTTCAGTCATTCTCCACCACTCTCTAACTCTTGGTCCATTGGTCTCCATAATTGTAGGTGTTCTCCCAAATCGTGTGTCTTTTTGAAGACTAATCCTTCAGCTCAACCTGTCTGTCTCTGCCTCTGCTTTTTCCCTCCTCTGCCTTCAAATTGATGGATTTGTAGGCTCATGATTATTCAGCAACACACACACACACACATACACAGACACAAACTTACACACACACACTCACACACTTACACAAACGCAACCACCGCACTAAAACACAGTAGCACACACCACAGACAAGTACGCGCACGCACACATGCACACGCATGAATGTACACACGCAAGCACAGTGCACACACCATACATACAAACACATACACAGACATTCACAAATGCACACGCACACACTGTGGACTGTTATTCTTACCTATCGTGACATTGGAATATCGCAGGAGAAAATTGTGTGTGTGTCTCGCAAAAAGACCAGTGGTTACAGACCCAACTCGCTCTTCAGTTCTTTGTGCATGTGACACAGACCTGGTCGAGAATTAATCATGTCAAACATACAACGTTGAAACGTACATGTGTGTGTCTTTGTGAGATAGTGAGAGAGACACACAGCGTGTGAGAGAGATAACAAAAGAGAGGGACATTCGAGTTGTGCCCACTTTTGACAAGCCCACTTTCTGTGCGCTGTAGAGACAGATAGACAGAGAGACAGTTAGAGAGAGGGAGAGAGAGAATTAGAGAGCGGGAGAGTGTCAGAGAGACGGAGAGTGTCAGAGAGAAAGAGACAGTTTGAGTGAGAGGGAGAGAGAAAGAGGGGAACAGTCCTTTCTAGCTTGGGCCCAGCTTTCCCTCTTTTTGCCTGTCGCTGTCTCAGCCAGTAAGCCTCCAACGTGCCTCGGTATGAACAACATTCTCAACGACCAGCTTGTGTGGGAGACGGTGAGAGAGTGCCTGTAGGGGGGGAGTGTGAAGAGAGGCGTGGTGACGGCCGAGAGAAAAACAAATCCATATGGACTGCCATATTGGAATTATAAATGTAAAAAATGTTTCTTTAAACACAGCATTTAGACTTCTAATATTAGGATGGAAATCCACTGCCAAAATGAAACCTTTTAATTGAGCACAGTTCTATCTGGATGGTGTTAATCCTTGCCAAAAATATATTTAAAACAGACATCAAAACTTCCGCCGATGGCATTCTGTGTGGTCGTTAAAGAACATATACCCAATTAGTCATTTAATGGAGCTTGCACGGGACCAAGGGCGCTGGAAAACCCAAGTAATTAGCCTAGCTTGTGCGAGCGGCTTGCTTTTGGCCACCCCCTGTTTTCCAGCCGATCCATTAGCGTCAGTAGACACACTTTAAAAGCAGGGACAAATGTCAAATCATGGGTCATTCTGTGAGCACAACAAGACATTTATATTAATAATAGATAGCAGGAAGCATATAATAATATCCCTCCTGCTTGTTGACTGTACACAACGGGTATGCATGTCTGTGCATGACACAGAAATACAGAATAACAGAGAGGGGGGGGGGGGGGCGTGGTGGAAGAAGTGTGTGAGAAATGAGTGAGGGAGTATGGGGAGGAGTGACAGAGGGAGGGAGGGATGAGTGAGTGAGTGAGTGAGTGAACGAGTGAAGGGAGGGAGAGAGAGAATGAGTGGGAGTGAGTGAGTGAGTGAGGGATTGAGTGACGGAGGGAGGAAGGAAGGGAGGCAGGGAAGGAGGGATGGAATGAGTGAGAGTGAGTGAGTGAGTGAACGAGTGAAGGGAGGGAGAGAGGGAATGAGTGGGAGTGAGTGAGTGAGTGCGTGCGTGCGTGCGTGCGTGAGTGAGTGAGTGAGTGAGTGAGTGAGTGAGTGAGTGAGTGAGTGAGTGAGTGAGTGAATGGCAGAGAGAAGGAAACAAAGATAGAGAGAGGGCAAGAAAGAGAGAGATTATTTCATCATGATTATAGAGCCTTGTGCTTGTCTCATGTCCCCCCTGTTGCAATGGTAGTGTGACAGCGTGTTTTGTGTGAGCATGTGTGTTGACTGCTCCTCCACCCTGTATTGAAGCACAACAAGACGCCTCGGTCAAGCGGGGGCAGCAGGGGAGAAGTGACTCTCGCTGCGGCGTGAGTCAGGCTCCTCCCCCCGTCTGTCTCCTCAGCACTCAGTCTGTGCCCCCCCGGCATGTGGGGGGAGAGAGAGAGAGAGAGAGAGAGAGAGAGAGAGAGAGAGAGAGAGAGAGAGAGAGAGAGAGAGAGAGAGAGAGAGAGAGAGAGAGAGAGAGAGAGAGAGAGAGAGAGAGAGAGAGAGAGAGAGAGAGAGAGAGAGAGAGAGATAGATAGATAGATAGATAGATAGATAGATAGATAGATAGATAGATAGATAGATAGATAGATAGATAGATAGATAGATAGATAGATAGATAGATAGATAGATAGAT